>NC_137424.1:15379878-15917378 GCF_964374335.1 Astatotilapia calliptera
ATTATTAAGTTGTGTCCTGCTGTAAATCACGTGATCAAATCACATGATTAACCCTCTGCTGTAGAAAAGTAATGTAAATGTTAGAGCTGCGCAGGTGTGTACACACTTTCTCACAGTGACATCTGCATTGTGAGTAATACAGGATCATGAATAACACACTGCTGGTAAATTCACAGACACACAGAAAAATTACAGCTAAAAGCTTAAATTTGCAGAGTTCACACAGTCATGTGACCCAACGTTTCCTCCTCTGGTCTCCTCCTGCTCCTGCAACAAAAGACACACACAGAGATACATCCACCCCTTTGTCACATCTGGGTGGGGGTTAACCTTTGCATAGTGGTGTTAAGTCAGTCAACTCTTGTCAGCTTTCAGCAGTCCAGTCAGTTCCCCATTTTTACTCATTTTTTATTCATTTATTCATTCAGTGCTGATAGTGGAATCTATCGTCGCATTTCGTTTCCACCCTCAGCAATATGACGCCATTTCAAAAAAAGAAAAAGAATTTAGACTGGATCACCGCTGAATCCTTTCAGACAGGGACTCGCTTCCTAATTGCCCCAATAAGTGGCTTTCTCCTGAACCCATTTTAATTTTGGAGAAACTCACTTTGCAACCGTTCCCAACAACATGTTGTGTAGTTCTTCCTGTTCAAATGTTCAGATGTGCTTTAAATGACAGAGATTTAGCAACAAACTTTCAGTGCACTGTGAAAGCAACAGAATAAAAAGGAAAAAAGAAAGAAAGGCCTTGTTAAGTCATGACACGTGTTCTTCATCCCAGGAGGGGAAATCATACCAAACCTAACTGGCAGGTTCAACTTTGCAACAAAAGACAAATCATCAGCCAGATTAATCTCAAACATTCATCCACTCAGCCACACACCTCACACCACACAACATAACCCTGTTGTCTCATCACATAACGACTTTCTTCTCATGTAACCAAATGTGTGCCATGTTAAAACTTCTTCACACATCAGAAACTCAACAATCAGCTCACTCATTCAAGACCCCTCATCAGCATCCTGTTTTCTCCTCTATGATGCAACCATCTGTCCTCCAAAATAATATTCGTCCACTAGTCTATGTATCACTTTCATCTTACTAGTGACTTGGACAAGATGACAAACAGAATCTCATGCTTCATGAGTCAAATTGTTGTCGTGTTGAACAGATTCATGTACTGATCGTCTCCAGAATGTTAGAAGAGCTTCAATGAATCATTAGAAACAACTTACAGCTGCACAGTTGTGTCAAACCAATCTTTGTGTCATTGTGGGATTTTTGAGTTTCTACATGTGACACACGTCTAAAACATGCACACAATTTGAACACAAAACAGGGACATTTGTTACCACAGCCAGATGCTGAGAGCCATTTACTTGTAGTCCTGTGTCTATATATATGTACCATTAGATGTTATTGGAATGAAATGATTGTCAGCTTTGATAGTTTCATGTATGTATGACGGTGAAAAAGCCGTCGGCCTCTGGAAGGAAACAGACGACATTTCAGAGGCTGCAGCAGATTTCTTTGATTTGGGGCCTTTTTCAGCTTTATTGGACAGAGCAGTGAAGATAAGTGACAGCAAAGCAGAAAGAAAGGGGGCGTGGCCCGGGTCAGAATCAAACCAGGCCAGCTGCTCTCCACCTCGTGGCACATGGTCACCTGCTCATCCTAGTGAGCTCCACCAGCAGCCCTTTCACACACTTTACACTGTCAAACACTGTGTGTGGACCTCAGCTAACAACAGGCTACATTTAAGTCTGGACTACATGCTTTTATATTGAGGAGATTTTTCACTGTTTTTATTCCATCAGCAGCTCAACATCATGAGCAGCTTTGACATAAAGACATCAAACTCAAGCTGACTTTAAACTACTTTTAATACAGGGGCTCAAAAACAACAACATCTTCATTATATATCAGGACAGAAAGTCATTTCATCTCAAATGGAAACAGCTTTATTTGGAATAATCAGCACTATCAACTGGTTTGGGATCTCCACCAGTTTCATGTCTTTACAGCTTCTCCAACAAAGTTCCTGTAAAATCAGCATGTTTGTCTTTATTGGTTTGATAGTGATTGATTATTCAGTCCCAATCTGCTGTCATCTAAAGAACAAAATGATGTTTCTATGGGTCAAAAAGCTCCAGATGTTGTCGGCTTCACAAAGAAAACAAAGAACTTAAACACAAAGTGTTTGGAGCCAAAATGTTCCCAAGCTGCTCTTTTTGAAATGGCAGAGGTACAGTGGTGTCTAACAGCCCACTGTGGAAGGCAAACATGTTATTGTTGGATGAAACTTCATGAATCCTTTGTAGATTTGAGCTGTTGGAGCCTTTCTTTTCTCTTCAGGTGTACAGATGCTGAGGAGGCAGGTGAAGCAGGTGGAGCTGTTGTGATGCTGGCAGAGGGTGTGTCTTAGTAACTCTGTGAGGCAGAACTGGATCCAACATTGTGGATGTGTTGATGTTGGAGCCATTAAGAGTCTCTGGCCACACTGTAGGATTTCCCTTTGATCCACTGTGGGGGCATTTTGGAGTCTGTCAGTGAAACTCTTCATGTTTGTGTTTGACACCAGTTTATAGAAACAGAGAAATGTGTCATGCTTTTGTTCGGCCTCCACAAATACACACATTTGTTCATTGGTTGGACTTTTTGTAAGGAGACACATTGAAAAGCATGTTAATAAGATCTTGTTGTTTCCTGTGGATCCGACACAGAGAGTGGACTTCAGACAGAAAGCGTGGAAGAGATTTTAGAGGCCGTGTGTGGCAACAGGAAGTTTCTGTGTGTTTGCTGATCTTACATTTGGAAAACAACACGTGATGTTTGTGGAGTTCTACAATGATTGCAGCTGCCGTCATAGGCAACTCTCGCATTTAAGTTCATTTTATTAGATAGTTAAGTTTGAAACAATAAGTAGTTGAAACAGGGGCGATTCTAGGATCAGAGCTTTGGGGGTGCTGAGCACCAGGAGAGCTGCCCAGCCAGGCAAGATAAACTTTACTTGTCACAATGAGACTTCTTCCCCATCTCTGTCAGTCCCTGCATCCCTAAATGCCTCCAGTTGTCCCGAGTTCTCTCTGACTGTCTCCTTGGTGCATGTAAACCCCTGTTCCTCCCTGTCCTCATCGTCTGTTGTCTTCGTCTCCGTTATCAGTCATCATAATTTTACCATCTCTGTGCAAGTCTGCAAATTTCTTTATTAAATCATAAGATTCTTAAATTCATCAAGTCTCTCTGTGCCTGGGTCCTCGTCACAAAACATGACATCACTGTTTTGTACATTTTAACACAATTTAATCCCAACATTTGTGAAAGAAAAGCAAAACACTTTTTGAAAAGTTTGAAACAAAACCATCAAATCTGATCAAGGTTATTTAAATGCTGCAAAAGAAGAATGGATTAGAATAAAAGAAATACATATCCTAACCTTAATTACTGGGAGAATAATGAATGATGCTCACAGTGAGTAAAAAGTAAACTGAGTGCATTTTTTGGACAGAGATTCACTTTTAATGTGTGTGTATAATATAATACAGATGCATAAAAAACACTCCCGAAACAGAATAAATTATTACAAATAAATTATTACAAAATATTTAAAAAATATATATAAAAATGGAGGCAACTTTGCCTGTGGTAGAATGTATACGATGTATGAAAAAATCTTTACTGCAGATGCTAATTTTACTAATTTAATAATACTAATTTTGTGTTGTAAGATTTATGAGTTTCATGCTTTCATAGTGGTCCTTAGGAGAGCTTGACATTTTTATCAGGTGGTCCACACTGTAAAAAGTGTGAGAAACACTGATAAGTGTCTGTGTGCTTTTGGAAAACATTTAAAGCTGCAGTACAGAATCTTTGAAACCAGCTTAAAACATTTTTAGAAACAGAGCTTCTGCTTCTCTTTACAGCTCCTCACTCCACCAGGGCTGTTTGGTGCTTTCTGATAGTGTGCAAATGTGGTGCACGTACTGCGGCAGTCATACAGACAACTGGACGGTCCAAAAGTTAGCCGACCTATTACTGGCTGAGGTTTTAGTAGAGTTGTGGCTGAACCACATAAAAATATATAGTTAATTTTAATCTCCCCGATCAATGATCATGTTATGTTGGAATATTGTTAAAGAGGGTCAAAAATGTTTCAACCCAGTTTGTTTTGCAGATTCTGTACAGCAGCTTTAATATAGGGAGGACACAACTTCCAGATTGTGAGTAAAATCAGGTTTTTCTTTCTTTGTCAGTTTAACAGTTTCTGTTGTGCCTGTCACTGTTCCCTGTATACTATAGGGCTTTGGAGCGTGATGTCACGGGGGTGGGCGTGGAAAGGATTTTGGCCCGATCTGCCATTTTGGGGGTCTAGCGCAAGTGAAAAGGGAGCGAAGGCACACACAACAGCCATGGTTCGTATTTGCTGTGTGGTCAGCTGCAATGTTCGATCACACGACCGGCAAGAGAATAAGCTTGAAAAGGGTTTATCTTTTCATTCTTTCCCAACCTGAGGCAGCTCGTGTATCGATGTTACCAAACGAAGGCGTCCAGCCTGGATAGCAGCTGTGAGACGAGCTGACGTGCAGTTCTCTTCCATCTCCAAATATCTGTTGGTGCTCCAGACATTTTCATTCCGGTAAGTTATAAATATGTTCATATCCCTCTTTATAGCCTATTAGTTTTATTTGCTATGCGCTCTGAGCTCATAGCAAATTAGAACAAACATCCTACTGAGTGATTTTGCAGAACTACCTTCTATTTATAGAGTTGCTAATTATTTGGCATTATTGCAGCAAACCAGCCGATGAAATGGATGAAACACATCGTGAGGTGAGGTGTAATGTGTACTTTATTGATCATTTTGTTGGAATGTTTCGTTGTATATAATGCTTAAGGACTTTAGTAAGAATATTCATTTAAGTTTGTATTTCCTTTTAGTTCTGACGGCATTGTATCGGCTGTGGTTGGACATCATTACATGTTAAGATGTGGAAGAATCCTCCTGTCCGAAATAAATGTCAGTTTAAACACAAAGAACAAGTTGAGCTTCATTAAGACTCGAGGGGAGTAACAATGATCACTGTTCTGGCAGCATTTTGAGTGGGAACAGCTCAAAGTTATTTACTGATTGAAACAAGCTGAATGTTTCTGTGCACGATGATGAAGATCAGCAGCAGCAGCTCAGCTGATCAATGAACTGACATCTGTCAGTCGTTTCATGAGATGAAGTCATCAGCAGACATTTGTTCTAACTGTGTGATGAATGTCAGAACGTCAGGGCTCTGCTTTAGTCACTGCTTGATGATCATTGGCTCATTGTTGAATCCAGTGGCCCAGTCTGACCTCTGACCCTTTGCTGCATGTCTTCTGTGTTATCTCCACTTTCATGTTTGATCTTCTGCTGTATCGTCCAAAATAAACATCTGAATCATTTCCAACACTTCAGCAGATCTTTAGTTTGGCAGTACAGCACAAAATAACACATATTGTACTATACTGCCCACTTCCTGATCTTATTGGATCTGTGTGTGAGGTTGGTGAAGGAAACACATGTTTACTGAGTGAATCGCTGCCATTAGGAACTAGTTTTTATATCACAGCCTGGAAATCACACAGCACCATTTCTGCAAGTGAAAATATGTCACATGATCCCTACATGTGGACCTTTCACAGATGGATCCAAGTGCAGATTCAACTCTGCATTACATTTGACTTCAGCTGTTACACACTTTCATTTTCTAGCTGTGTCACTTCCTGCTTTTTGGATCAGATAGTTTATCCATGTCCACAAATGTTTGGCTGCATATTTTTATCATCTATATTTTCCAGTCTTCATGCAGCCGATATTTCATGTGAACTCCAATCTGCCACCTGCCATCACGTTTTCAGGGTTAGTTCAGTGTTGGACATGTAGGACAAACAGCAGCACATGTTCTCTAAATGTTTGCAGTCATTTTTAAATGACGCTGATACTACATGAGACATTTTCCACATTTATTGTCTTTGAACAGAGAATAATAAAGCCATCAAACATATACAGGCTTCTGCAAATACAAACTTCTGTGGTGCATTTGATGACCTGCAGAGGAGAACAAGTCGGGCTTTTCAGCCCTAACACAACCTCTTTGTTCTCAATACTACAAAACCTTAAAAGGCTGATATGCAAGTTTGCATGAATCACCAACACAGTTGTGTTTGTTTCTAGTATAGTTATAAATAAGGTGATCAAATATCTGCTGACTGATTAGATCCAGTATCTATTACAGATGAACTGGATATCACAGCATGTTGTTAATCCGTCATATCAAACTAAACCGTGTTGCTGGTGTAAATATCCTCCAATAAAGTCAGATGGGCTGAGGGCTGCTGTTGCCAGGTAATGATGATGTCACACTGGATCTTCTGATCTTGAGCATCTTAGCGCTCGGAGTCTGATGTTGGCTCATGTGTTGTCATACACCAACCTGACGTTCTACTAGTCAAGGCCTCACCTTCACCCACTGATGCTGATCACACAGACCCACTAATAGAACTGTTTTATCAGGTTTATGCAGCGTCACCATTAATGTCACATTTAATCAGAACACATTTACATTACAAGCCCACTACAACCATTATCAACATGTTAAATTACATTATACATCTGCAGTGGTTTAAAGCACCACTATTTTAACCTTCATTTCTCCACCTTAACAGTTCATTCCTCAAATGAAGCAAAAAATGTACCAACAAATAATTTAATATTTATTTTCCAACTTTTACAAGTGAAATCAAACAAGTGTATTTAACAGTGAAACCAGAGTGGAAGCTGCTCATATAGAGTCCAACCCAGGCTAAAGTAAGTTGAGTAGAGCAGCATCATCAAAGTGTTGGCTCTCTGAACACGGTGCAAGATCGCCATCTGCAGGACAAAACTAGTTTTTCTCCTCGTCAACGTCAAGATGATGTCATCGTACAACAAAACATGCAGATCAGGTGACATGACTGTCTGAGAGGCGGAGTTAAACTGTGGCAGGTAAGCATGTGGAGGAGGAGCAACAACTGTATCTGTACTCAGTGTTTTCTAAGTGCATTCACACTCCGATGGATCCATCAGAGAGCAAGTTGGGGTTAGTATCTTGCCTAAGATACTTGACACACAGGTTGGAGGAGCCTGGGATCGAACCATCAACCTTCCGATCAGTAGGTGACCAGCTCTACCTCCTGCATCTGAACAAAGCAGAAGTGCACACCAAACTCAATGGATAGTCAAATGTAGAATCACAGAACAGAACTGCAGGCTGAGTTTGGATGTTTGTCTTTCACAGCTCTCTGTGGCTCACACACACAGTGACGTCAGACACAGTCACACACACTGTTTCATCTGCTTTGTGCACAAATTCATTACTTTCTTCCTTCAATGATCTACATACTACGTGCTGCCCAGTGAATACTTTGCAATGTATTTCATCCCCTTTCAAGGCAGAATTACCCAGTTTATTCCCCATTACGAGACAACAATCAGTCACACTCACACAGACCACGTCTGGCCCGCACTCGTTCACACACAAAATAGGCACCAATGAGAGCTCTATCCTCCTTACATATTGGTGGAGAAACCAAACACTCAACGCCCTCAGCAGCGGAGGAAAAACCTCCTTTCGGTGGAGAAACCATCCTTAACCCTCCTTGAAACTGGCCGGGAAACCACACCTCCTTATGTATATGTGTGTGTATATGCATGTGCTTGAATGTGTGTGTGTGTGTGTGTGTGTGTGTGTGTGTGTTTAACCCACTGATGCTGATCACACAGACCCACTAATAGAACTGTTTTATCAGGTTTATGCAGCGTCACCATTAATGTCACATTTAATCAGAACACATTTACATTACAAGCCCACTACAACCATTATCAACATGTTAAATTACATTATACATCTGCACTGACTTAAAGCACCACTATTTTAACCTGATTCATTTTTTCCACCTTAACAGTTCATTCCTCAAATCAAACAAGATATTTGACTCTCAGAAAATGTACCAACAAATATTTTTGCAATAAAATATTTATTTTTCAGCTTTTACAAGTGAAATCAAACAAGTGTATTTAACAGTGAAACCAGAGTGGAAGCTGCTCATATAGAGTCCAACCCAGGCTAAAAGTAAGCTGAGTAGACCAGCATCATCAAAGTGTCAGCTCTCTGAACATGGTGCAAGATCGCCATCTGCAGGACAAAACTAGTTTTTCTCCTCGTCAACTTCAAGATGACGTCATCGTACAACAAAACGTGCAGATCAGGTGACATGACTGTCTGAGAGGCGGAGTTAAACTGTGGCAGGTAAGCATGTGGAGGAGGAGCAATAACATGACGCTGGAACATCATCATTGCATTATCCAGTTTCCTCTCTAACTGGACGCAGCTGTGAACAAGAACAGCTGTGGAACCAGGGTCCTGAGTGGCATCTATGGATGAATGCAGGTCAGTGTGTTGCTGGTGGAGGTGATGAATCACAGGGTCCATCTCACGTTGGAGTCACAGCTTCTCTTCAGCCGCTCTGCTCTTCAAATGTAAGGAATCGACGGCTCTCCTTTTCAGCTCTGTTGGAATATCACCTTCTTCTGTCTGAGAAATGTTAATGAAACAAACCTGACAAAACACAAACAGCAGCAGTAACAGTAAATTGCACTTATACATTCACTGAAAACCCACATTTGAACTCTACCTACTTGTTCATCGAGGCATGAGCCCAAGGGCAAGGAGACTTCACAGACATGTTGAAATTGTGATGTGAAGACGGTGGACTGTGGTGGCCACTGCAGACTGTTGGACTCTGTTACAATCTTCTTCAGTCTCTGTTACAGACGTGGATTTGATTGGACAGCTTTATAGCGACTCCCTGTCTGTCTCAAACAAAGCATTTACATTCAAAAAGACATTTACAGAAAACACCAACAACACATGTCAACAACACATGATATTATTTATTATATATCATAATCATTTATTCATATTTATTTTTCAATGAAGATGACAACCAACTGGAGCTTGAATCATTGAATTTACACCAAGCACTTCAGATATATTTGAAGATTTCTACATTTTATAACTAGTGACAAAAATTCTTTGTGTTGTCAATAGAGACACATTAAAGCAAACTTTGCTTGATAACAATAAGCTCAGTTAAATCAGTACAATAAGTGTGGAGCCCTTCCCTGAGAACGTGTCTGCGTAGGTTCTCAGTCATCCAGGTCATGGTAGTCGAAAGAAGCAACCACAACCTCCCTGCAGAACATTTTGCAAAGTGAAATTTGTTTATTGTCCCATCAACAGTTTACCTGCAGAATGGGTACAAATATCTTTTCTGTGAGGAAGTGACGCAGAAAATACAATGTTTCCCTCTGTGACAATGAAAAAGTGCTTGAGATTGAGTAGAGCGATCCTTCTTCCTTGCTTCATTTCTTGCTCGCAGTCTCTCAGCGTTGACTGGAAAATCAAATCAGACTCACACCATCTGCTTGTAATGTGGGCGTGTCTGTCAGTAGTTTGATGAGCACTCTCTGGCCTAAACACAATAGGAAGATCAACACCGCCCCAAAACAAACATTTCCAGATTAGATGAATGGCACCGTAATTGGAAATGGTAACATTAACACGTTAACTTCCTGTGTTTGGTCTGCAGTGGGTGTCTCGTGATTCAGGGATCTACATTTAAAAACGCACATGTAAAACTGACAGCAAGGTTTTCCCATCATATAGTCGACATAACTAAGCACAACTGTTAACCTTTATGTTTGCTAACATTTGAACTCTTACGATTGGAATATCAACAAAACACTAAATATAGTTTAATTCAATCCTACCTGAGCTGGTTGAATTGAACCAGTTTCAAATTCAAGTTCAAATTGTATTTATCACACACACAAAACCATACACAGTATGACATGAGGTGAAATGCTTGTAGCTGTGCAATGCCCGATCAGTTTCATGACATACTTCCTCTTCCATCTGGGAACAGAATCTAAAGACAGGAAGTAGCCACTGTCAGCTTCCTGAGTACCCAATAAGAAACAAATCAGGCAAAATCAACAAACCTTTGGGTCTCGTTTTCAAAAGTGCATGTTTGTCAGCTTCTGTCTCTCTTTCCATCCACTGTTGGATGTCTTGTTCTGAAATAGTCACTTGGACAAACATGGAAGAGAAAAGATTCACTTGCGACTACAAGCATACGTTCCATTAAAGTCGGGTTTCTCGGGGACTCTTTCAGGATGGCAGAAATCTCCTCCACAGCAGACTTGTGACCTTCTCCTCTTTGTCCCATCTCTGAAGGAGCTGCACTTCTATCAGTAGGAACTGTCAGCTCTCTCAGTTTGAATGTAAATGAGTCATTTTAACTACTAATACAGAAACATGTGTACCTAGATCCGATGACTTCCTCCTCCCATAATGCAATAATGCATCAATCAGAATTTCCAGTCGATCTGATAGAGTCATCTCTTTGTGACTCCTGCAGATCTTCTGAGGAAGGAGCAGAACCTCTCCATGCCTTCTCCATCGTTCAGCCCAAACCCAGGAAGCCGTCGTGTGCTCTAAAAGATTTCTGATTAACACATATTTACTGTTTACTGTACAAGAGTTTATCAAAGTATGGACTGAATAGTGTGTGCATGTGCTTAGGATGACATGTGTGTCAGTTTGTGTACATTGACCAATAAATCATAGCTGGCACTGCAGTTTATGTCCATAAACATGGACAGCCAGGGAAATACCTCGAGGTGTTCCTCCTCCATTTGTCTGATAAACACCAAACAGTGTTTTATAAACAGGAAATGTTGTTCTTGTGTCATATAGTAAAAGAAAATACTCACATGTATATGTGAGGACGGCACACACACGGTGTCGTATATGAAATTCAGCTTGATGTTCTTGTCCTGGTATCTTTTCACCAGCTCACTGATGACATACGTTGGATCTGCTCGCCTGTTTAAAAAAAAGATCATCTCAATGGTTTCGAGTCGATAAGAGACATAATATTTTTGGGAAACATTTGGTGACATTGTTGACTGTAGGTTAATGACGTAAGCATTGATTAACAACTCAGCATTCTCCATGAATCATGTTCAAAAACATAAAGGGAATTTCATGACGACAGGAGGCTCCAAATACACCAGTTACACCAGTTACACCAGTTACATCCTGTCTTTTTTGGCTGGTTTTGTGACTGAAGTAAATTTCCAGCTTTAAAGTTGCTACAATCCTAATTACAAAAGGAAATAGTAGACCTCAATCAGCCATAATAACTTTAACATGACAGAAATTATCTTTAAAATAAAATAAAAAATAGGGGTGTGTGTGTGTGTGGGGAGGGGGGGGCACTCAACATCTGCACATTCAAAAACATCTGTTTCCATCACAAATACTTCAAATGTTGTCTCTTACATAACCAATCCATTTAAAACTATGACTTATTTAGGAGAACACCTCACTAGTGATGGAGCAGTGACATGAAATTTCCTTCAACATTTCCTCAGCTCAGCTGGTTTGGAGCTATCAGGATGAGACAGCAGATATTCCTCTACATCTTTGTCTCTTACAAACATGATGTTTCCATGAAAGCGCTCAATAATACTTCTTCTTTTTCTTCCAAGACCAAAGTCGGCATCCATGCTCACAATCATTGTGCCATCAGTCTGAAACCAAACATCAACACTGGTTCATCCATTTCTGTCATTGACGGAACCAAATCTTATGACAGGATTATTAACTTGGTTGGTAGATCATTAGATAGCACCTCACAGACTGATCACCAACCCACTCCAGTGCACATAAGAGTAGAAAATATGATCTAGTGTCAACATTTACAGACTTTTTAGCCTGAAACATTTTTATATAGAGAAATGTGTCAAATGCTGTTAAACTGTATGATCTGCATTGTGTTGCACTGAGGAATGACACTCTAGTGTCCTCAGTTGTTGGTGAAATACTGAGATATGAACCTGCTCGTTTGAAGCTTTAGGACTAAAGAGTTATTGTCAATGTATGAAGACAACAATGATTTTTTTGGATTAGCTACAGAAACATGAATTTATATCAATCGATGATACAGCAGCATAACAGAATGACTCATTTCTGATGTCGTTACGATATCAGGTTGGAAAATGTTGAACCTAAAGTATTAAATGACCTCCAGAAAAGTAAGACAGTGAGTCATCCCACAATTGTTTTTATGAACCTCCTGAGACCCACTGCCCTCATATGGCGACATGGTGATGATGGTAGCTCCACCTTCATCCTCCTCTTGCCAATATATCCACTAACCCTCTGTGCACAATCTGTCTCAGCCTCTCAGACTTTCAAACCTGAGCTGTGCCTGCCATGTACTCATTGCTAAACCTTTTCATTTTGGCCAGTTCAAGCATTTAGAAATAAATAAACACAAAAACACCATTCAAAGATAATTTTTACTTTTTGTACTTATCAGGTACGACCAATCTGAAATATCTTTTTGAGAAATGAACATTATATCCTAAACTTGACCTCAGGCCCATCAGGTTAATGCAGTCATTACATGGACATGTTTCATTTTAAAATGAGATCAGAATAGTTTGGCATTAAGTCATAAATCTGTAAGAACAAACCTGTGTTCACAAACATGTTTATCTCTCTTGTGTTTACTGCGCGGGTCTGTGATCCTCTGGTAAATGTAGCTGTAAATGTTGTTTTCCAATATACACGAGTACTGCTGCGTTCATACACCGATGTTCTCCATGTTCTTTGCAAATAATGCAAATGCTTGTGGATGGTGCTGAGGATTTATATGACATCTTTCAGTGAACCCCACAGGCTGAGTTCTTCTCTCTTTGCCTAACTGCTTGCTGTCTCTGAACCAAAAGAGCTCCAAGTCACATTATCCATGTGCTCAAGTGCAAGTGCTGATCCATGTTCTCAGCCAGTGGTGTGACTGGTGTGGGGACAGGTGAACCAGTCTGACTGAAGCTGGGAGGTGAGGACTTCATTCATTCAATAACAGCCCCTCTCGCTCAGTTTTTTCATTCGCTCTTGCTCAGATCTCTGCGAACCTGCTCGCAGTGTGTCGCTCAGTGTGGTTTATCATCTTCATCTTAACTTCCTGCTTCTATCATAGTTAAAGCTGATGAATCCTCTGGACATCAAACACTGATGGTGTTATTGGAGCTGAGTGAAGTTTGATGGCTTTATTATCCACGCTGTGACACATGGCAGCTGTCAGAGCAGAACACATGAAGTCAGCAGGTGTGTTTAAATTCAGCCTCTGCTTCCTCTGGAGGTCCATGACATCACAGCGTGGCCGCAAAGGGCGTCCAGAGTCCTAGCCTCCCACAAACATGTCCAGCTTCTCCCTGGATTTGAAGCACAGGTGGGCCCACCCTATCCCAAGATGCATTGCAGCGTGGTGGTGGAACATATATTTTGGGTCCAGAGATGGAGCAGCTCTCTCTCTCTAAGTCTTTGAGGATGTTTTCTGTTTGAGTCTGGCTTCAGTTCAGTCTAATTTAGCAGCTGTGGGATCAGAGATTGTAGGGGAGGAACAGCCACACCCACAGGTGAGTTTCCCACCCAGAAACAGAGCGTGAACATCACCTCTGTTTGTGATGTGTTGGTCACAAGTTTTGCTCTGGGCTTTTAAGTGGAGGGTGGAGCTTGTGGATGTTGGCTGCTGTGTTTGCACATGCTCAGTGTGACAGGATGTTGGCTGATGTGTTTGCACATGCTCAGTGTGACAGGATGTTGGCTGCTGTGTTTGCACATGCTCAGTGTGACAGGATGTTGGCTGCTGTGTTTGCACATGCTCAGTGTGACAGGATGTTGGCTGCTGTGTTTGCACATGCTCAGTGTGACAGGATGTTGGCTGCTGTGTTTGCACATGCTCAGTGTGACAGGATGATGTCTGCTGTAAAAGCTGAATGCTCTCTGGTTAGAAGTGATGTCACACATTAGGATAACTGTGCCAGCTCTCTGTCAGAGTACCAGGGCCTCGCTTTGACCACATGACTCTCAGTACACAGCATGATGTGTGCGCTGTAAACAGGAAGCAGGGGAGCAGGACTGAGGTAAACCTCTGAGGGATCAAACTGAGACTGAGCTCCAGATGTTTCCACATGTTTCTGCTCTGCGTGTGTTTGATGATTATTTCAGGTAGAGATGATGGAATATGACCAGTCTGATGTCAGCCTGCTTCTCTGACAGCGCCTCACCTCTCTATGCTGCCCCCTGCTGGCTCTTATCATTACTGACTGAGTCCTTGCTGCCACTTAATTAGGTACAGCTTGCTAACACAGGCTCAGACCTGCTTTGCCTTTACAGATACCTTAAACCTTCATGGCTCAGATTCAGCGAGGTGCTGGAAACATCCCTCAGAGTCATGTGATCAGTGACGCCTGCTTCAGCACTGACAGATAGAAAAGTACATCCACATAAACAGGAAATGTAATAATAATAATCAAATGCTGATTCTCAGCTTTTCAGCCCTTTGTCTGGATGTTAATCCAGCTGTGTGTGTTTGTGATGACAGTAAATAAATGTCAGACTTACAGCTCCTGTTTTACTGCATTAAAGTAACATGGATGGTAGTGAAAGCAGGAAATGACAAATGTAGCACAGCAGCAGTGTTTAACACGTCTGAGCTGGAAACAGAAACTCTGGTATGAACATCATTCATAGAACAGCTTCCAGCTTCTTTTGCTCGGCTACATTTTGGATGGATCTGCATTTAAAGATGAGACTAAAATGGTTAGGGTCAGGAGGTCAAATGTCAGAGCTCCTGTGGGTCTGAGGGCGGCCTCACGCTGGAGAAGGATGAAGGAGTCTGACCTGAGCCAGTGTTTGACATGAACACATCAGCACTGCTATCAGTGAGCCTAACGACAGCTGTTAGCATCATTTCAGTGTTTCAGTCATTTAAAAACACTTCCTGTCACTGTGGTGGTTACAGTGACATCATGCAGTTTGTGTTTTGACCTCCAGAGGGCGACAAATCAGCACAGACAGAGAGCTCCATTCAAACTTTGCTGCCATCAGTAAGAATTCTTCAAATATAATCATCAGTGTTTGAGCAGTTATGATATCAGGGACAATCTAGACATGTGTGACAATACTGAACATGTCACATGACACACCTTAAACATCATGTGATCCACTCTCAGTCTGCACTTTGATTCATTACTTCAACAGGTTGAAATGAGCTTTGAAGAAACATTCAGTGAAATAAATCTCTCATGGATTCATGTGAGCAGCAGATGAACTTTGTACCAACAACATCTTCAATAACAGAGTCTGAATGAAGCTCAGGTGTTGATGCTGCTCACTGATTGGATGGTTGGTTTCAGCTCTGCTCTCAGTCTTTACTGCACAGGTGAAGGTAGAAAGTGTGACTGGATCTATAGACTGGAAACAGAGAAACATGCTGAACATTTGAAGCTTTGCAGCAGAAATGTTCATGTTACAAATACAGCAGAGCTGATCTGGGATCAGTGTGTTCACACCTGCAGCTACAACAAGGTTTCATGTCTCCACACGTCAGCATGTGAACTTTACTCTGACTCAGTCTGAGCAGTCATATTTTTAAAGTTAACACATCAGCACACACAGAGCTGAGCCCCTCCCACCTGTGCTGAGTTTCAGGTGGAGCCCCGCCTCCTTCCAGGAAGCAGCTCACCTGTGTGTCCGTGTTTAGTGTCCAGGTGTGGAGCAGAGCTTGTTGTTGGTGTGTGAAGAAACTGTAAGTTTGCTTTGTTTCCTCCTTTAACAATTTGTCTTTAGGAACTTTACTGTTTGTTCAGCTCACATTTGATTTCTTCACACAACAAACTGTGTGTTTGTATTTCCGGTCTCTCCATTAAAGTCAGTGTGTAATGTTTCCTGGCTAACATCAGCTGTGTGCAGCTTAGTTCCAGCACAAACAGCACAAATCTGCCGCTCCATAGTTCACGGTAACGGACTCACAGCTGGACCAACGAGGCCGAGTGTGTCCGCCACTCTGAGCTACGTTCCTGTTTTGTGTACTTGTAGTTTGTACTGTGTCCCAATTAAGAGAGTGCACGCTTGAAGTACGCGCACTACGCGTACTACGTACGGTGCGTACTATAATTATGAGAAGTGCGGAAGTGAGAGGTTTGTGAAATGGGACGGTCTAGCCTTCGTCGCGCTGCTCAGGTTGCCTAGCAACCATGATACTAACAATGAGAAACGTTTCATACAGCTTTGTTTGACAGAAATGAAGGAGAACATATTTTGTACATTTGTTTCTACATGAGCTTTGTTTGATTTAATAAGTATCTGAGGCTGAGACCACAGGACTGTAAAACATGATTGTTGGGCTTCATTTCTGTGCTGAACAGTCATTTAAGATTAGTTAGTAAATAACAATTATTTAATGTTGTTCATGAGACTAAAGTCATCTCACTGTGGTAATGTAAATATAATATGGCCAATATTATATTTATTGTCAGATTATTATGATATATATATATTACAGCAGTGAGCTTGAACTCTGTCAAAGATTCAAGTAGCAGTTATTTATATTTCCTATCACCTTAAATCTTCAATCAAAGACAAGTATCTTTGACAGTGTATATATAGATGTATTATATATAAGAAACAAATGTTGTTCTTTCAGTATGTTGGCATTACTAAATTTGGCTCAGTGCTTACATATATGTGTAAAAAGAAAATGTACGAGCTGTGATAACTGTGTCTGATAGAATGAAGAGTAGACTGATATATGAAATATTCCTTTATTGGGTGAGAACATCAGACCATGTCATAACTGCTTTCAGTCATACAGAATAGATATCAGAGCCTTAAACAGGCTGACTTCTGCTAAATGGGTCAAACTGGGCAGAAAGTCTACAAACACATAACATCCTTATAGAATATGATGTAATAATAATAATGGCTTGGATTTATATAGCGCTTTTCAAGGCACCCAAAGCGCTTTACAATACCACTACTCATTCACACACTGGTGGAGGCAAGCTACAGCCCTGGGGCCAGTGTTGGGAAGGTTACTTTTAAAATGTATTCCATTACAGATTACAGAATACATGCCCCAAAATGTATTCTGTAACGTATTCCGTTACGTTACTCAATGACAGTAACGTATTCTGAATACTTTGGATTACTTAATATATTATCATGCTTTTTACAACAACGTGAACTATTGCTGTGTGATTTATTACTATTACTGAAGGTCCGCGACTCCAAACTGTAGTAAAGGGACCTCTGACTAATACGGCGGGGTCCCTGTCAGCTCGTAGCCGAAAAATAGCTTTACTTTGTTGTGTGGGTCAACTTTTCTTGCGAGAGACAGAGAGAGGCGTTGAAAGAGTGCTCCAACGGAACTTATTGTTTTCGGAGGAAAACACGAACACGGTGTACAGTCGAGTCTTAATAGCTTACTTACAACTGGGCTCGTCAGGCACTCTTCTTGGCTGCAGTGGTTATTATTATATTTACGTGCTTCCAGTTCCCGTTTTTCCTCGATGACAACTCGTACCTTTCCACTCCCCTTTTTCTCCCTCCTCGCTCTCACAGACCCATAACGTGTATGGCAGTCCATTCTCCCTGCAACACGGACTACACTGCCCATGATGCTACATTCTTTAGAGCTATGCTTGTAGCATTCTGCCTGTTAGCTTAGCACAACAACAACGAAAAGGCGCTCTCTCACCCAGGAAACACACAGTCGCAGGGAGAGAGAGAGAGCATCGCCCTGTAACCATGGCAACCGTAACCCTGCCACCTGGAACAAAAGAACGTAGCTGTCAAACAAAACCCAAACAGTCCTGACCCGCCACAATATGAAACAGGAAAGTACCGCAGTGTAATCCATTTATTTCAACAAAGTAACTGTATTCTGAATACCACCTTTTTAAACGGTAACTGTAACAGAATACAGTTACTCATATTTTGTATTTTAAATACGTAACGGCGGTACATGTATTCCGTTACTCCCCAACACTGCCTGGGGCAGACTGACAGAAGCAAGGCTGCCATGTCGCGCCATCGGCCCCTCTGGCCAACACCAGTAGGCAAGTAGGGTAAAGTGTCTTGCCCAAGGACACAACGACCAGGACAGAGAGCCCAGGGATCGAACCGGCGACCTTCCAGTTACAGATGCGATTCCCAACCCCCTGAGCCACGGTCGCCCACAAATCGATCTATATGTAACCCTATAGATCAACTTACCTCAGAATATATAAAGCATATAAACAATTCCAGCAATATGATGCAACAAACACAGCAGCTACTGATCCAAAATACTCAAAGCTTCATAGAACTGGAACAAACATTTATTTTTAGCTCCATTCTGCTGCTGATACAGACTTTAGGTTTCTGAACATTAAACTTGTTGCTGCCTTTCATAGTGTGTAACTTGAAGGCCCTGAGTACTTTCTCCCACACTGAAAACACTGGGATGATAACATTATTTGAACATTACCTAATAAGACTGATTCAGGACAGACAGTTATGTTAAACTTTCCTAGCAGTCCTTCACAAACAGGGAACAGTCTGTCTATTCTCTCCATCTGTCAGCTGCTGCTGGCTCTTCCTCCTCCTCTTCCTCACACACTGCTGAGTTTGTCCTGGTGGATCATCAGGGCTGCAAAGCCTCACAGATGATGTGCAGCAGTGGGTCCCTCAGTCTGTCCTCACTCTGGACACTTGCAGTCGTCACACATGGAAATCAAATGTGTGATAAGCTGCAGGATTCAAACACAAGTGTAACTTCTAAACACATGTTCATACTTTTATTCCACAATCAGAGAGAAAGAAACAGAGAGAGAGTGCAGGACAGACAGACAGGTGACAGTCTCAGGTGTACACACTGCTACACAACAGCACCAGAGAAGCAGGATTTAGTGTTTGTGTTATTACGAGTGCTAAACAAGAAGAGTTCCAGATGGTGCAGTGGACACATGTGTGACTGCTGTGATTAAAGCATCATTCTTTCAGCTTAACGAGTGAACCGTCAGCTCGTTCAAACACACGTTAAAGTCCGTTTGGCTCGACACCACCGAACAGAGGCAGCAATATAACATAGCTAACATTAACAGTGCAGTGAATCCTGCTTGTGCCGTGATATTCAGGACTGCAAACCGAGCAGCATCACTGACTTTCAGCTTGTTGTGTTTGTGGATATATGACTGACTTTAATTATCCACAAAATCATCATCACATTCTCTGTAAGATTAAGGTCGACTATACATATATATATTTTGAAGTAGAGGCTTTAAAACCAAGTAAACGCTGAAAGTACAAACATCACTAATGTCACATAACTTTGCCGACATGTGGCCAATAGGAATGTTTTAATGTTCTTCATTATCAAACATTTGCACATAAATAAGTAACCTAATATTCAGTACTTACTTTTGAAGGTTTACTCTTTGGCCGCTCCGCTTCTGCCGTCTGCCGTATAGGGCTTTGGAGTTGACGTCACACTGCAGTGCATTGTGGGATTGCTGCACCATGTCAGAAGGCCACAAATCAAAACAAACACACTGTGTTGGAAGCAGGACTGTCAGAACCATGCTTAAAATCAGGGCAAAAGACAAAGGGCTGTATCACAACCGATTGCGCCAAGACGCCAAAAGACGGTACTTGGACAAAATAGCGTGCATCGGTAATGTGGACCCGTATGAAATAAGGCAGCGGAGCGGAAACCCAGACAGCCTACTGCCGTTGTCCTATCCCGATATTTTCGCGTGCCTTGTCTGTGGAGTCAGCGCATACACGGCGAATCATTTTCGGAATTATGAATTCCTGGAGGCGCACATCTAATTCACAAACGGTTGGGTACAAGATTTGGCCGTTTTTAAGCCTCCACATTGTGAGTACGTTGACCATATGACCAAGATACAGCTTGAGGTTGCACATAACATTGACTTCTCCTCAGCAGCTGCCCCAAAAATTGCTCTAGATGAACGATTCACGATTGATGCAAGCTGTGCGTTGCCATGTAAATAGTTTGCATTTCATGTGTATGTACATGTGAACAGATCTTGAATAAAAAAAAATTAACATACTTTTCTTTTCTGTTTTATTGAAACCACTTTACAGAAAGTACAATTATTTACAATGAACTGTACATGCAACACAACAGTTTTATGAATATTCAACAAGAGCAAGTTTCATTTGGCCCTGGTTTGACAACCACACTGGGGCACATATTCACCAAAACACAGCACACCTTAACAATCTTATCAAGCAGTGTTGTGCGCCGGTCCGAGTTTGACACAGGTATGTCGTCGTGCCCCATGTGCAGCGTTGGAGCCAAGTCTGGATTTGTTACATCCATTTCATATGCTGGTTTGAGTAATAAGCCTCTGCGTCAACATGACGTGGTTCTGCAGCATCACACATTAGGATGCTTTATCTAATTATCTTGATTCAAAATAACACTAAAAGCCTATTAAGAGAGATATGAATTTATTTAGAACTCACCAGAAAGAAAATGCTGCGAGCAAACCAACAAAAAATTGGGGATGGCAGAAAACTCGATATCCACTCGTCTGACCTCTGCAAACCAAGCTTGACGTATTCGTTTAGAATGTTGTTCACACCTGTTGAACTGACTGAAACTTCTAGTCACAGTAAATCAGTGTGTGTCAGTGAATGCATCGTGTGTGCTTCGTGGCTCCATTGATTGGACTGATAGTAGAGCAGCTGATGGCAGCTTCATCTGCCTCACACTGCTGTCTGACTGCATCCAGCTGACACTGAGATGAATCAGGAAAGAAGCAGCTGATATTTGGACAGCACACATGATGAAAGGAGGATTTCAGTTGATGTGCACATGAACGATTTGTGTTTCCTCTGCAGGTGAAGGTAGAAAGTGTGTGTGAGCTGATGTGAATTGAGCAGCATGGATCAGTGTGAGGACAGAGAGGAGGGAGTCCCTCCCTCTAAAAGCACTCTGTGTGGGGAACATGAGAGCCAGACCAAAGCTCAGAGGTGAGATGACCATCTCTAACTGTCCATGACTCTTCTCCATGTCACAGCTCAGCACTCACATCACTGCTCCATCATTATTCACAGGAACCAGCCTGGACCTCCACCCAGCTCTGTGTCCTTACAGAGTGACGTGTCTAGAGGTTTCCTCATTGATTTTAAAGTCTCTGCTGCAGAGAGGTGAGCTGTTAGTAACAAGAACTCTCTGATTTAAATGATTTTGATGTTTCCTGGTTTCTAAAATGCATCTCTGTAGCAGAACAGTGTCTCCAAGGACACACAGGCTCAGCTGTAACTGTCAGTTTCTGGTTTTAAGACACATTTGGACTCAATTGGCTGTTTTTAACTATGTATTTTAATCAGAGGTGTAAATTTAGAGCTCACACATCTGGATCCTAAACTATGATAGAAACAGCTGCTAGCAGTGGGTAGTTTGACTTTGATACGCTGCTCTAGAAAGCAAACAAAAGTTTGTGCAGCTCCTCTGTTCAGCTGCAATCTTTTCTAAATGGACACAATGTTCTTGAGAGGTTTCAGTCTGGTTTTAAAACTCTTCATAGCACAGAAACTGCACTTTTAAAAGTTCTTAATGATCTTTTATTAGCCACTGACTCAGGTGACTCAGCTGTGCTTCTGCTTTTAGATCTGACTGCTGCCTTCGATACTGTTGACCACAGCATTTTAATCTCACGGTTGGAGCACTGTGGCGTAAAGGGCACCCCATTAGAGTGGTTCAGGTCATACCTGTCTGACAGGACCTTCTCTGTGAGCTTTGGCGATTTTATCTGTTCCTCAGCTCCCCTTACTTGTGGTGTTGCCCAGGGATCTATACTGGGGCCAATATTGTTCTCCATTTATATGCTGCCTTTAGGTCTAATTTTTAGAAAATACAACATTTGTTTTCATTCATATGCCGATGATACTCAGATCTATCTTCAATTGAAGGGAAACAGTCCTGCCTCACTAGAACCCTTACTTCAGTGTCTCTGTGAAGTTACATCCTGGATGGCCTCTAATTTCCTTAACTTTAATGAGAACAAAACTGAAGTGATAATTTTTGGACCAAGCGGCAATCCCAACACTTCTAATTTTAACCTGCACAGTTAAAATTTTGTCAAATCACATGCCAAAAATTTGGGGGTTATACTTGACAGCAATTTCACCTTTGAAAAACAAATTAGCTCAGTTGTACAGCGGTCTTTCTTCAAACTGAGGCTTTTATCTAAGGTGAGGCCATTTTTATCTTTTAAAAACTTTGAACGAGCGATTCATGCTTTTATTATATCCCAGCTGGACTATTGTAACTCCTTATATGCTGGAGTCAGCCAGACCTGCCTGGCAAGGCTGCAGTTGGTCCAGAATGCTGCAGCTCGTCTTCTGACACGTACTAAAAGATGTGAACACATTTCCCCGGTACTTGCCTCCCTTCATTGTTCCCTGTCCGCTTCAGAATTAATTTTAAAATTTTATTGTTGACTTACAAAGCCCTGAATGGACAGGCTCCCGGGTATTTGTCTGACCTCTTGCAGACTTATACCCCCCTTAGATCTCTTAGATCAAGTGATCTTTTGCTTTTAGCTGTACCAAGGTCGAGGCTGGTTCATAGAGGCGATCGAGCATTTGCAGTCGTAGCGCCTAAGCTGTGGAATAATTTACCCCTACACATCAGACAGGCTCCCACTGTCAATCTTTTTAAATCTTATCTTAAAACGCATTTTTATTTACTGGCTTTTAATACAGCATGAGAGTTGTTTGTTAATTTATATTTGGTGTTTGCTTTTAATACTCTAAGTTATTTTATTGTGTATGTTGTATTCTTGTACAGCACTTTGGTCAACGCTCCTGTTGTAATTAAATGTGCTATATAAATAATTAAACTATTAAACTATTAAACTCTTCAGAAAACTGTTCAGAGAGCAGCTGCTGTATTAGACAAAGGCTCGTCGTGTGAGCCCAGATGTGTGTAACAGCTGGATGAAGGAGAACCATCACAGTCACGTCTCCATCCCGCCTTTATTAATGAACTTCCTGTTGCTTGCAGATGACAGGAACACAAAGTGTTTGTGCCACGTGATGCTGCAGGATTTGTTAACGTGTCCATGATGGTAACATCTCCTCGTCTAACTGCAAACACATGAGCGCTCTGTTAAGGTTCAAATATTGAGGATGGATACAAGAGGTGATCGAAGAATAACCACACTGATCCGGCCGGGTGAAGTCAAACGATGATTTTAATGAATACACGCGTGGGAAGATCACTACAGACAGCAATTGATCTTCAACTTAATCAAAGCATACACAGATTTTTATAGCATCAGGGTTTAAATTTAATGACGCCCCTTCATACGTCACAGAGAGAATACATACATACATCAAATCAAAACCACAATGACTCTTAACACAGTTCAAAAGAACATCGTCTTCTATTTTCATGGCCGATTCCTCCGGTCAACCTTTTGACTTCCCGTTCAGTCACCCATCGTGCAAGACCTGGTTCCTCATTTTCAGAGACAACAACAAGAAACAGTTCCTCTTTTACAACTTCGCAGTTACAACCAGACATGACTAACCCCTCACCTATAAATAAGTCTAACTAATGTATGTGTGTGTGTGTTGACCTCACTCAGCCTCTCGCCTACTAACTGTCTGTGTCTCGTCCTTAAATGCTTTCTCATCTCCCCCTTACACTTCTGCAAACTCTCTGCAAGCCTGCAGTTTCCTGTCCCCCTGTGACTTTAGTCTTTCTGAAAGACACACACTGTTTAAACCTCTGAATGCAATATCAATGCTGCAGATTATATTATTAATGCAATGGTAATAATGATGATTATTTAACAATAGCAGTAAAATAATTTCCCTGCTCCACAGCTCCTAACAGCAGCTATCACAGCCACACAGGCAGACTGTGTCTCACTGTTGCATTCAGGGACATTTGTTTTCCTGTAAAAAGCTGAACTCTAATCTAAGAGGACTGTTACTGACAGGAAACAGCTGCATTATCTGCAGTCTGTGTGATCACAGCTGCTTCAATCACTTTATCAGAGAATTGATCATTGAATAAAACATGTTTGTGTCTGCAGAGGTCAGAGGTCACAGTCTGCAGGATCCAGCTGTCCGTCTGTGAGGAGTGACTGGTCCAAAGATAAACCTCCAGTCTTCATTGGTGAACCTGGACCAACGAGGTCAGAGAACTGTGATGACTCCTTTACATGTTTGTGTTTTCCTCCATAAATATGACCAAAGATTCATTAAAAAGGTAAAAAATATTAGACTTTGTCCTGTAGCGCTGTGTGGCAGGCAGGATTGGACCCAAACACAACAGGATGAAGTCAAAGAGGCAGCTTTATTTCAGCTGTGAACATGCAAACAGCAGAAATAAGGAAACATAACTGTAGGTTTGCAGTGAATGAAGCCTCAGCTCGACGCTCCACTTTGTCCCTCTTTTCCTTCTCCAAACAGCCACATCAGGAGTCTCTGATGGAGTTTTAAAATATTTGATTACAAATGTCCAAAGATGGGTTCAGGATACCTGAATCCACAATTATTAAAGCTAAAATAGTTCACAGGGTTTGGACTTTGTTAGGTGACGAGAGAACATCAAAGTGTTTTTTATCTTTAAACAGTATTTTTATCACTTCAGTTGCTCTCACAGCCCTGTTTGTTATTTTACCAGAGCTCTTATGTTTCACTCAGTGCTCCCACCAAACACCTTGGAGGACACATTAGTGTGATTTAGATTTCATTGGTGCAAACACCAGTCACACAAGCTAACCCATGGAGGCAGCAGCAGGCTTTGTGTTTGGTAAAGTCTGTTGGCTTACTCTAAGAGAGTTTAGTTTGTTAGCACAAAGAGCTGTCAGCTAAAGCCCTGAATGCACTTTGAATACAGATGAACTGAGAAAAACACTTTAAATACAGCAAACAGTCAAACTGACAACATCTTTTTCTGCTGATCATCCACAGCAGTACATTTAGCATTCATACTAGCAGCAGGCTATGACTGTCCACTCAGCACCAACACAGGTAGGAGTGAGCAGTGAGGAAGCAGGACTGTGGGCAAGTTTGAGCTACAATCCTATTGGCTTCTCAGTTTCTCCAAAGAAAAGGGGACAAATTCTTGGTGTTGTGAAGATGTGAGTTGGTCTTGTTGTCGTGGGGCTGGAAGGATGCTGGCAGTGAGAGGCTTTTCATACAGTGTTCAGTAACAGAATGAAAAGAAAGCCACTGCACATGAAACAAGGTGCTCGTAGTGTTTGTTTACTGTGTTTGTGCCACAATGTCAGATCAGTTGTAGATTCACATGCAGACTTGTCCAGTGAAACCAATGCAAGTACTGCAGTACAGAGCAAAGACTAAGCAAGGGTGTTATTGTAAACTTTAACAAAAGACTGTTATGTGACAAAGAGTAAGTACATTATTTTTATGAGATTGTTCATCATGTCTTTAATTTAATATTTCCAGTTTTTTCCTTCCTGTCTCATGAAGCTGTTACATTTATCGTTTTTCTTTTAGGATCAATAAGAGGCCAGAATCTCCTGGACCTGAACCCAGCTGTGTTTCCTTAAAGAGCAACGAGTTGAAGGATTTTGATATAAACTTTAAAGGCTGTTCTTCTGCTGCTGAGAGGTAATGTGTGTCTAGATGTTGTTCCTGACTCTGTATTTTTGAATAAATCCTCATGTTTAATATCAGCTCAGCTCTTTTTCACACACATTTCTATGTTGGTATGTGAAGCGGTGTGTGTTGGAGTGTTTCCACAAACACAGCAGTCAGAGTGGAAAGAGTGGATGTTGTAGGAGGTGTTTGTGTAGTGAAGAGGCTGAGTGTCTGTAGGACTCCAGCTGCTCCAGCAGGTGTCTCCTTTGTGCTTTGCTTCAAACACAGTGTAGGGAGGAGCTTCCACTCAGGTGTTTCAGGTGTTGCTGGATGGAGGAGGACAAATAGTTTTTCCCTTCAGTGACACTTCAGCAGCTCAATGTTCTGGGGAGATGTTTGTCTTTATGAAGGTTTATGGATTCTTGTTCTTACTTTGGTTAAACTGAGCAATACATTTTCCATCTAACATTTAAAGTAGCTGCAGCTGCAGCCTCTGTGATGTTTCACAGTCTGAAAGTAACGAATTCAACCAGAGTTCAAACAAAGGCTTAATATACGTGTGTGTTTGATATAATGCCAACAAGTACAAATAGTATATACACATATATATATATGTGTGTATATGTGTATATATATAGAGCAGCTGGATAGCGTAGTGGTTAGACTACACGCCTTTGGAACAGAGGATCGCAAGTTCGATTCCTGCCTGGGGCATCTGTATCCAGTAAGGGTCCTAAGGCTAGACCCCCTATGCTAAGCAAGCGAGACAGATAAATATGAAGGCATGCCGGCTCGGACGTCGCCCGGATCAACAAGGTCCGCGTCAGGTGTTGAGGAACCAGGGCACCCTGACGAAAACGAGGTACAACACAAATGCTACGGCAAGGAGGAGTCAGGATGCCAGGTCAGGGGGGAGATATCATCACCCCCACCCGAGATTGGGTACATAGCCCCAAGTGCGATAGGAGAAGGATCGTTGAGTGTGAGAGGAACTGACCTGAAAAATAGGATCATGGCCAAGTGATCGATGTAGCGGTTCCGAATGACAGCAATATCAGGAAGAAGGAACACGAGAAGCTGGAGAAATACCAAGGGCTCAGAGAAGAGCTCGAGAGGATGTGGAGGGTGAAGGTAACGGTGGTCCCCGTGGTAATCGGAGCACTAGGTGCAGTGACTCCCAAGCTAGGCGAGTGGCTCCAGCAGATCCCGGGAATAACATCAGAGATCTCTGTCCAGAAGAGCGCAGTCCTGGGAACAGCTAAGATACTGCGCAGGACCCTCAAGCTCCCAGGCCTCTGGTAGAGGACCCGAGCTTGAAGGATAAACCGCCCATAGGGGCGTGCTGGGTGTTTTTTTTTTTTATACACACATACATATATATATATATATATATATATATATATATATATATGTATGTATGTATGTTTTTTTTTTATACACACATACATATACATACATACATACATACATACATACATACATACATACATACATACATACATACATACATATATATATGTATGTATATATACATATATACACATACATATATATATGTATGTATATATACATATATACACATACATATATATATGTATGTATATATACATATATACACATACATATATATATGTATGTATATATACATATATACACATACATATATATATAAAAAAAAAAACACCCAGCACGCCCCTGCGGGCGGTTTATCCTTCAAGCTCGGGTCCTCTACCAGAGGCCTGGGAGCTTGAGGGTCCTGCGCAGTATCTTAGCTGTTCCCAGGACTGCGCTCTTCTGGACAGAGATCTCCGATGTTGTTCCTGGGATCTGCTGGAGCCACTCGCCTAGCTTGGGAGTCACTGCACCTAGTGCTCCAATTACCACGGGGACCACCGTTACCTTCACCCTCCACATCCTCTCGAGCTCTTCTCTGAGCCCTTGGTATTTCTCCAGCTTCTCGTGTTCCTTCTTCCTGATATTGCTGTCATTCGGAACCGCTACATCGATCACTACGGCCGTCTTCTTCTGTTTGTCTACCACCACTATGTCCGGTTGGTTAGCCACCACCATTTTGTCCGTCTGTATCTGGAAGTCCCACAGGATCTTAGCTCGGTCATTCTCCACCACCCTTGGGGGCATCTCCCATTTTGACCTCGGGACTTCCAGGTTATACTCGGCACAGATGTTCCTGTACACTATGCCGGCCACTTGGTTATGGCGTTCCATGTATGCCTTGCCTGCTAGCATCTTGCACCCTGCTGTTATGTGCTGGATTGTCTCTGGGGCATCTTTACACAGCCTGCACCTGGGGTCTTGCCTGGTGTGATAGACCCCAGCCTCTATGGATCTTGTACTCAGAGCTTGTTCTTGTGCTGCCATGATTAGTGCCTCTGTGCTGTCTTTCAGTCCAGCTTTGTCCAGCCACTGGTAGGATTTCTGGATATCAGCCACCTCCTCTATCTGCCGGTGGTACATACCGTGCAGGGCTCTGTCCTTCCATGATGGTTCCTCGTCTCCCTCCTCTTTCTTGGGTTTCTGCTGCCTGAGGTATTCACTGAGCACTCGGTCAGTTGGGGCCATCTTCCCAATGTATTCTTGGATGTTCGTTGTCTCATCCTGGACTGTGGTGCTGACACTCACCAGTCCCCGGCCCCCTTCCTTCCGCTTAGCGTACAGCCTCAGGGTGCTGGACTTGGGGTGAAACCCTCCATGCATGGTAAGGAGCTTTCTTGTCTTTATGTCAGTGGCTTCTATCTCCTCCTTTGGCCAGCCTATTACCCCAGCAGGGTACCTGATCACGGGCAGGGCGTACGTGTTGATGGCCCGGATCTTGTTCTTACCATTCAGCTGACTCCTCAGGACTTGCCTGACCCTCTGCAGGTACTTGGTGGTTGCAGCTTTTCTAGCGGCCTCTTCATGGTTCCCATTCGCCTGCGGGATCCCCAAGTACTTGTAACTGTCCTCTATGTCTGCAATGTTGCCTTCTGGTAGTTCAATCCCCTCAGTTCTGACTACCTTCCCTCTCTTTGTTACCATCCGACTACACTTCTCCAGTCCGAACGACATTCCAATGTCATTGCTGTATAGCCTGGTAGTGTGGATCAGTGAATCGATGTCTCGTTCACTCTTGGCATACAGCTTGATGTCATCCATGTACAGGAGGTGGCTGACAACTGCTCCGTTCCGTAGTCGGTATCCGTAGCCAGTCTTGTTAATGATCTCACTGAGGGGGTTCAGGCCTATGCAGAACAGCAGTGGGGACAGAGCATCTCCTTGGTAGATCCCGCACTTGATGGTGACTTGTGCTATGGGCTTGGAGTTGGCCTCTAGTGTTGTACGCCACATCCCCATTGAGTTCCTGATGAAGGCTCTTAGGGTCCCATTGATCTTGTACAATTCTAGGCATTCCAGTATCCAGCTGTGGGGCATTGAGTCATAGGCCTTCTTGTAATCAATCCAGGCAGTGCACAGGTTGGTCAGTCTGGTCTTGCAGTCTCGGCTGATTGTTCTGTCTACCAGTAGCTGGTGTTTTGCGCCTCTTTATATATATATGTATATATATATATATGTATATATATGTGTGTGTATACCCATACCAACATACCCGTGCATGCGCACACACATGAAAATATTAGTCAAGAACACCCTATCAAATCTCTACCTTTTCCCTGTACCCTGTAAAAACCATATCCTTAAACCGCTTTTTAAACTGCGCCATGCTTGGACATTGCTTCATATCTTTACTTAGTCTGTTCCACAGCTTCACTCCACACACAGAGATGCAAAAACTTTTTAATGTTGTACGGATACGAGGATGTTTTAAATTTAATTCCCCCCTTAAATTGTATCCCCGTTCCCTTTTAGAAAACATTTTTAGAATATTGTCAGGAAGCAGGTTATTTATTGCTTTATATATAATTTGTGCTGTGAGAAAATGAACCAGATCTGTGAATTTTAGAATTTTTGATTTTAAGAATAGTGGATTTGTATGATCTCTGTAACCAGTTTTTTAAAGCCCTTCAAAGTCTCCCACATTCATACAGAGCTTTTAACACCAAACTCCTTTACAGTCCTTCTCCTCTCACACACGATCACACGACTGATTTGTCTGCAGCAGCTGTGTTACTGCTAGTATTTTATTATGTGTGTAATCTCCTCATTGTTCCTGTGGTTTAGTTTGACTTCCTTCTGCAAACTCAGCTGCTCTGTTGCTGATACACGTCTCCATGAATATGATTGATCAGATGCTGCCAACACCATGTGTTTCATGTGAGCGCTCAGCTGAAACCCTGGGTTGACTTATCGAGTTAATAACAAGCTTCACGTGACTGTGAATGCTAAAGTGAATCCAGATAAAGGAAAGAGACCCTGCTAATGTTGGACTCACTTCTTAGTGTAGATCCCAGGAGGAAGTTCAACATAGCCATTCTTTGTGCTAGCTCGACCAAACCTGAGACCACAGTGCAGGATAATGATTATCATCTGTCTCTGTCAAGGACATTTAAAATCCACAAAGAACAAACATAATTATATTTGATCATTAAAAATATGTTTTCACTTAAAAAAGCATGAGCACACTGGTGGATTACAGAAACGTGAAAACTCGTTAACAGTAAAGTTAATTTATCTGTGAAGGTTCTCAGTCATCCAGGTCATCGTACACAGCAAATTCAAAAGTGTTAAATGTTTTGGTGTTAATAGTCTTCTTGCAAAAGTAGAGTTAATTTTACTCTAAGTAGAGTCACATTCTTTTAATGTAACTCTGAGGTGTAAAATGATAGTAGTTAAAATAGTGTTAAAAATTAGTGTTTCTATGTCAAATCTGGAGGTGTTACAATGGAAACATTAACTCTTGACCTCTTAACTCTGAACTCCTAGAGGGGCTATGACACCAACAGAGTAAATTCACAGACTCCGCCCCCAGCACGGCTCCAATCGAAGCTGAAGTGAAGCCGTTTCAGAACATTTTGCTCTACATATTTGAGTTGTTTGCCATGCTTGGTAAGTCGTTTTTTCAAAGATTGTTTCAATTATTATTTTATAGCTTTTACTTCTGTGGCTCTTTGGAGTTGAGACAAAGCTGTGTGAAAGGCTTTAGCTATGTTGCTCGCTGATAGCATAACATTCTGTTTTAGCTAGCTGAAAGGTATTGTTTGCGGGCAAATACCACAGCCTTGAAAAAAAGCTTGCATGTGAATTTTCAGTCAAACTTTTGGTCAAATACACCTAAAACAATGTGTAGAATGTGAAACGTTGCTACTTGAAGCCTGAAAATGATCGCCCATAAAAAAAAAACAAAAAACAGAGCAAACAGCAGTAGCAGGCGTCCTGACTGGATTCTACGTTAGCATAGATCCCTCCAGAGTTTTGTGCACACGGTTTAGGTAAAAATTAAAAAGGTTGAGGTTTTACATTTAGTTCAGTATTACCTGTTGCCTGTGTCTTTGTCTTTTGGGAAAATACTTTACACAAGTAATGGCTCAAAAAGGATTCCTTTTTTTTTTTTTTTACTGTGCTGCAATTGTTTACTGGATTATTTGTGCCATTAATTAGTGTCAACTAATTTTTATTCAATCTCCGCACAGGATATGCTTGTGAAGATGGAATATGGGGGAGAGCAGAAGTGAGTTGAAGTTCCACAAAGGGATGAATGAAGGACATGCATATTGTATTGAAGAAATAAGTGATGAGAATGCTGTTATTTTCATTTACCAGCTCACCTATGTCAGACCTTTTGATAAACACAATTCTAATGAAAGTGAGAACATGTACACTGTTACATCTTTCAGAAAATGTTTTGAAATTGTGGTGCACAGTTCAGAATAAATGTTTTTCAAAAACCATTGCGTCTTTTTAGTAAATGTTTATTTCCAAAAGAAATTTCTAGAAGTTCAGAACAGTAAAATTCCAGCTTTTTAGAATGAATTAGAAGATAACTCTTATATAGTTAAACTAAAATACTCTTTGAGAGTTAATATATAAACTCTTAACACCAAGTGTTAAATTATCAACTCCAGACAGATTTGGTGTTTAACACTAAATCAGAGTTAAAGTACCAACTCTCCAAAATGAGTTAAATGAACACTCTCTGGTGTGGACCCATATAGACACTTTAATAGTGTTGAAATCAAATCCGACAGTGTTAATTTGGACATGCTGGATTTGCTGTGTAGTCAAAGGAGCTTGCAAAGAAAAGCGTCTGGACTTCTTTAAGTTACTTGAAGACGTTTCACCTCTCATCCGAGAAGCTTCTTCAGTTCTAAGGTCAAATGGTGGAGAGTCCCAGATATAAACCTAGTGGGAGTATCCCCCCACAGAGGGACAAAAGGACCCCCTGATGATCCTCTAATCGCCTGAGCCAAGGTGTGAAATTGGGTGTGGGTCCCAATCAGCCAGAGTTTCGGGTGGGTTCATTGTGAAACCTGGCCCCACCTTATCATGCAAATTCCTGAGATCAGATGGCCCAGGATGTGAGTGGGCGTTAATTAAGTAACTTAAACTTAAAGTTACTTAAACTTTAAGTAACTTAAAGAAGTCCAGACGCTTTTCTTTGCAAGCTCCTTTGACTAAAGTTAATTTAGACGCAAACAAAGTGTCAAACATACTTAAGTAGAAGGACTAATGTTTGTGTTAACCCTCAAATGGGCTGTACAACATTAGATAGTGAGACAAAAACAGAGATTATCGTAGCCATCGCTCTCTCGCATGGACGTGGCAGTCTTGCTGTCTGCTGCGAATCCTCCCCGTACCTCCGTGACCTCGTCTGGTATCTGCTCCCTCCTCTGTAAGAGACAGTAAAGGAAAACACGTCTCTGCCTAGTCTTGAAAATCTAATCTTATCATCCATTGTTCTTCTAGGGCCTCTTCTTCTTGTGGCCTCAGCTAACTGCTAATATTTAAATGGCTAACATTAACATGTGTGCCAGCCAGGTTAACATTTATGATGAACTATGATGAATTAACTGATGTTGAAACTGGAGCTTTACTGACCTCTGAAATTCCTCCTAAAGTGTTATTCAGTGTTGTGACAGTCAGCTGCTTCAGCTGCTGCTGGGATGGGCTGTGGCAAAGAGAACGGAGAAAATCAAAATCAGAGTTTTTCTCTGAATTAAAAGCAAGGAAACAACAATATATTCTACATGGTGAAACTGATGGTTTCTGGTGTTTGGGTCTGTTTTTCTGTATTTATGCAGATAAAGTGTAAACTCAGATGAATTATACCATCAAATGTTAAAGGAAAATATCAGGATGAGTGTCTGTGAGCTGAGAAGGACGTGAAGCGAGCAGTTTATCCCAGAGCTGAAGCTGCTCTGTGTGCAGAGATGAGCTCAGATTCCTGCTGTGATTGATCAACAGTCACAGAAATGTAGACTTGTAGTTATTACTGCAGTATGGTCACAGCAGATACTGATAAACATGTGGATGATCAAGTTTCTCACTCTCTCCTTTAAATCTGTTTTTTCTTCTTCACAGTTTATCTGTTAATTTATTAATGAATAACACTGAAAGAGTTTCTGTTATATTTCCCCTTGAACATCACCTTATTAGGGTGGCATTAGGAAATAGCCCCCCTCCAAAGAATGAATAAATGAATGATAATAATAATAAAATGATTAAAAAGCAGAGCTCAGAGTGGTAGAATGGTCAAACATGGATCCACGGGTGGTTCAACTGCATTTGGTGATGTGACTAAAGCAAATCTTTCAAATAATCCCACCATCAACGGGATGTTGTCTCCTTTACTACGGTTACTTTACTTGGTCACCGTGTGAATTTCTTTGAAATGAACCAAATTCTTTTATTTGTTGGTTGTTGCAAATTTAACCTCTACAGTCAGGAAAGGAGGAGATGAGGCCTCAACAATGTTGGGTTGTAGCTGTGGTTCAGGTTAGAGTGAGTGTCCATGGAATAAATGTAAGTCAGTGAACTGGAAACATGACTGTGTTCAAACTTTGTTTTCCTTTTTATAATGAGTCTAATCAAAGGTGGACAGAAGTATCTCCCCTTTGACTTTTCTGTGTCACCATCAGAGCTTCTGCACAGTGTGGAGAAAGATCCAAAAGCAGAGCTGGACTGCAGACAGCCAGTCAGAGCAGCTGTGTACAAAGTAAGACTGAACATCTGTCTGCTGATGGACTCATTTCTGAAAACTGGACTTCTTGTGTTGTTCAGACATTGAAGAGTTTTCTTTCTCTTTAGTCTCATTGTTTTTCTTTCTTTCAGCAGATGTTGGTCTGCAGGAGGTTTTAGATGAACATAAGATCAGTCTGAGGAGGAGATGTGAACGTGTGACTGAAGGAAGTGATGAAACAGGAAGTAGAACCCTCCTCAACAGGATCTACACTGAGCTATACATCACAGAGGGACAGAGTGAAGAGGTTCATACCCAACATGAGGTGAGGCAGCTGGAGACAGCTTCCAAGATGGACGCCCTCCATGACGCTCCAATCAGGTGCCAGGACATCTTTAAAGCCTTACCTGACCAACAGAGACCCATCAGAGTGGTTTTGACCAACGGCGTGGCTGGTGTTGGAAAAACCTTCTCAGTGCAGAAGTTCACTCTGGACTGGGCAGAGGGCTTGGAGAACCAACATGTCAGTGTGGTGGTTCTGCTTTCATTCAGGGAGCTGAACCTGATCAGAGATGAGCAGTACAGTCTTCTGGAGCTGCTCCATGTTTTCCATCCAACATTAGAGAAGGTCACAGCAGAGAAGCTGGCTGTCTCTCAGCTTTTGTTCATCTTTGACGGCCTGGATGAAAGCAGACTTTCATTGGATTTCACCAACAGGAAGCTGCTGTCTGATGTCACACAGAAGTCATCAGTCAGCCAGCTGCTGACAAACCTCATCCAGGGGAATCTGCTTCCCTCAGCTCTCGTCTGGATAACTTCCCGACCTGCAGCAGCCAATCAGATCCCTCCTACATGTGTTGACAGGCTAACAGAAGTACGAGGCTTCACTGACGCCCAGAAGGAGGAGTACTTCAGGAGGAGATTCAGTGATGAAGAGCTGTCCAGCAGAATCATCTCCCACATGAAGACATGCAGGAGCCTCCACATCATGTGTAGTATCCCAGTCTTCTGCTGGATCACTGCTACAGTTCTGGAGCACATGTTGACTACAGAGCAGAGAGGAGAGCTGCCCAAGACCCTGACTGACATGTACTCGCACTTCCTGCTGGTTCAGACAAAGAGGAAGAAGAACAAGTACCATGAGGGACGTGAGACGAGTCCACAGGAGCTGACGGAGGCTGACAGGGAAGTTCTTCTGAAGCTGGGGAGGCTGGCGTTTGAACATCTGGAGAAAGGAAACATCATGTTCTACCAAGAAGATCTGGAGCAGTGTGGTCTGGATGTGACAGAGGCCTCGGTGTATTCAGGAGTTTGTACAGAGATCTTCAAAAGAGAGTGTGTGATCTTCCAGAAACCAGTCTACTGCTTTGTTCATCTGAGCATTCAGGAGTTTCTGGCTGCTGTCTACATGTTCCACTGTCACACCAACAGGAAGACTGGGGTGGTAGAAGGTTTTCTAGGGAATTTCCGAGAAGAATACAAAAAGAGATATTTTTTTAAGACCAAGTTCAAGTCTTATAGCTTCCCATCAATGGATGTCTTTTTGACTAAAGTCATGGAGAAATCCCTCCAGAGTAAAAATGGCCACCTGGACCTGTTTGTTCGCTTCCTTCATGGCCTCTGTCTGGAGTCCAACCAGAGACTCTTAGTAGGTCTGCTGGGTCAGACAGAGATCAGTCCAGGAACCATCCAGAGAGTCATCAACAACCTGAAGGAGATGAACAGTGATGAAATCTCTCCTGACAGAAGCATCAACATCTTCCACTGTCTGATGGAGATGAACGACCTCTCAGTACATCAGGAAATCCAAGAGTTCCTGAAGTCAGAGAAAGGATCAGAGGAACTCTCTGAGATCCAGTGCTCAGCTCTGGCCTTCATGCTGCAGGTGTCAAAGGAGGTTCTGGATGAGTTGGACCTGCTGAAGTACAAAACATCAGAGCGGGGACGACAGAGACTGATTCCAGCTGTGAGGAACTGCAGAAAGGCTGGGTGAGTCCAGATGTGGTCATTAACATCATTGATCAGTGTAGGTTAGTAGTTTAATTTTGAAAATAAAATCAGATTGTAAGCACAAAGTGTTTGTGTCCGTACGCTGCAACCTTCCACACCATTCCTTTATTGTACAGACTCAGCAGCAGCTCCATGGATCCCAAATCCAAGAGTGGAGAACAGATTTGAAGTGTGTCACATCCATGCAGTCACAGCTGTTTCCACTGATATTAATCCTGTTCAATGACACGTTTCATATCAGTGAATATGTTCTTTAGGACGTCCACTGACATGTTTAAGTGTCCTGCTGGAAATCACTCAAATCATCCATGAAATCCATGAAAAATCCTTTTAGTGTTTCTAACTTCACCCTGTGTCCTCTCTCTCTCTCCATCCTCCTCACTGCTTCTTTCACTGATAATCACACAAACATCGTATTCAGCTATAAAATAACACAATAACATCATCTGATGATCATTATTATAAGAGCAGGATCCATATTTGATATCAGAGTAACACACTGCTTGGTTATGTGCAGTCATCATCAGTGACTGTGGGTCAAACAGAAGCTCTCTGATTGGTTGCTGACCTTGGTCACCTGTCCACTCTCACCTGTTTGTGTTTGCTCTCTCTTTGCTGTCTCCATCCTCTCTCTCCTTTCTCTCCCTCTCTGTCTTTGTACGTCACTCAGGTCCAATGGAAACAGTGACATTTACAAACCAATCAAAGACAAACTGATCCATGTCAGGTTATAACAATATTCAAAGTGAATACAGGCTGCTGCTGGACACAGACAGGTAACATCATTTTGACTTGCTGTCACCTGGATCTGGACTCATAAACACTGAAGCCCTGAACAGGAATACAAATCATTTTCTGCCAACTAGCGACACACCAGCAGATAATGGTTCAGAAAGCTAAAATGAGCCAATCATTTCTGTGTTTAGTTCCCCTGAAATCAGATCTGATATCAGCAGCTCTGAGTTCATTCATCATTATTGTCCAGTGATGAGATTTCTGCTCCGTTTGGTAACAGTCAGCAGGTTTTTCCTGCGTGTGGACGTGAACAGTCGTACCTGACAGCAGGTAGCAAACAGAGATCATCTTTCCAGCTGGAACTCTTCACTGAGCTGAACTCATTCAAAATGTTCTGGAGTCAAAACAGGAAACAGTCCAAATGTGTGTCTTCACTCTGACTCTGGATCAGATCTCAGTGACAGACTGTGGACATTATGGAAGCCTAAATGTGACACCATCTTCCTCCTTCATCTGCAGATTAAAGCCAAACAAAGATTCTCATTAAAAGTCTGCAGGTCTGAGAGAGACTCAATCGTTGCGTCATGTCAAACACAGTAAGAGGAGCTGAAGCACAGATGTGAAGAGCAGATTCATCAGATTATGACCTCACTCTGTTTTGTCTTCATATACATTCAGTCTGTGTTTATAATGCAGATTTTCTGCTTTTATAATAACACATTTTATATTTTCTATCATCACAGACTGACTCAGTGTCGACTCTCAGAGTCTCACTGTGAAGTTGTGGCCTCAGCTCTGAAGTCCAACCCCTCCCATCTGACAGAGCTGGACATGAGTAGAAATGATTACCTCCGGGATTCAGGTGTGAAGCTTCTGTGTGCTGGACTGGAGAGTCCAAACTGTCGACTGGAGACTCTGAGGTGAGTTCACTGACTGCGGCTGTTGTTGTTTTTCTATATTTCAGGTCTTTGATGTTTGAAACTTTCTTTAGTTCCTAAATGTTCAGGATGTGTCTGAAGACAAATGTGAAGAGTGCTTTCAGAAATGTTGTGTCTCTCCAAACGACTGAACAACAGTTTTTCCTTTTGGCTCCAAACAGAAGTGACAGACTTGATAGACTTTCTTTGGTACTGTGTCCAAAAGGAGCAGCTTTTACTTTGAAGGGGAGCCGTCTCTGTTTCCTCTTCAGGTTGGATGATGGGAGCGAATTAGTGTGTGATGTTCTTTCAGTGTTGCACTTTGTAGACGCTCCCTGAGCACTGGTCTCACAGCCGGCTGCACATAGAGACCAGTGTTGTTAGTCCAGGTCAGAAGATGACTTGTTGGAATGAAAATGAGCTTGTAGTTTGTCTGCTTTAATAATGTGACTGGAAAAAGGTGTTGGACTTCAAATATGTCCATTTCTTTCACACTTCACCTTTAAAAGTGAAGCCTTGTGGTTCCTGGAAGGAAAAACACGACTTTTTCAAGTCTTTGTCCTGTTTTTATGATAAATGTACGACTTTAATGTGAAACATTCAGAGTTTTTTCTCTTGTTGTGTTTGTTTGAAGCTGCTTCCTGTTGGCTTCAGCTGTTTGGAGTTTCCATTTTCTAAACTTCTACATTCTGAACCTTCTTCAGCTCTGAACAGATGATGAAACACTGAATGATTTCAAGCTCACACTTTGTCTAATAAACTTACATCTTTCATTCTTTATACAGATTGGTGAGCTGTGCTCTGTCAGAGATCAGCTGTGATTATCTGGCAGCAGCACTGAAGTCCAACCCCTCCCATCTGACAGAACTGCACCTGAGCTGGAACAAGCTGCAGGATTCAGGAGTGAAGCATCTGTGTGGTTTCCTGGAGAGTCCAGGATGTGGACTTGAAACTCTGAGGTCAGTCAGCATGTTTTAGTTGTGCTGAGATGAATATGATGTGAAAGTTGTGCTGACACAAAACTGCAGACATCAGGCTGATATTATACTGATCCACACTCAGGATCTTCATGGTAAAGTCTGTTTTCTTCTTCTGTGGTTTAGTCCATTGACTGCAGCAGAACAATGTTCACATTTCAAACCTTCAAAGAAGAAGAAAAATCCTCCACTGGATAATTCACTGTGAAACTCTCAAACTCTTCATTCCACCTTAAAGTCTGTCTGACACTGAAATCCAAAGCAAAATGTGCGTTTGCTTTACAGACAGCAGTCCAACACAAACATACACACATCATCCAAAACACAGTCCAACATCCAAATCTCCTCCACTGCCAGCATGAATGATGGGAAAGAGAAGGAGGAACACTCTGACATTCAGGGTTAGAATGAGTTTCATAAAGCAGACTGTGAAGATCAAAGCTGCATTAGAAAGCTTACATGAATGAATGAGTGGACAGAAGTGGACAGAGATCATCTGAAGCACTTCAAAGGCTTTAAATCAGCACATTTCTCTTTATTCTTTATCAACTCTGTTAGTTTCTCTCAGTTTTCTGTGGAAAGAAGCTAACAGCAGGCCAATAAGATGCTGACCAATAGGTTTCTATTAAAGGTTGTAATTTGTATATGAAAAAGTGCTTTGGCTCAGCAGGGATCAGCTTACAGGTAGAATACAGCTGCTGGAGGGGATTAGCATGTCATAGCTATCTACCAAACTGCTAACTGGGGAATTTCAGGCCATCTATGGGTCATTTTTGCTAACTGTTTATTCAGCTTAGGCTCACAGGGCTGCAGCCTGTGCCCTAGCTGTCATAGGGCAAGAGGCGTGGTCCACCTGCACAGGTGAGCAGTCCATCACAGGGCCAACAGAGAGAGACACAGAAGCACTCTCTCACATCCACACCTACAGCCAATTTAGAAGCACCAATGAACTTAAGCAGCATTTCATTGGACTGTGGGAGAACATCCAACCTCCACAGAAAGGCCAACAAGCTTCAACCTACAACCTTCTTGCTTTAAGGCACTAGTGCTAACCACTTTTCCCCATTTCAGCCCAAATCCTGCAACTTCCTGTTTCTCATCAGACACTGCCACCTAGTGGAAGAAGTCTTAGTTCCATTTGAAGCCTCAGATTACAGTTAGTTCCTTACAAAGAGGTGGAGGTGGTGGGGCCACAGCACCATCATCACTGAGTGCTAGGGATGGGTATCGTTTAGGTTTTATCCAATACCGGTGCCAACCCCGTACTTTTGAAACGGTGCTGGTGCTTAAAGAATGGAAAACACAAACTTTGTCCAAAAACCTCTCATGTTTAGCTGTTTTCCACTTTTTCTTTGGTCATTTTAGTCTTTTTGGCCAGGGTGAAGGGAGTATCTGCCATCAAACAAGAAGACAGCCGCATGTAACTACAACGGTGTTTGCTAGTTCACCTTACATTAATGTAATAATGTGGTTGGCCTACTCAACGTAAATTACACACAAACAACATTAAGCGACTCACGCAGAGAAGAATGGCTGCTGCTGCCGTCATCATCCGTCATCATTTCTGCTACACTGGCAGGGCTAGGGGCCAGGACTCTCCTCTTCGGGTTCTTGGGGGATGTTGCTAACTCTGGGTCTGATAACAGGCACACCTGCAGTAGATGCGCTCGGTCTTGCAGGAAGCTATCAAACACGGTGCATTTCGCGGCTTTTAAAAAAATGCTATGCGTCGCCAGGTGTTTCATCAGATACTAGGTGTTACCTCCTTTCCACAGTATCACCTTAAAGCACTTGTTGCAGGCTGCTGAGTTTGCATCTTTTGCTGTGAAGTACAGCCAGACTTTGACCGCTTCGCCTTGGGCATTTTTAATCTGTAGCTCTGCTCTAAAATAATGTACGTTCCTGGGCCCACCTACTATCCTTGGAAAGGTAAATTGATTGGCTAGAATCTAAAGTGTATGACATCTCAGGAATAAAAAGCACCAAAATGTGCGCTGCTTTTCGGTCTGGTTACTATTAAATTTTGTTCTTTGAATTCTTTTGGCGGAAAAGAAAGACTGGACCCAGGGTGGTCAAAGCTCAAAAAAAATGATCTTTATTTTACATTCCCGGGAACGGAGACCTTGTCCTTGTATGTTCTAGGTACTGCACTCCCAAAGATTGAATGAACCTGCATTACGGCCATGGGTAATTGTAAGCACCATGGGGAAGATCGAAGCCGCACACTGCACCTGTATGGCCGGAGTTGTCATGGTCCTGGGTCAAGCGACCCAGCATTTGAGTTCATGTAGCTTTTGTATTCATTTGCACCTAGCTTAGTTCACCTAGTTAATTTTTAGATTGCAGTTTAGTTTTGTTCCTTAGTTGTTTATGTCATCTCCCCCTGTACTAAGTCTCCCTGGTTCATGTGTCATGTCTGCGTGGTTATGTTTAGTTCTTGTCATGTCTAATCTCCATGTTTTACTTTGAAAGTCTGTATTCATTGTCAGCGTATTCAGTGTCACTTCTCCTGTCCTGTCGTTAGGTTCATGTGTGTCAGCTGTGCTCCCATGTGTTGTCACTTCCCCTGATCATCCCTCATGTGTATTTAGTCTCTGTGTTTCATGTAGTCTGTGTCGCTTCGTCTGTGTTCCCACCCCCTGTGTTCCGTATCTCCAGCCATAGCCTTTCCATAGTTTGTCCAGTTTAGGTTTCTGTTGAGCTACTACTGTATGCTGCCTTCACTCTGTTTTGTTCCTTTCATCAGCCATAATAAAGGGCTCGCTTTTGTTTAAATCCGCTCCTGCATCCTCGCTCGTGTTCGCACCTGGGTCCACCACACACATTTCCGCACGGTCTGCCTCCAGCAGAAGCCATCACAAAGCCAGCAGGCATGGAGTCCTCTGGCAGACACGAAGGCAATGGGTGCTGTGCTGAGCACTGGCCCTGCTCAGACAGCACTGACACGGAGTTGTTCTCTGAGGGCTGCTTAATCTTCAGAATCAGAATCAGAATACTTTATTGATCCCTGGGGGAAATTATTTTTTGTTACAGTGCTCCATTTTAAACCAACATTAAGACAAGACAGACAATACACTAACTAAGAATAGTACAATATATACATATATATACATACATACATACATACATTCAGGGGTCCAGAAACAGCTGGGAACTGAAACCTGGCTTCTGGGGAGGCCCTGGAGTGCAGAACGGTGCCTGAAGAAGCTAAAGCGCGAGAAACTCCCTGACTGGAACGTAGACTTTCTCCCTGCATAAAGTGAGTGGGTGAGACCGGTGACACTGGAGCCAGAGCTACAGGGGGCACTGGGGCTACAGGGGGCCTGAGCTACAGGGGGCACTGGGGCTACAGGGGGCCTGAGCTACAGGGGGCACTGGGGCTACGGGGGCCTGAGCTACAGGGGGCACTGGTGACTCTGGAGACCGAACTGAGAGTGACACTGGTGACTCTGGAGACCGAACTGAGAGTGACACTGGTGACTCTGGAGACTGAACTGAGAGTGGCTGCCGGGCAGCTAACCGAGCTGAGAGTGGCTGCGGGGCAGCTAACCGAGCTGAGAGTGGCTGCGGGGTAGCTAACCGAGCTGAGAGTGGCTGCGGGGCAGCTAACCGAGCTGAGTGAGCAGAGTGTGCCTGCGGGGCGGCTAACTCGGCTGCCGGTAGGTGCACAGGCGATAAGCAGCTCGCGTTGACATCCGCCACACAAAACACAGCCCCTGAATGAACAGTCAAAAAGTCTGGAAAAGACACAGAGCCTGCCCACCTTTCCTGATTCAGAGAGAGGGGACCCTGATTAACTGTGTAGTGTTCTTCCTCACAGTTCTAAGTATCAGACACAACAATGAATAATCCACAGCTGACTGTCTTTAGCAGGTCAAAGGTCACGGCACACAGCAGACAGTGGGAAATATTATAATTCTGATCATTTATCAGCACATATCCATATGTATAAAAACAAAGCTGACACTGTGAGACTTGATCAGAGATGTGATCATCACAGCAGAGGCCTTTGTGTCAAAGTCACTGAGGATCAAACAGAAACACATGAAGCAGATTTTCCGGTTGTGGCTTTTTATAGCAGATAACCTTCAAAATATTCTGCAGTCCATCAAAAACTGAAGCAAACCATGAATCAACATGTGAACATGAGCTGATGCTGCTGAAGTGAAGCAAAGTTACAGAGGTTTGATTACAGACACAGCTGAGAGTTTGTAATCTGTAATCATTTTAAAAGGTTTACATTTCTTCAGTATTGAACAGCAGAAATGAGGCTTTGTTTTCGGAGGCCGACAGCAGTGAACACAACAGCAGACTGGTGCGTAATAAGCAGTGAATAATGCAGGAAACAGATTTTTGAAGGTAAACTGTTCTTGAAGTACACTGAGAGAGAGAGCTGTGCAGGAAGTAAACGTCAAAGTCAGAGAGAATTCATGACGATGTTCATCAAACGTAAAGCGTAGTTTGGATCTTCTTTTGCTGCTGGTTCAGTCAGTTTTGGTTGGAGACAGATGAAACCTGCAGCTTCAGGATCTGTGAGCTGTCCACTTTCAGCCCCGACGGCGTGTCCGTGTACGTGCCGTCGAGTGAACGATCCACGCTCTGTGTTTCCATCTTTGTGTGTTTAGCTGCTCTCATTTACTGTTTTATCTGTTTGCTTGTTGTTGAAATACTTTTGGGAGCTTTAACCTGAGATTCTGGCAAAATACATTTATATTAAAAATCGATTCAGGATTGAATGAATCAACATCGCTTTATTCAAATTAAAACCATTTAAATAGGAAAATCCATTTTTTTACACCCGCCTCTAATGCTGGGTAATGTCAGCTGGTCCATGTGCAGCTGGCTGTGAGGCTCAGGGAGCGTCTACAAAGTGCAACACTGAAAGAACATCATCCATAAATATTGAGTAATAACTGGACTCTCATACAGCGAGACTCAAATGCCTTTAAACATCAGCTTATCCTGCTGATCCAAGTCCAACACTGAGTTTGTAAAAACATGTTTGTCAATCATTTTGTTTGGTTTCTGAGGAAAATGGTTCAATAACTTGCTGCTAATAGGCAACATTTCATCATATTTCCTCATAACCCTCTTTTGTCTGACCATTTGATCCCATTTGAATTTGCAATAAAGGATCCACAGAGTTTGGTGACAATAATGACAGTAGATGTTTGTGTGAAAGTGCTGGAAGCAAATGAGTGTGTGATGTTCTTTCAGTGTTGCACTTTGTAGACGCTCCCTGAGCACTGGTCTCACAGCCAGCTGCACATAGAGACCAGTGTTGTTAGTCCAGGTCAGAAGATGACTTGTTGGAATGAAAATGAGCTTGTAGTTTGTCTGCTTTAATAATGTGACTGGAAAAAGGTGTTGGACTTCAAATATGTCCATTTCTTTCACACTTCACCTTTAAAAGTGAAGCCTTGTGGTTCCTGGAAGGAAAAACACGACTTTTTCAAGTCTTTGTCCTGTTTTTATGAGAAATGTACGACTTTAATGTGAAACATTCAGAGTTTTTTCTCTTGTTGTGTTTGTTTGAAGCTGCTTCCTGTTGGCTTCAGCTGTTTGGAGTTTCCATTTTCTAAACTTCTACATTCTGAACCTTCTTCAGCTCTGAACAGATGATGAAACGCTGAATGATTTCAAGCTCACACTTTGTCTAATAAACTTACATCTTTCATTCTTTATACAGATTGGTGAGCTGTGGTTTGTCAAAGATCAGCTGTGATTATCTGGCAGCAGCACTGAAGTCCAACCCCTCCCATCTGACAGAATTACACCTGAGCTATAACTACGACCTGCAGGATCCAGGAGTGAAGCATCTGTGTGGTTTCCTGGAGAGTCCAGGATGTGGACTTGAATCTCTGAGGTCAGTCAGCATGTTTTAGTTGTGCTGAGATGAATATGATGAGAAAGTTGTGCTGACACTAAACTGCAGACATCAGGCTGATATTATACTGATCCACACTGAGGATCTTCATGGTAAAGTCTGTTTTCTTCTTCTGTGGTTTAGTCCATTGACTGCAGCAGAACAATGTTCACATTTCAAACCTTCAAAGAAGAAGAAAAATCCTCCACTGGATAATTCACTGTGAAACTCTCCAACTCTTCATTCCACCTTAAAGTCTGTCTGACACTGAAATCCAAAGCAAAATGTGCGTTTGCTTTACAGACAGCAGTCCAACACAAACATACACACATCATCCAAAACACAGTCCAACATCCAAATCTCCTCCACTGCCAGCATGAATGATGGGAAAGAGAAGGAGGAACACTCTGACATTCAGGGTTAGAATGAGTTTCATGAAGCAGACTGTGAAGATCAAAGCTGCATTAGAAAGCTTACATGAATGAATGAGTGGACAGAAGTGGACAGAGATCATCTGAAGCACTTCAAAGGCTTTAAATCAGCACATTTCTCTTTATTCTTTATCAACTCTGTTAGTTTCTCTCAGTTTTCTGTGGAATGAAGCTAACAGCAGGCTAATAAGATGCTGACCAATAGGTTTCTATTAAAGGTTGTAATTTGTACATGAAAAAGTGCTTTGGCTTAGCAGGGATCAGCTTACAGGTAGAATACAGCTGCTGGATGGGATTAGCATATCATAGCTACCTACTAAACTGCTAACTGGGGAATTTCAGGCCATCTATGGGTCATTTTTGCTAACTGTTTATTCAGCTTAGGCTCACAGGGCTGCAGCCTGTGCCCTAGCTGTCATAGGGCAAGAGGTGTGGTCCACCTGCACAGGTGAGCAGTCCATCACAGGGCCAACAGAGAGAGACAGAGAAGCACTCTCTCACATCCACACCTACAGCCAATTTAGAAGCACCAATGAACCTAAGCAGCATTTCATTGGACTGTGGGAGAACATCCAACCTCCACAGAAAGGCCAACAAGCTTCAACCTACAACCTTCTTGCTTTAAGGCACTAGTGCGAACCACTTTTCCCCATTTCAGCCCAAATCCTGCATCTTCCTGTTTCTGACTCCAGGCCAGCTCCACTAACACTTTCTCATCAGACACTGCCACCTAGTGGAGGAAGTCTTAGTTCCATTTGAAGCTTCAGATTACAGTTAGTTCCTTTACAAAGAGGTGGAGGTGGTGGGGCCACAGCACCATCATCACTGAGTGCTAGGGATGGGTATCGTTTAGGTTTTATCCAATACCGGTGCCAACCCTGTACTTTTGAAACGGTGCTGGTGCTTAAAGAATGGAAAACACAAACTTTGTCCAAAAACCTCTCATGTTTAGCTGTTTTCCACTTTTTCTTTGGTCATTTTAGCCTTTTTGGCCAGGGTGAAGGGAGTATCTGCCATCAAACAAGAAGACAGCCGCATGTAACTACAACGGTGTTTGCTAGTTCACCTTACATTAATGTAATAATGTGGTTGGCCTACTCAACGTAAATTACACACAAACAACATTAAGTGACTCACGCAGAGAAGAATGACTGCTGCTGCCGTCATCATCCGTCATCATTTCTGCTACACTGGCAGGGCTAGGGGCCAGGACTCTCCTCTTCTGGTTCTTGGGGGATGTTGCTAACGCCGGGACCGATAACAGGCACCACACCCGCAGTAGATGCGCTCGGTCTTGCAGGAAGCTATCAAATACGGTGCATTTCTCGGCTTTCAATAAAACGCTATGCGTCGCCAGGTGTTTCTTCAGATTCGAGTTGTTACCTCCTTTGCACAGTATCACTACCGTTTATGTCAGAACTAGTGCCATAATGGCACTGGATACCGGTACCCATACCTATTGAGTGCCATAGGACACTTTACCTTTGTTTCCATATGCTGGGAACTTCCTGTTGTTCCAAGGAGGACTGGAAAATGTGTGAAAATCTCCCAGTCAGTTCCTCACAGCACACTTCAATCATTTCCCTCCCACAGCATCAGGACCAGGGCTTTTTTTTTGATCCCACTAAGAGATTTCCACACAAACACCTCATCAATGGGACTCTCAGAGCTACCAGCCCTTTGCTACAATCACAAAGCTCTTCATTGAAATCAATGATATCAAAGCTGGAATCAAATGAGTCCAAGTCTTCTGCTGATTCAGCATCACATTCATCTTTGCTCCTTGTTCTGCATCCCCACCATGGACTTCATTCCTTTCCAAGCCAGCCTTGAGTGTCCTTTATTCAGCTCATCCTCTGCTTTACTTTTACACCTGATTTTAGCTGCTTTATCTCTCTTTCAACAAGTTTCTGTGCCTCAATCTTTTTCTTCTCTCCCTCATAACAAGACAGCTTCTTCTGCCTGAGAACATGTTGGAGTGATTTATTAATCCAGGGCTGCTTATTGGGGAAAATACTTCCTGGTCTCTTGTGTTCTGGGGGCCTCTGGATGTCTGGAGTTTTGATCTCCCCCACACCTGCTTCACGCCCTGGAGGACGGGGCTGTGCCCCCCCCCCCCCACACCCTCTAGCAGATTATTACATGAAGGAACCTTTTAAAAAACAAAAAACAAGTGCGTCCATGCTCACAGGTGTACACACGGGTGATCACACCCACAAACTACACCCTTTTTGGCTCCTACCTCAAAGCACACTGTGTTCTGTTGATCTTATGTGCTGCACAATAATGTTTAACATTTAGTATTTACTGTCATATTCCCATATACCATTGTGATGTTGTTTATTCTATTACTCTTGTTCTCTTCTGCTTGCTTTCTTTTTTCTTTCTCAGCAGGTGATCCAGATGATTGATATATGCATTTTTTTTTCTCTGCCCGTTCTGTTGGTTTTTGTCTTTTGCCCTTCTCCCCCGTCCCTCTTCTCAGCTGTTTCTCTTCCCCTCTTTCTTTCTCCCCTTCTTTCCCCCAGTCAAGTCTTTCCCGTATTCAGTAAGTGAAAATAAAATAAACAATAAAAGGTGAATCAAATGGACCATTACGGCAAGGCTGGGATGGTCAGTTTGGTAAAGTAAATCCGTTGGGCATCTTTCTTTGCCTTTAGACAACAATTCTGATGGCAAAAGAGCCAAACGGGACAGGCCCAAAAAAAAAAAAAAAAAAAAAAGAAAATACTTCCTATTTCCAAAGTAATCCCCATTTTTTTCCAGAAAGAAATGTAAGTAGAAATCGATGATCTAAGTGAGAACATGAGCCTTTAAAAAGTCCCAGTGGGTGCAGTCAAAGCAGTCCCTCGGTCCCGGTATAGAGTCTTTGGTCCAGACTGGAACAACTGTGTGCCCAGTTTGAGCTCTCTTCAGTCCTGTGACCTGACAGACCCAGAGGGGCCATCACATCACATTTAGAAGCTCCCCTAATGGAGCCACAACACATGTCCAACACTTAGTCTGTCTTGTTGGACCAACTGGAAGAAATGATTCAAGGACTTAGTCACAGAACAGAGATTCAAATCTCCAAAATCCAACTGGCTGCATCAGGACATATAGTCTGAAACTCTGCACAGTTTCCTGTTTGAAGCTGCTTCCTGTTGGCTTCAGCTGTTTGGAGTTTCCATTTTCTAAACTTCTACATTCTGGACCTTCTTCAGCTGTGAACAGATGATGAAACACTGAATGATTTCAAGCTCACACTTTGTCTAATAAACTTACATCTTTCATTATTTATACAGATTGTGGCACTGTGGTTTGTCAAAGATCAGCTGTGATTATCTGGCAGCAGCACTGAAGTCCAACCCCTCCCATCTGAGAGAGCTGGACCTGTGGGGAAACAACCTGAAGGATCCAGATGTGAAGCAGCTGTCTGATCTTCAGCAGAGTCCAGACTACAGACTGGAGACTCTGAGGTCAGTAGAGTGATGGAGTGAGTGGGTGGTGCTGTCAGCAGTATTGTACTAAACACAGTCAGTATGAAACAAAGATCCAGTGTTTCCTGTAAAGCTGCAGCTTCTCAGTGAAGCTGTGAGAGGAGAATGGTGACAGGCTTCAGGATTGGACACAAACACTTCCTGTTTCTGACCTTTATGGTCACCATAGTAACGGCTGACACGCTCTGATCAAACAGTGTCAACAGCCAATCAGCTCTGAACAAAGCAGCACGCAGACCAATGACTGCATTCATTTCCAAGTTTAAAGCAGTGAAGAACACAGTCTGTAGGTGAGGAAGAATTTAGTGAGAGCAGATGTTTGGATGGAATTCCTCCAGTTAACAGCTGGAACCGTCCATCTGGATTGTTGGGCATGTTGTTGGGGTTCCTACAGAGCTCAGAGTGGACACACCAAGGTTCTTCTAATGAATGAAAGTCCAAACTCAAACTAGGAGGGAAAAACATCTTCATCAACTTCAATAAAAATCCAAAGATTAGAAAAAGTGAAGCAACAATGAGTCCTAGTACAGTCCCAGCACTGAAGTCCCTCCTGCTCTTTATACTGGATGTGCTGCATCACTGACTGACAGCTGATGAAGAGTCTCTGGAAACACTCGTTTATCTCCTCTGCTCTTCCTTCTTCTCTCTGCAGGTGGAGGTGATGATGGTAAACAGGACGGTGTGTGTGCTGAGAGAGGAGGAGCTGTGTCCTGATGATCCAGAGAGGTTGAAGCAGCAGCAGCTTGTGTGTAGAGATGCTCTGACTGGGCCATGTTACTGGGAGGTGGAGAGGAGAGCTTCATCCAGCAGTGACTGACAGAGGAATGAGAAGAAGTGCAGATGACTGTCAGTGCTGCAGAGTGAACTGCTCTGAGAACAGCTCCACTGTCAGACACAATGTAGAGTCCAGCATCATCCCTGTGTGTCCCTCTGGATCTGACAGAGGATCATCAGTGTATCTGGACTGCTCTGCTGCTGCTCTGTCCTTCTACAGTCTCTGCACAGTCTCTGTCTGACTCTGGCTTCAGACCCTCTTGGATCAAACTCACCTGGAAAGACTTTCAAATTCAATTTTTATTTGTCACACACACAACCATACCCAGTACGACATGAGGTGAAATGCTTGCAGCTGTGCAATGCCCAACCATTAAATGACAGTGGTTTTACAGTATTTACAATTTACAGGTTACTATAAAATTTACAGATTTAACTTAGAAATTTACAGTAAAAATGTGCAAATAGCAGAAAGAGATTATAAGGAAGTTCACATGAAGAAAAACCAGAGTGCGTGTGGTGATGTGATGTGTGTGATAGTCCAGTCTTATAGTGATGTGCTGTGTGTGGGAGAGTTCAGTCCTACACCTGGTTCACGCCGCATTGTATTGCGCCATTTTCCAGGTCCACAAATCAAAACAAGCGCATCGTGTTGGAATGACGACGATGACAAGAAACATGCTTAAAAGCAGCTTAAAAGAAAACGGACCGATTGTGTCCAGAGGCGAAGCAGCAGCACTTGAAAAAATTAGAGTGCATCACAAATCTGGACCCATATGAAATACGGCAGTGGAGTAAAGACCCAGACGACTTACCGCCACTGTCCTACCCTGATATCTTCACGTATCTTGTTTGTGGAGTAAGCGCTTACACTGCGAACAAGTTTCGTAATTACAAGTCACTGGAGGCGCATATCCAATTTACAAATGGCTGGGTGCAAGATTTGGCTATTTTCAAGCCGCCAAACTGTGAATACGTTGTCATTTCATACCAAGGTAAGTCAGCTGGAGTGCATCGAGTGTAATAGCCATTGTCCACCCTCCACCATAATTAATGTTATACATTTATCATTGAACTGCTAAAATATCGTTATCATATCATGTGCCCATGATTGTAAAGTAGATGCAAACTAACTCATTAACTCATTGATAATCGGGCAAATTATTACTTAACGGCAATTTGTGTCCTCCCTGTCTCATTTAATTTGTTGTCTTTACATCAACCTTGTCCTTGTATGTTCCAGGTACTGCACTCCCAAAGATTGAATGAACCTGCATTACGGCCATGGGTAATTGTAAGCACCACGGGGAAGGTCGAAGCCGCACACTGCGCCTGTATGGCCGGAGTTGTGGAGACCTGCACCCATGTCGCTGCACTTCTGTTTAAAGTGGAGGCAACAGTGTGGATCCGTGGCACAAAGACTGTCACAGATGAACCAGCCTACTGGGATTTGCCGGGGAACACAACCAAGATACAGCCAGAGGTTGGCCATAACATTGACTTTACATCTTCAGCAGCAGAAAAAAAGACTCTTGATGAAAATATAAACGGACCGTCTGTGGTGAAAGGCAGAAGAAGCCGTCCTTCAAAAAGAAAGATTCCTTCTGCTACGTTTGAGGAGTTGTCATCAGTGTTAGACACACTTCAAACACACAATAAAGCAGTGTGTTTGTCTGGATTGGAGAAATACTACACATCACACACTGTACAGTCATCCACATTACCACTGTCTCTGGCGTGTTTGCACAACACAGGTGCACAGTCCCTTGGACTTACCGAGCTACAACTGCACTGTGTAAAGTACGTAAACGCAGCAAAAGTTACTGAAGAACAGGCAGAAGCTATTGAGGTACGCACAAGACTACAACACAAGAGCCCTCAATGGTATGTGTGACGTGCTGGGAGAATCACAGCTTCAATGATGCACGCTGTGTTTGCCACCACTGCAGAAAAACCTGCCATTACTGTGGTTAATCGTGTTTGCTATCCTGTTAACTCTGTCTGTAATGTTTGCACATTATTTGCGATTTGGCCATCGCAAAGCACTGTGGCCTCGTGGTATGGACACAAAAAGACATGGCAGTTGTACGCATCTTCCCTGATGTGCACTTCTGGGAATCGCGTTTAAAGAAAGCTCAGGAGTTCTTTCAGAAGGTGTGCCTTCCTGAACTAGTAGGAAAACATTTCTCCATGCGAAATGCAGCCCCGAGTGGTCACAACGTTTTTCTTTCTGGTGTCTAGTTTTTTGTCAGAAGTGCATTGAAATATGTATAACTTGATTTCAACACTGCAGCACTTACCATGTAACAATTGTCAAAGTGTAAAATAAAGAGTCAAATGCAGTTATTTGTCGTTATCTGGCTTTTATTATAACATCATTTTAGTGAAACAAAGAGTTCAAAGTGATGATAAACTGTCAATTATAGTGCACAGATACAGAAATGGTTACGTAACGTAATGTCAGTGTGTTCATACAATTACACATAAAAAAAGGTTTTCCTAGAACTATGTCTTAAGAGACATACTCAAAGTTTTCACAATCATTAATTAACAAGAACAAGTCTCGTGTGTGTCTGGTTTCACTATCACACCGGGGCACATGTTAACCAAAACACAACACCCGCACAATTTTATCAAGAAAGGTAACGTCTTCACCCTCACATGGAAGAAGAGAACGGATTGGCATGGTAGTATGTAGCATTTTGAACTTGTTGCGCAAACTGCCAATTACTCGCTCGACATGGATTCTTAGGTGTGCAATGGCTCGTGTATTTTCTATGTCCTTGGCATCTAGTTGACACAAGCCCCTTGTAAATGCTGGGATCTTAACCTCCGTACACATCATTCCCACCGCATCTCTGATGTCAAAGCCTCTGTCAGCCAAAACTACATCCCCTGGTAACAGCTTGTTAAGTATGCCACATTGCTCTGTGATGTGTTTATCTGATGCAGTGTGAGTAAAAGCATTTGGAAATGCTACAGTTTCTTTGATGCTGGTAGGAAAGCTTTTACATTGTCGAGCACGGACATAAAAATAGCAAAACAAGTAAGACCAGTGTAATATTTCACTTTTTCCGTGTCACCCTTTAAAAAGTTTTCATTCATCTCTGCCTTGTCCAACAGTGAATTATGCTTTCTGTTCTCCTCCAGCAGCCGGTTTATTTCTGCTCTGCTCTGTACACAGCGCACACAATCATTTGTCGGTCTTCGATCTTCTGTCTGTTTCTCTCTCAGATCACCATTTTCTACATTTGCACCTACTACCTCTGCCTCTACATGTCCAACACAAATCCGGCCCTCAGCCAAAGTCACAGGGTTGTTATGGTGTTGCTCGTCTGTCGTGTCCATCTCTGGCTGCTCTTCTGCCATAACTTCTGCTGAGGTATCACCTTCACACTCTGCTGCTCCACTATGAAAGCCTGTCCAATAAAAAGAGTGCAAATACACAAGGGAATTTTTAAGTGGTTTATACATTAAGGCCATATGAATACTCAAAAATGTATGTGTTGATTGACTAAGATCAACTTTTAAAATAAGAGATTGTGGTTGGGGGTGCGGTTGTTGTTTACCTCCTAGTGTTTTTTTTGTTGTTGCCGTTGTGTTTGCCTCCTGTGATGGTCTGAATGTGACGTTCGGATTTCGGAGTGCCCCATGTGTAGCGTTGGTACCCAGTCTGGATTTGTTTGATCCATTTCATAGGCAGGCTTCCCTACAGTTGTGCGAAAGAATTAGCGAATCTTTACATAGCACATATGTCTGCAAAGATATAGATTATATCTACATATATATTACAGATTATAACAGCTCGTCTCACGGCTGCTATCCAGGCTAGACGCCTTCGTTTGGTAATATCCGACACATAAGCTCCTTCATGTTGCTTCCAGGTTGGGAAAGCATAAAAAGACGACCCAAGCTTATTCCCGTGCCGGTCGTAAGATCGAACATTTCAGCCGACCACACAGCAAGTACAAACCATGGCTGTGCTTTCGCTCCTTTTTCACTTAGACCCCCAAAATGGCGGATCGGGCCAAAATCCTTTCCACGCCCACCCCCGTGACATCACGCTCCAAAGCCCTATTTCAACATCATTCCCACCAGTGCAGACAGAGGAGGGATCTGTTTCTGCCAAAGTCCACCACCAGCACCTTTGTTTTGGCCACATTCAGTTTCAGGTGATTCTCCTCGCACCACCTCACGAACCGACCAATCAGTCCTCTGTACTCCTCTTCCCTTCCCATTCCCTCTTTAATCCAGGACTTCAACCAGTTTGTTATGATTATTTTAGGTGTAGTTGTTTTTTTCCTTTGTAATAATGTTCAACATTGCAATCAATACATTTTTCAAAAAATGCCTCTCTGTGCAAAATAGGCTTAAAAACATAAACAGCTGCAGCATACTGTTTGTCCGTGATTAGAACAGCCCAGCGCTGCTCCCGACGCAGGGAAAACTAATTCTGCAGGGGAGACCTACCTCGGCACTTGTGCAGGTGAAACCAAAGGGCAGATATGCTTCACCATATTTTCTAGTCTTTGGCTTAGAATGAAGTTGGAAACATATTCAGCGATGCTTCATCTCCTGCTTTGCGTTTGTGTGGGTGCCCGTGCTAGCAGTGTCCAAACGTTTTTTTTCCCTTTTCATACCGTGCCCCCTCCTGAATATGGCTCTTAAACTTCAGTAAAATTACGCAGTTATGAAACAACTTTAATCTAAAACAAACTGATTTGCTCAGGAGCAAAAACAGTGAAGTAAGTGACTGTAAGTGAGTGAGCTGTGCTGGTGACTGGATATCAGATTTCCAGTCATTAGAGCAGATAAGTGGCAGAACTATATTACTGAGGTACAAGTTTACTTATTTAATTGATGTCTGTCAATAAATCTATTTAATTTAAATGCAAATAGCCCAAATCCTTATTAAAGCATCAGATTCACTTATAAAGTATTCTGTAGTTATCTTAGTGTCCATCGCCCTTTCTGTTGAATCCCCTTTTTAACCCAGATCAGTCAGTTTGTGTCATGGCCTGGATGTTCTGCTGGTTGCTGATCAGCTGTCTCTCTCTCTCTCTCTAGGTCTCTCTCTCGCCAGGGCTGAACTCATTCTGGGTTCACGCCCTTGGCCCACGCCCTCGGAGGAAGAAACACCTGTGCGTCATCAGTGTGGACGATATTTAAGCCAGGAAGCAACGGCTGTTCTTCGCTGGATCGTTGTGAGGTTCGCGTCAGTGAAAGTCGATTGTCTAAGCAAGTGTTTTCCCCTGCAGTGTGTGTTTGGAATCTAACAAGCGTTTCTTCGTGTACAGAGTCCCTGGACTGTTTCCCTGGTGTTCCCTGAGCGACCAGTGTGCGAGTAGGTTCGTGTTTGGATTGTGTGGAGAGATACGAGCGTGTTCCCCTGGATTCTCCCACGGAGCCCTGCCCCCCTCACCCCTTGTAAATAGCACTGCCCCGCATCTTTGTATATACACTCATTGGACATTGTTCTTTAATACATTTTCTTGTGTGCATCATCCCTGGAGTCCAGCGCCTGAGTCCCCCTTGTACATCGTGACACTTTGAGGGTAGACACAAGCTCCAGCAGCTGTGCTCTGAGGAAACAAGCTGTCATATTTTTCACACTCTTAGACAAACTTAAAATCCTCTAATTTTCTCAAAAATCGACAGTGTGCTTTATTGTCCGAAAACTATGGTAGATTAGCAAATTGTGTGAACAATATTGGAACTAAATTATTTTATATTGACAAACAGCGGCCCACAATAAACTGTGACTGTCACCAGGTAATGTGGGCGTGTTTCCTGAATAAGCAGCAGGTGTTAAACAGCTGACAGGTGAACAGGATGCAGGTAAACTCGAGGGCCCTTCGAGCTGATCGGTGGTGTCGTGAGGAGAATTTCAGCTCATTATTCATGTTACAGAAACACAGAGGTACGAGACCAGGCAGAAGACTTTCTGATTATTTGTTTTTAGTTAAAATAATTCCATTGTTGTCTAGTGATGGTGTGGTAAAGCTCTGTGAATGTGTCCAATTTTTCCGGCTTTGTTGCTTCACCCAAAGGCAGATCACACAAAGTTTAACTGCTTATTATGAAGAACTTGTCAGGATTCCTGGGTCGGTGACCCAGTATTTTCAGTTCACGTTCACTGTTTATCTTCTGCCTGTTCCACTTCCTGTTTTATTGTGTTAGCCTTGGTCCATGTGCATTATGTTCCGTCCTCTTCCCGTTTATCATTAGTTCATTATGTTCAGCTGTGTACTCACCAGGTTCTAATCTCTCATCACTCAGCCTGTGTATTTATGTCCCTCAGTTCAACCAGTCCAATGTCGTGTCATTGATGTTATTGTGATGTTGTCTCTACGTCTGTATGTTCAGTTAGTCAGTCAGTGCTTCAGTCAGTCGTCCAGCCAGCCATTTTCTCCCTTTGTTCTGTTCATCCACTCCTTATAATAAATCGTCACCTACCTGCGAGTCCTGCGTTTGGGTTCCTTCTTCCTCGCCTCCACCCAACCGCTGACAGAATGACACGACCCGTGCCACGAAGACACGTTTGGAACCCAGCGGACTCGGACCTCTACGAGCGGCAGGAGGTAGCGCTCTCCTTGTGGGCGGAAAAGCTCAAGGAGAGACAGCGGCTCTTCGCGGAGTGAGAGCACGTCTTCGAGGGCACTCGCTTGGCTCTGGGCGGGCCTCGGAGACGCCGCGTTCCCCCACCTGCTGCCTCACCTGTACCGGAGCATTTGCCGTGGAGAGTGGACGTTCCACGCCGCGCTTCGGCCACTCCCTCTCTCGCCACTCCGCTCCTCGCTCCCACACCCGCCGCCTCATCCGCCGGACCTCCACCATCGCCGCGGCACAACGGCTACGCCTCCCACCTCGGCTCAACGGAGGCTACCGCGCCAGAGGCTCTGCTGTTTTCCCCGGCCGCTTCCGCTTCCCAGAGAAAGCGGCGCACACGCCGCCATAGAACGGACTACTTTCAGCCACTCCCGATGGTGAGCTCCAGTGACTGTTTTTCGCACTCACCATCTGATTATTCACAAACGCACAATAAACCCATCTCTCATTCATGGGATGTTTCCCTCCTGGAGGATTCTGTGGACTGGGAAGATTTGTTCTGCTCTGCTCCCCCAAAGACTGTAAATAGTGGTGGCAGAAAAATCAGAACAATCTCCAATAAACCTGCCAGTAACACACACACCGTCACTATTTCCACACCCAGTATTCAGCCATTTCCCACCAGCACAGGGGCCCAGTCTACGCCCACACCAGTGCCAGCTCCCAGGAGGAGGGCAGCTGCGACCCGGTCTACCTCCACACCCGCTTCTGTTTCTCAGGTGGGGGTGACTGGTGTCCAGCCACCTTCCGTGCCCGTCCCAGCGCCCAGGTTGAGGGCAACCAGAACCCAGCTTGACCCCCCTGGAGGCTTGGAAGAGCTAACCGGTCCACCTGCCACTTCACCTCTTCATCCACCTCCTGATCCAGCTTTTCATGCCCTCGCACTATCACTGGTTAGGCTAGCTGAGGTGTCCCCTGCTCAGGCCCCAGCTTTATTAGCCCAGGCTGCACTGTTGTCTCCTTCACTAGCTCACTCTTTAGCTCAGCCATTAGCCTCACCGGCCTCTGTTTATCCGTCAGTCTCCTTAGTCCAATCAGTTCCCTCACCTGCTGTCCAGTCTCCTGCTGCCCTCCAGTCAGTTCAGTCACCTGTAGCTCAGTCTCCACCTGTCCTCCAGTCACCTGTAGCTCAGTCTCCACCTGTCCTCCAGTCACCTGTAGCTCAGTCTCCACCTGTCCTCCAGTCACCTGTAGCCGAGTCGCCTCCTGTTTCCCAGTCACCTGTCCACCATCCCGTCCAGTTCCCGGACCTGCAGCCACAGCACCCAGAGCCAGCTGTGAGCCTTCCTGCTCCTCAGCCAGGGGTTTCCGCACCCGCTGGCCCGGCCGCTCCTCAGCCAGGGGTTTCCGCACCCGCTGGCCCGGCCGCTCCTCAGCCAGGGGCCTCCGCGCCTACTGGCCCCGCCTGTCTCCGGCCAGAGGCCTCCGCGCCTGCATCGCCTGGTCAGGCCTCTGCATCAGCTGCACCCACGCCCGGCCCGGCCTCTGCCTCAGCTGCACCCACGCCCGGCCCGGCCTCTGCCTCAGCTGCACCCATGCCCGGCCCGGCCTCTGCCTCAGCTGCACCCACGCCCGGCCCGGCCTCTGCCTCAGAGCCGTCGTCTGCTGCAGCCTCAGAGCCGTCGTCTGCTGCAGCCTCAGAGCCGTCGTCTGCTGCAGCCTCAGAGCCGTCGTCTGCTGCAGCCTCAGAGCCTTCAGCCTCGCCTGGCCCAGCCTCGTTTGGGTCTGGAGCTGAACGGCCATTTTCTAGACCGCTGGCTAGGCCACTGGCCGGGCGCCATCGCCGTCGTGGGCGGCCCACAGACCCTCTTCGCCTGAGTGGCCGCCGTCGCCTTCCGCGCGGCCGGCCCCCGGACCGCCTTCGCCTGAGTGGCCGCCGTCGCCTTCCGCACGGCCGGCCCCCCGAACTGTGTCCACGTCGCCGCCGTTGCCTTCCACGCGGTCGGCCCCCTGAACTGTCTCGTCTCGGCCACGGGCCGCGTGGACGCCCACCTGAACTGTCTCGTCTCGGCCACGGGCCACGGGGGCGCCCACCTGAACTGTCTCGTCTCGGCCACGGGCCACGGGGGCGCCCACCTGAACTGTCTTGGTGTGGACTCCGTCCCTCCGTCCTGGGCCCACCCTGTTCTGGTTTTTTTTTCTTTCTCTTTTGGCCGTCGGGTGCTGGCCTTTGGAGGGGGGGTACTGTCAGGGTTCCTGGGTCGGTGACCCAGTATTTTCAGTTCACGTTCACTGTTCTGAAAGAGCTGGACCTGAGCTACAATAACCCAGGAGAGGCAGGAGTGAAGATGCTTGAGCAGCTAAGACTGGACACTCTGAGGTATGTAGATGGCCGTTACAGCCACAAACAGTGTCTGATAGATGAGGAAACTGGCTCTGTCTGATTACTTAATGCTGGAAACCAGTGTTATTTGAACAATCACACATATAGGAACATTTTTCCCATTTCTGGTCTAACAAAACCAGTAGATGTCTTTATGGGGTCTCAAAGGACAAAATCTCTGTCAGCAACAACGGTGCAGCCTGTTCAAACTGATCTCTGGAAAGGAACTGACATTTTCACTCTCTTTATTTATTTTAAGTTTTATCTGTGTGCAGAGACCATGTCCATGACATGTTTAGCCTGGCCCAGCATGAACTAGAATTAGGGGGAAGTTGTTTCCCCAGCTTAGAAAAACATATTAGTAAAAGTAAATGGATTACTAGGTCACTCAACTTAACTAGCCACCTACTAAAATGGGCTATTTTGCACTGCTAGTTTGCTGCTTCTGAGCGTTTACTACTGAAACGTGTTTGTGCTAAAATATCAAACTGATCTTCTGGACTTTGTGATAATAGTTAGTAGAAAACAACAGAAAAATAGAATGCAGTCAAAGTGAATTAACTTTGGTCGATCAACCTTGAAATTCAAATTATAATAAGAAATAATCATTCCAACAGAAAGAAGAGATTAAGAAACAAAGGGATGGAGCTGGTGGAGGAAACCGGGTCACCGGTTGGGTGTTAGGCCCAGACTAGTGGGTGTTTTTGACTGTAAAGTCGATGTAGCATTAACAACCACTGGTCCTGTTACCCTGCAGCCTGCACTGCAGGATATGTGTTGCAGCACTGAGCTCCAGAAAGAGCCTTCAAGATAATTTTCCTGTTGGGAGAACAAGAAATAAATATATTCATCACATGCATCAAATCACAACCTCCTCCTGCAAGAGTGCAGCATTGTGATTGGTTGATGCTGTTTCCATCATTTATGTTTGTTTACCTTGAACAAATTTGCTCTACAGAGCATTTATTAATTAGAAGGATTATTAATAAACATCTTTCTCTCCTGCTTTTGGTGGAGTGAAACAATAACTCCTATCTCCAGAGGTCCACAGGTCCACTGGCACCTGGTCCTAACTTCACCCATGTCTGCACCCTCAGACATCCCACTGTGGAGGCATCCTCGCCTGGACCAGTGGCTGCCCTTGTGAGACAGACTTTATGGTCACAAACAGCCCTAATCTGAGAATGAAGGCTCCTTTACATAGAAAGCAGTATGTGGTGTGATGACCGCTGCATTAGCTCAAAATATGTGATGCACTGGCTGCTGCACTCTACCTGTACTGAATCAGTTTTTGTAGCCAGTCCCAGTCTTTACATTTAATATGCAGCCACTCCCTCACAGCATGAATGTCACAGTGTGTTGAACCTTGACTGTGGCACATGTCAATGCTCCCTGGACATCGTGCTTAATAAAGGAGATTAAATGTGATGTGATTATGAGTTTTGCTCTTTTGAAGTTTAAACATTTATGTGTCAAAATGTTGGACTGTTCCTTTATCAGTGTGTAACAATATGTGTATAAGAGCCATGTAATGTCCATGTGTGCATGCTGACTGTGCTGCTCTGACCCCCCTCCTCCTTTCAGGGTGGAGCCTGCTGGAGTCCGGTGGTTGAGACCAGGAGGTCTGAGGAAGTGTAAGTGTGTTTTTAATGGGATTCATGAAAACAAAGCAGCACACATTCAACCATCTTCATCATTCTGATGTCAGGAGTCATCATCAAAGGGTCAATCAATGAACAGATGATGGATCAATAACTGCAGCTGGATTGTGTTTGTTCTCTCCATCAGATTCCTGTCAACTCACAATCGACACAAACACAGTGAACACAAAGCTCCAACTGTCTGACAACAACAGGAAGGTGACACATGTGGAGGAGGTTCAGTCATATCCTGATCATCCAGACAGATTTGATGTTTGTGAACAGCTGCTGTGTAGAGAAGGTCTGACTGGTCGCTGTTACTGGGAGGTCGAGTGAAGAGGAGGGCTTGGATATCAGTGAGTTACAGAGGAATCAAAAGGAAAGGAAGGAGTGATGAGTGTGTGTTTGGTGGAAATGATCAGTCCTGGAGTCTTTTATGCTCTGATCATGGTTCCTCTGTGTGGCACAATAAATGAAGAACATCCATCTCCTCCTCCTCCTCCTCCTCTGTCTCTAACAGAGTAGCAGTGTATGTGGACTGTCCTGCTGGCACTGTGTCCTTCTACAGAGTCTCCTCTGACTCTCTGATCCACCTCCACACCTTCCACATAGACTTGTAGTCAAGACCGCCTAATCCGAGACCAAGACAAGACCAAGACCAGAGGGTATCGAGACCAAGACAAGACCAAGACCAAGTTGAGACGAGACCGAGACCGAGAAGAGACGAGACCGAGACCAAGACCGAGACCGAGAAAAAAAAAGTCTTTAAACTGCAGCCAGATGCTATTCTATATACATATGCAGGACACCTTAAACTAGTTTTTTAATTAAGCAGCAAGGCAGAACAAAGTCGGGCCTGTATCAAGACACAGGGACTAAACCCCAATTCAACCAGACCCAAAACTGATCTGGAATTAAAACAGGACTACAACAGTAACCAAGACAGAACCAGAATCAGAACTAGATGATAGTAGCACTAAAAATCATCATAACCTGCACTACACTTATTTTTTAATTCTACTAAAGTACAATATTTAGATTGAGAAAAGTTTATATAATTATTTAGCCTTGTTGTGCAAACAAGCCTGCAGAACTTAATAAATATAGAATTTGAAAAGTAACAAATGGTATCTAAAAAGAAACACTAGGTACGAGATACATGTTCTGATGAGTTTTGGCAAACAACCATTTGACTAACATGTGTGTCTCAGCTGCTCTTGTTCCACCTCTGTTCTGTCGTCATTCTCTCTCTCCCTCTTTGTGCTGACAATCAAGCCAAACACCAACATCATCAAATATACAGTTGAAACCAGGTATTTATGTACTTTTCAGATAAAAACACGAACACGTTTTTAATTGTAACATCAAATCAGAATAAATGTTTATTTTTTTAGATTGATAAATATAAAAAACATATTTGTTAACTTTAAGAGTAAAGAGAGAACCTATCTGTATTTCTTAATTGTAAATGGCACCAAATTGTATTCAAATTGAGCCACACTTATGGAGCTCCACAGTTCTTTTCCTGGTGTTTTGGTTGACATCTCTTGATGTTCCCATGTCACAGAAACAGGCTCTGTGTTTTGCCTTATATGCATCCACAGCTGTGCCACCAGGTTACTCACATGGACTCTACTAACCCATCAGAAGCTTCTTCAGCTCAGAATGGAATCGTCTGCAGTTTTCTTATTAATTAGCAATAAACTTAGTGTATATGTACTCCTACATTTGATGAAAGTGATTAAAATAGACAGCTCTGTCTCTCTTTATTCTGACATTTAACTAATTCAAAAGATATTTCAATATTTATCTAAAACAAAAGTTTACTCTAAATTGATGTTTAACAGTAAAAAAAAAAGTTTATGTTTTCTCCATAAAGTGTATGTAAATATCTGGTTTCAACTGTGAATATACTGCTGTGTATTGAAATTCCTCTTGTTTTGCATAGATATACTGAACAACATCCAAAGCATAATATATAAAATAACATCTACCTGGGTTTTTTCTTTGAAAGAAGCTCCTTATGTCCATTGTCGTGTTCATCGGTACACAACTGAAACCGATTTAGAGAGTTTGTTTAGCCGTGGAGGGAAACAACTGAAAATATGAAATGTAAGCTAAGACTCTCTAAAAAAATCAGCATTGCTGTTCGGCTTTTTCTTTATCCATTTGTTGATTCACCCGAAGAGCAAGTAACGCAACCAAGTGATCAGTTTGATATCAATCTTTTGTGATACACCGTCATATTTACATTATTAGTTCAGTACGAATGATTTGCTTTGGTACCTGGTCAAACTTAAGCTCTCCTCTGTCTGCAGCAAACTCGCAGGCAGCAGCTTCTCCCCCCTCGCTCACATGGGTGCTGTGCTCAGTCGCCTAGTGCCTGAGCTCGGATCATACCAAAATTAGGGGGAATTTACGACGGCGCGCTCTGTGCTGTGTGTGTTGTTTTTGTTTTATACAGTTGTCAGTCAGGCATCAAACTAACAAATTACACTCCAAAGGACCCCAGGCTTCTGAAAAAATGACCCGGGCTTAAGCCCAGTAAGCCCCCCCCCCCCCCCCCCCCCGCTCCGCTGATGGTTGACTCCAAATCTCCCGAACACTATGTCGATTTGAAAGACCAAGACCGCAAGACCGAAACAGCGAGACCAAGACAAAAGTCTGTCGAGACCAAGACGAGACCAAGACCACGTAAAAGTGGTCTCGAGACCGGTCTTGGTCTCAAGACCGGTCTCGAGACATCCAACTCTACTTCCACACCACATTCACTGAACCTCTTTATCCTGGATTTACAGTCTCATGTGGTTCCTCAGTGTGTCTGTGTGTAGTTTAGTTTAAAGAGTGTCATGTTAGTGTCCTTTAACACTCTGATTGTTGAACAGATAGTTCAGTCTGTACATGTCTGCCTCTTTCACTCGGAAACACATTTTTAGATTCATGGATTCAGTCACTTGATGTTTTAAACTGTTTTTCTGTCAAAGCTTCACAGACATCAGTATGCAGTGTTTCTCTGAAAATCAGTTGAGCTGAGATGATGAAGTTCATTTCAATGTTGGAATACTGAACTTATTTGAAACATATTTGAACACAGATATTATTAAACTGACAGAAACACTGACATCAGTAAAGAGGAACAGACTAATGAGTGCTTACTGCCCTCCGATGGTCACAGATGTAAATGCAAGCATGGAGCTATATTTTAAAAAAGCAGATGTCTTCACATATAATTATCATCATGTAGCTCTGTAACTGTTAGCTAGGCAATGTCACATTTGTGTCTTTTTGTGGAATCAGTGTGTTTGAACAACACAAATTCTGCCTTTTCTAATTTTGAAAGACTGAACATGATATAAACAAAATAAATCTGATCTGTTCCTCTATAAATCTGGACAAATCTCAGATTCTGAAGTTCTCAGCGCTTACATTTTGTCCTCTCTACACTTCTGCTGACAACTGACATGTGATGTGTTTGTACAGCTTCCTCTGTCGGTTTTTAACAAACTAACAAATTATCCAACAGAAGAGTATACCTTTGAGACAATGGTGTAGGTCTACTTTGCAAACTGAAAGGATGGATGAGATGATGGTACAGGTTTCCAGTCTTAATTCAGTCTTGTTGCCACATTGTGGTCACCTGTCACCTTACTTTTGCTGTGGGAATTATGAAATGATAGCTAGACTTTAGCTTGCCTGTAGTGGCATTAAATGATCCTTTAGAAAATAGTTATAAATGTATTAGTTCCCAACATTGTACATTGCTGAATCATTATTTTTACTGAAAGTCTGTTCAGTTTCCAAACTAAAAATAAAATTGAGTGTGACTCGCCGGCACATTACAGTGAGACTCTCCAGTTTGATCAGCAGAGAAAAAAGATATCTCAAACAAAATATGACGGAATTTCAAAAACCTGCTGCGCTCCATCTCATCCCAAACCATCTCCACTGGGTTTTGGTCAGGTGACTGTGGAGGCCAGACCATCTGGTCAGCACTCCATCACGCTCCTTCTTGGTCAAACAGCCCTCACACAGCCTGGAGGTGTGTTTGGTGTCATTGTCCTGCAGCAGGAGGAGCAACCACTGCACCAGCGTAGAGTTTGGTAATCAGTCCAGAGGTCCAGAAACTTCATCCTGATGCCTAATTGCAGTCAGGGTGATGCTGCCAGCCCATAGATGTCTGTGCCTCCCTCCACTGATATGCCTCTTGGGTCATTACTGGCCCACTATCAAACTGGCCACGCAGAACGATGTTACAACTTCTCTGGACTCTTTCATATCTGTCATATGTGTTCAGGGTGAAAAACACAGTCTGCCAGTGGTGGCCTGATAATTCTGGTATTCTATGGCAAATGTCAATCGTGCATGGTTCCAGTCAGTGAGTACAGGGCCTGCTAGAGGACATCAGGCCCTCAGGCCACCCTTATAAAATCTGTTTCTGATTGTTTTGTCAGATACAAGTACAGGTTACTGGTCTCTTCTCATACCAGTAGTGACACTGGTATGAGGAGGAAAAATATCAGTGTCCTCCACCTGTAAAACCATCCCATAATGACTGTAAAGAGTCTGTAGGACCTGGTCATGAAACAATCACAAATTAATATTTTTTAGAATATTTTGCAGAGTCATAACACACAGCCAGCAAAACATGGGAAGTAAATTCCAGGAAAAAATGAAACCTTGCATAAAATGCCAGTTAAAGTCCAAAACTCTGTGACCTGACCCCAGCCACAGTGTGGGCTGTGGACTATGTGGGGGTTGAAGTGTGGACCCAGAAGCAGACGCGTGGAAACAAAAGTTTAACCAAAAGCAAACCGTTTATTCAAGGCTGATGAGCAAAACAAAACAAAAGGCAGGAGCAAACTAAAGGAAAACTAACCAAGACTAAAGTGGGGAAACTAAACACTGGGAACATGGAAAACTTGGACATAACTGTCATGGTGGGGTACACCGGTGTTATGATGAAGTGGACCCAAGTGCAGACAGGGAAGGAGGCAGAACTAAGTTTTTTTTAAAAAAAGGCAAGCTGTTTATTTAGGCTATAAATGTGAATACAAAATGAAAGCATCATGAGCAGTGGCAAAAACTAAACTGAAACCAAAGTAGGAAAACTAACTGACTGTGACAAAACTGTGATAACTTTGAATCAACTGTGATAAGACCTGAAGGGAGGCAACGCAGACGACCTGACACTGAATAAAGAAAGACAGAGGACTTAAATACAGACAGGAGGTGATCAGGGGAAGTGGAAACACACGGGGGAACAGCTGACTGAAATGAACATAATGATGCCATGGCTAAAGTGAAACTAAACAATGTAGGGACAATGAACAAAAGGAAAGTCACACAATATATACACAGAGGGATGATAAGGGAAGTGGAAACACATGAGGACACAGCAGGGACAAATTAGATGTGATGAGACAGGAGAAAGCAAAACTGAACACACGGAACACAGGACACGAGACTGTCCAAATAAAACAGGATACAAACTAAGAGACACGGCTCGACACACAGGGACCGGGGGCGAAATAGACATGGGAACACTGAATGAATCACAAGGAGGGGAAACATCAACAAAACACAATGATGTGACTATGGCGACTATGGAGGAAGACCAAATACAGACGGGAAATTATTTTTGATAAAAGTAATATTAATTTGACTAATGGACAGGCAGTGATAAACAGCAAACAAACTGCTTAGCTTTACAGTCTTTGTTTTATCATCTGCAACTCCTGCAGTGTGAAACAGTCTTGGTATGTCAAACATAAAAACATTTTAGATACCGCTTCATCAGGTTACATATATATACCGTATTTCTTCATTGGAGAATCTATAATGTATTAAACTAAAAGTGTATACCTGGTTTAAAGAGTATTAACTAAATAAGAACGTGACAACTTTCAGTCATTAATGTAGCAGAGACAGAGTCTGACTAAAGGGACATCACAGTGAGACCTGTTTGATCTGCAGACACAGTCTCTCTCTACTAAGAGTGTGTTTGACTTTAACTTTCACACAAAATGATTCAGCTCCTCTAAACCCTCCAACAAACATTTACAAATGCTTAGAAACATTTTGTGTTTCTAATTACTAATGTTCCCCAGCCCCAGCATTCCCACAAATCTGTCTGTTTCCTTTTTTTAAGTTTCACTGTCTGTCTTCTAAACTTCGCTGATGCAGCTGGTCGTCTTTGTGTGAATCTGCGTGTGAAGGTAATCAAATCAGTATGTATTTTTTTCTGATAATATCAGCTGTGTGCAGCTTCGCTCCAGCACAAACCATAGCATTGTTCATGATGACAGATATGAACGAGGTTGACTTGTAACACCGCAGTTATGTGAGCCGTCATTTGTAAGCCTCTTAAACTTTCTTGCACTTTTACACAAAGTTTTATGGTAGTGCTTCTTCTTCTTTGGGGATTTTTGTTCAACAGACTGAAAAAAGCTGTAATATATTTTTGAAATATATTTAAATTGGTATTTAAAGGACTATAGCATATTCTAATTAGATTTATGATACTGTGTTAAGACAGTAAAATTGTGCATGTGTGTGTTTGTGTGTCTGTCTGAATTTTGCTGGTACTGCACTGATTGATGATCGTTGATGATCCACCTGACTAGTATAAATTAGAGTTTTATATAACAGAACAAATTTGATATTATAAAAATATTTTTTAAATTCTTGCTTACTAGCTGACACTAAATTTCTAACTGATTTCTCTTCTGGGACACCCACACTGTGTGCAGTTTCATCTCAGCCCACTGTGTGATTGCACATTAAAGGACATTTCTCCCCAAATTCAATAAGCTCAGTGGATTATTATAACAGCGTATCAACAATTCATTTAAGAAATCCTTCTTAGTTGTTGTCATGAAAATCTCAGTGGATTCTTGATTTTGCTCGTCTACTCTACAGCCTGGATAGTTTCATTTCAAACTGCTGCCGTGTTTCTGCCAAATTAAAAAACAGTTCTACTCAAATTCAACAAGGTTCAGTTAATAAACAATGATTAACAAAAGATTTTGTTCATATTTCATTATATAATTCTGATCCATCAAAAATATTCCTTCTTAGAATAATCCTTTCTCTTATTGAAGATCGATTTATTTTTCTCATTTTGGTCATTCCTATTAACTCAGCCATTTCCTTAATCAATCCCACACCACCGCCCCCAAAACCATGGGAACACAGAGCAAGGAAAGCACAAAGTACACAAGAAGACGGGGACAATAAATACACACTGGATAATGAGACGAGAGGCAACGGGTGAGAGACATGATGCAGGAGAAAACTACAATAGTCACAGGAAGCAACAGTTAAAACAATAAAACAGGAAAACATGGAGAACAAGGCTTAAATTACATAGAGGAGAACAGACTGGACAGGGGAACATGAGATAGATAAATGCAGACGAGACTGAGACACTGATGGGAACAAATCTTTAACCAAATGGGGGAAGTAAAACTCAAAGCTAAGTTCACAAGACACGAGACGATAAAAAAGAGGAAATGATACACAGAGACATACGCAGACATGTAGAAAACAGAAAGGAAAATATAAGTGAATAGGAAACATGACAGATGGGGAAATCACACAATGACAGACAAACAGAGAGACAAGACAGACAACAATATGAAAACAGGGTACATGGGATATAGTAAATCCTAAAGCAAACTATTAACCATCCTTATATACAAAGAGCCAAACTAAAACACAAAAGACTCTCAAAAACAAAAAGGCATCACAAAACCCTGAGGAAAAAAACAGCGATCCTCCATCAGCTTCAGCTTATCCTTTTCAGGGTCGCGGGGGCGCTGGAGCCTATCCCAGCTGTCATAGGGCGAGAGGCGGGGTACACCCTGGACAGGTCGCCAATCTGTCGCAGGGCCAACACACAGGGATAGACAACGATTCGCACTCTCATTCATTCGCACATTCACACCTAGTGGCAATTTGGATTATCCAACTAAATATCCCCACAAGCTGCATGTCTGTGGACGGTGGGAGGAAGCCGGAGTACCCGGAGAGAACAGCGATCCTAACAAATAATATTGCAGTGGTTGGAGATGAAACTTTGCGGACATGTAGTAAATGGACTGATTCTTATATAGTGCTTTTCTACTCTGAGCATTCAAAGTGCTTCATACAAATGACTCATTCAAGGACTTTTCCTGAGCAGAAGAGTTTTCTATCTTGGGGTTAGTATCTCGTATCAAACAACCAACCTTCCAGTTACTTCGTGACCTGCTCTAACTCCTGAGCTACAGACAGAAGAGGAGTTTGTTAAGAATTTTATGACAACTGTCAAAGTTTTTTTCTATTGTTTATTAAATGAATCTTATTAAATTTGAGTAGAACGTTCCTTTTATTTCTCTGAAACCTTGCAGCTTTTGGTGGTTAAACTGCAAATATATAGAGAAGGTAACCCAGAGGAAGAATGCACAGAGACTTTAAGGTCAGCTATCAAGAATCATTTTTACGCATTTTGATGCAATGTTATGATATTTACCATACCATACCATACCAACTTTATTTCTAAAGCACTTTAACATAAAACCAGGGTTTCACAAAGTGCTGTACATGTTAATAGCATACGTAAAGAAAATTAAAATGAGATACGATAAAATAAATAGATACAATAAATTAAAACATGTTAAAACAAATTGAGTCAACCCCTCTAATCAATGCCAAAGGCTTCAGCGAATAAATATGTTTTAAGAAGACTTTTAAATTCAGAGACAGAAGAGGCCTGCCTAACATGCAAGGGCAGATCATTCCACAACTTTGGAGCAGCTACAGCAAAAGCACGATCACCTTTAAATTTATACTTAGTTTTCGGTACCTTAAGGAGCTGCTGATTGGCGGACCTAAGGGAACGGGCAGGTGTATATGGTTGTAGTAGCTCCGAGAGGTAGGGGGGGGCCAGGCCATTAAGAGATTTAAAAGCAAATAAGAGAATTTTAAAAACAATCCTAAAATGTACAGGTAGCCACTGGAGTGAAATTAAAATAGGGGTAATGTGCTCAAACTTTTTTGTTCCAGTTAAAAGACGTGCTGCAGCATTTTGCACAACCTGCAGGCGCCTAATGGACGCATCACTAATCCCAAAATAAAGTGCGTTACAATAATCCAGCCTAGAAGTAACAAAGGCATGGATTACTGTCTGAAAATGCTGTTTCGATAAGATAGGCTTTATTTTGGCTAATTCCCTCAAATGAAAAAAGCTAGATCTTACAAGCTAGATCTTGATGTTGAAATTGATTAGAAATGACTAATTTCATTTCTACAGAATTATGCAGTGTGGGTGTCCAAGAAGATGAATTCAGAATTTCATGTCAACTATCATATATGATTGAATACAGAACCTTCATACACCTACCTGAAACCATTTAAATGACATTATTGAGTTCCTTCAAAGTTTCTCCGTTTGAACAGAGTTGTTCTTTAATTTCTCGTGTCTCAAGCAGCAGTTTGAGGTGAAACTATGGATGCATGAAAGAGCAGCTGAGCCAAATGACAACTGAATTTCAACTATAAAAGATGATTTTCAGAAATATTTTACATTTTTTGAAGTTATTTTAGATTTGAATGAATCATGAATGAAGAAGCATTACCAGAAAAATTAAGAAGAAAAGACAACTTGAGTGAAAAACAAATGACACTGTGGCTTTATTTCTGTTAACTTCCTGAAAATCATGTGTGTTGTTATGTGTGTGATCAGCAAAAAGGGATAAGAAGCAGCACTACCGTAAAACTTAGCGTTGAAGCTCAAGTTTGGCAGATAACGGGTGGCAGGCGTGGCTCACACTTGACCACGGTGTTGGAGAAACTCTGAGCTCCGGGTCTTTATAATCCCTCTGCGGAGCTCACAGAGACTGCAGGGAGGACAGGAGGACAGAGCAGACTTTGTGAATTACTTTTTATCTTAGATGTAATATAAATCCAACACAGGCCTCTGAGGAAAAGGATCGTGCTACAAACTTTCGTTTCTCTTCCAACAGAAAGCAGAGGAGTGGAGTTACTCAGAGACTGACTGGATTAAACACACCAAAGGTTTATATTCCAGTTGGACCGTATCTCTTACCAAGGTCTGCACTACGTATCAGGATTTGATCTTATTCAGGTAATATCAGGGTTCTTATAGGGGTTTGTTCACAATAGTAACTCATGCAGCTATTTTTCAGTCTCACTGACCAAACTTTTTACAACATGCTGCATTTTTAATAGTAAACTTCTGTTCAGTGCTTTTCCTGTCACACACTCATACATGTGTTTTGTCTGCAGCAGCAGCTGTGTTGTTGTTAGCTTGTATTATCTGTTTAATCTCTTCAACATGGTTTTAGTTTTCTTTGTAAAGTCAGCAGCTCTGTCACTTTTCTCTGACTCCTCTTCTGCTCGACACTCAGCTGACACTCAGTTTCATTTCCACATTCATGAAGTTGTTGTCCAAGCGAATCATAGGCTCCATGATTGGTCAGCAGACTGTGTCCAGGCAGACAGGTTGGATAAGAATAACAGATTTATGTTTGATTACGCCCGTTTCCAATTCAGTTCCAGTCATTCCTGGCCCCAGGAGGTTGATGGGGGTAGGAGATGGGGGGCAGTGGGTTGTAAGCACAATGTAGATGAGTGGAGGCTTAATGTACTTAAATTTCCAGTCACAGTGAATCAGTGTGTGTCAGTGAATGCATCACGTGTGCTTCATGGCTCCATCTAGTGGACTGATAGTAGAAGTAGAGCAGCTGATGGCAGCTTCCTCTGCCTCACACTGCTGTCTGACTGCATTCAGCTGATATTTGGACAGCACACATGATGGAAAGGAGGATTTCAGTTGATGTGCACATGAATGATTTGTGTTTCCTCTGCAGGTGAAGGTAGAAAGTGTGTGTGAGCTGATGTGAATTGAGCAGCATGGATCAGTGTGAGGACAGAGAGGAGGGAGTCCCTCCCTCTAAAAGCACTCTGTGTGGGGAACATGAGAGCCAGACCAAAGCTCAGAGGTGAGATGACCATCTCTAACTGTCCATGACTCTTCTCCATGTCACAGCTCAGCACTCACATCACTGCTCCATCATTATTCACAGGAACCAGCCTGGACCTCCACCCAGCTCTGTGTCCTCTAAGAGCAAACGGGTGAAGCATTTCTTTCGTAATTTAGGGCGAAAAAAGTCAACTGACAAAAAGTAAGTTCATGTCAGTATTAAAATATTTGAAATTTTAATCAGCTTTTTACTATTTAAGGATTTAAATAATATACTATTTACATAGTTTGTTTATACTTTTTATGTAATGTATTGGACACATTGGATGTGACACATGTTTCATGTTCACTTACTTTTAGCATCAATGAGAAACCATCCAGCTCTGTGTCCTTAAAGAGTGACCGGTCCAATCATCGAGGCATTGATTTTAAATCCCAGCCTGTGTCTGCTGCAGAGAGGTGAGCTGTTAGTAACAAGAACTCTCTGATTTAAATAATTTTGATGTTTCCTGGTTTCTAAAATGCATCTCTGTAGCAGAGCAGTGTCTCCAAGGACACACAGGCTCAGCTGTAACTGTCAGTTTATCTGGTTTTAAGACACATTTGGACTCAATTGGCTGTTTTTAACTATGTATTTTAATCAGAGGTGTAAATTTAGACCTCACACATCTGGATCCTAAACTATGATAGAAACAGCTGCTAGCAGTGGGTAGTTTGACTTTGATACGCTGCTCTAGAAAGCAAACAAAGGTTTGTGCAGCTCCTCTTCAGAAAAGTGTTCAGAGAGCAGCTGCTGTATTAGACAAAGGCTTGTCCTGTGAGCCCAGATGTGTGTAACAGCTGGATGAAGGAGAACCATCACAGTCGCGTCTCCATCCTGCCTTTATTAATGAACTTCCTGTTGCTTGCAGATGACAGGAACACAAAGTGTTTGTGCCACGTGATGCTGCAGGATTTGTTAACGTGTCCATGATGGTAACATCTCCTCGTCTAACTGCAAACACATGAGCGCTCCTAACGGCAGCTATCACAGCCACACAGGCAGACTGTGTCTCACTGTTGCATTCAGGGACATTTGTTTTCCTGTAAAAAGCTGAACTCTAATCTAAGAGGACTGTTACTGACAGGAAACAGCTGCATTATCTGCAGTCTGTGTGATCACAGCTGCTTCAATCACTTTATCAGAGAATTGATCATTGAATAAAACATGTTTGTGTCTGCAGAGGTCAGAGGTCACAGTCTGCAGGATCCAGCTGTCCGTCGGTGAGGAGTGACTGGTCCAAACATCAACCTCTAGACTTCAGTGCTGAACCTGGACCAACGAGGTCAGAGACCTGTGATGACTCCTTTACATGTTTGTGTTTTCCTGGATAAATATGACCAAAGATTCATTAAAAAGATAAAAATATTAGACTTTGTCCTGTAGCGCTGTGTGGCAGGCAGGATTGGACCCAAACACAACAGGATGAAGTCAAAAAGGCAGCTTTATTTCAGCTGTGAACATGCAAACAGCAGAAATAAGGAAACATAACTGTAGGTTTGCAGTGAATGAAGCCTCAGCTCGACGCTCCACTTTGTCCCTCTTTTCCTTCTCCAAACAGCCACATCAGGAGTCTCTGATGGAGTTTTAAAATATTTAATTACAAATGTCCAAAGATGGGTTCAGGATACCTGAATCCACAGTTATTAAAGCTAAAATAGTTCACAGGGTTGGTACTTTGTTAGGTGACGAGAGAACATCAAAGTGTTTTTTATCTTTAAACAGTATTTTTATCACTTCAGTTGCTCTCACAGCCCTGTTTGTTATTTTACCAGAGCTCTTATGTTTCACTCAGTGCTCCCACCAAACACCTTGGAGGACACATTAGTGTGATTTAGATTTCATTGCTGTAAACACCAGTCACACAAGCTAACCCATGGAGGCAGCAGCAGGCTTTGTGTTTGGTAAAGTCTGTTGGCTTAAACTAAGAGAGTTTAGTTTGTTAGCACAAAGAGCTGTCAGCTAAAGCCCCGAATGCACTTTGAATACAGATGAACTGAGAAAAACACTTTAAATACAGCAAACAGTCAAACTGACAACATCTTGTTCTGCTGGTCATCCACAGCAGTACATTTAGCATTCATGCTAGCAGCAGGCTGTGACTGTCCACTCAGCACCAACACAGGTAGGAGTGAGCAGTGAGTGGGCAAGTTTGAGCTACAATCCTATTGGCTTCTCAGTTTCTCCAAAGAAAAGGGGAAAAATTCTTGGTGTTGTGAAGATGTGAGTTGGTCTTGTTGTCGTGGGGCTGGAAGGATGCTGGCAGTGAGAGGCTTTTCATACAGTGTTCAGTAACAGAATGAGAAGAAAGCCACTGCACATGAAACAAGGTGCTCGTAGTGTTTGTTTACTGTGTTTGTGCCACAATGTCAGATCAGTTGTAGATTCACATGCAGACTTGTCCAGTGAAACCAGTGCAAGTACTGCAGTACAGAGCAAAGACTAAGCAAGCCAGGAGAGCTCTCCAACTTTCTGAAAGTATCAGGATATTTGAGTGATAAGAAAACGTTGTTCATCCAACAATGTCGCTCAGCACACAAAACAATCAAAGCAGAATAAATATAATGTTTTAGAAAGGCCGATCAAACACTTACAGGGACCTGAAGAGAGAGAACCAACAAAATGTCATGGCTAACAGAGGAACTCAAGCACAGACTGAGTTCTGACAAACAAAAAGGTGACAGTTTATTTACCAAAGGGGTGAACCACAGAGCTCTATATATGCACAGTGAGTTGGGGAGGGGGTCCAGGGCTCCAGGGAAAAGAGGGAAGGGAGTCCACACTCACTCCTCTTCAGTCACTCTTGTCCTGCTCTGCACTCACACAGCCACACACGGGAGTCACAGGTAAGCGTCTGTAACCAGGTCCGGGGAAATATTTACTCAAAGTATACACAAAGTTACGAAGCCCCGCAGGGGACATGGGAGAAAAAAAAATTAAGACGGACTTTTGCGGGATCTCGCAAAACTTTTGCCGCATTCTTCCCGTTAGCTCGAGAGCCGGGAGGAACACCGCTTTCCCGGCACATCGTGTCTCGACCTCCCGGTCAGCTTCGAGCCGGCATCCGAAGAATGCGGCTAAAACTTTTGCGACATCTCGCAAAAGTTTTGCGAGATTCCGAGTTTGTTTTGTGAGATTTTGCAAAAGCTTTGCGACATCCCAAGTTTGCTTTGCAAGATCTCGCAAAAGTTTTGCGAGATCCCGAGTTAGTTTTGCGAGATCTCGCAAAAGTCCGTCTTAATTCTTTTTTCTCCCATGTCCCCTGCGGGGCTCCGTACAAAGTTAACCCAGCTGTCGAATTTAGAGAGAGATTTCTTAGCAAGATCATGAACACAGGAGGGTCAATGTCCCAGCGACCAACTGCTCCATGCCGCAGCATTAAATGGTTACCGGTAAGCCCAGGTGAATCAGCAACAGGTGGTGTAATCATCATAACTGTGTGGACCAAGAGCGAGAGGCCATTACAAGCTCCACCCAGGCAGGCAAAACTCTAGCAGGAGAGAGGAAAACATAAAACCTGAAAAGCCATCATGAGCCAGCCAGAGAGACACAGAGTTTTATACTAGAAGAGAAACCCGCTCATCATCATCATGTTTATTTAAATAGAGAAAATCAGAAGTCTCTGTGTGTCAGACCACGGCTCTACACGGACACTTCTAAGCTGCTTCAGGCTACGTCCACACGTACCCGGGTATTTTGGAAAACGCAGATTTTTCTATGCGTTTGCACCTTTCATCCACACGTAATCGGCGTTTTCGGTCACTGAAAACGGAGATTTCTAAAAACTCCGGCCAGAGTGGATATTTTCTATAACTCAGTTTTTGCATTTACGTGTGGACGAGAAAAACGGAGAAAATGCAGAAAACGCAGCGTCAAAGGTGTGCGCCTTTTTTGACGTCACACTGTGCGCCACGTTATTGTTTCGGTGAAATGAATTTCTACAATACTGTTACTGTTAATTCTACTCTCTGCAGTGTTTAAATGCTTACATATACACACAGTTACTGTCCCTCCACACATACGACTCGGTTCTGCTTCTATGCCCCAGCTTTCTTTACTATTTCCCACCGAGGCTTCTAGACCTCTGATTGGGCAACATTTCTACACGGTTAGGAATATAGCGCCACCTGCTGCTTTGGCATGTTCCTAGCAGCGTTTTCCTTCATTTCTGCCTTTATGTGTGGACGGGATTATTTTTTAAAACGAAAACGGAAAATCTCCTTTTTCAAAAATACCCGTTTACGTGTGGACAGCCTCAGAGTGAACTGACCCAGATAATCTGCACACAGTGGCCGTAAAACAGTGAAAGTCATAACTGTCTCTCTGATGGAAAGCTTTTATTGTGAAGTCAGGAAGTCTGCAGGAAGTGTTGAGTTTGTATTCATCACTCAGTGGCTGTGTCTCAATTCAGGGTCTGCACTTTTGAAGTACGCGCACTACGCGTACTATGTACGGTGCGTACTATAAGTACGAGAAGTGCGGAAGTGAGAGGCTTGTGAAATGGGATGGTATACTGTCATGGTCCTGGGTCGGTGACCCAGTGTTTTTGGTTATGTACTTTTGATAGTTTTGTATTTTCTAGCATTTAGTGGTGTTCCCTCTGGTTGATGTCTTCCCTGCTTGTGTATTTCCTTAGTGTAGTAAGTCTCTGTGTTTAGTCCGCGTCTTTGAGTCTGTGTCATTACGTGTATGTGTTTCCTGTTTTACCTTGAAGGGCTCTGTCTTATGTCAGTGTGTTCTGTTTACGTTTCCCCTGCCTTGTCAGTTATCAGGTATTCCAGGTGTGTTCCCCTCCTGTTTCCCATCCCCTGATTCCTGGCATGTGTATTTATAGTGTGTGTTACCGTGTCCTCGTTGCTGGTTCGTCTGTGTTGTTTCCCCTCGGTCTCCCTGCATGTATTTCCCCGGGACCTCCCTGCACCGTCATTCCTGGTTTGTGTGTTAGTTTACCCAGTTTAGGTTTCAGTTTCATGTTCCTAGCGCCTTTGTTGTTTGCATTTTTGTTGTTAATAAACACTCACCTGCACCAGAGCTGCCGCCTTTTGGTCCTATATATATTCCACACGGCTTGCCCCCGCAAACCGTGACAGAACGAACCAGCCACCATGGACCCAGCGGCAGTCAATCCGTCCGAGGAGCTCCAGGACGACATCACGTACAATGTGGAGATCCTTCTCAGCCTATGGCTGGAACATCCCCCGGAAGAGCTTCGCCGCGCAACAGAAGACCGGCTGCAACGGCTCTTTTCCGGCCTGCCATGGCTATTGAACTCGCTTCCTCCGACTATGCAGGCTTTTCTCCGGCTCACACCGCACCTTCTCTCGGCCACTCCTGCCTCGCTGCCCGACTCGCCGGATGTGATCTTGCCCGGCCCGTCGGAGCCGTCTGCAGGGAGGAGACGCCGATCGCGCCGTAAGCGCGCCACCCCACAGCTGGACGTTCGGACTTCTAATTCGCCGGCTGTGGTGAGTGAGGACTGTTTTTCATTTTCGGACTGCATGACTGTTCATTCAGGGGCTGCGTTTTGTGTGGCGGATATCAACGCGAGCTGCTTATCGCCTGTGCAGCTACCGGCAGCTAAGTTAGCTCCCCCGCAGCCACTCTCAGCTCAGTTTCCTGTGCTTCCTTCAGTTCAGTCTCCGGTGCCACCCTCAGTTCAGTCTCCGGTGCCACCCTCAGTTCAGTCTCCGGTGCCACCCTCAGTTCAGTCTCCGGTGCCACCCTCAGTTCAGTCTCCTGTGCCACCCTCAGTTCAGTCTCCTGTGCCACCCTCAGTTCAGTCTCCTGTGCCGCCTGTAGCGCAGGCCCCAGTAGCTCCTGTGCCGCCTGTAGCGCAGGCCCCAGTAGCTCCAGTGCCGCCTGTAGCGCAGGCCCCAGTAGCTCCAGTGCCGCCTGTAGCGCAGGCCCCAGTAGCTCCAGTGCCGCCTGTAGCGCAGGCCCCAGTAGCTCCAGTGCCGCCTGTAGCGCAGGCCCCAGTAGCTCCAGTGCCGCCTGTAGCGCAGGCCCCAGTATCATCGGCTTCACTCATTCACTCCGTGCAGGGAGAAAGTTTAATTTCACCTCAAGGTGCTTTTCCTGGTTCAGCCGCCATTGGCACTGTTTGCCGCTCCAGGGCTTCCCCAGAGGCTAGGTCCCAGTCCTCAGCTGATTCTGGACCCCTGGAGTTTAAGCAGCCACCCGAGGGACCGCTCCGGCCTTCGTCTCTTGTCTCCGCTGGAGGGTCCGACGGACCGCTCCGGCCTTTGTTTCCTGTTTCCGCTGGAGGGTCCGAGGGACCGCTCCGGCCTTTGTCTCCTGTTTCAGCTGGGGGGCCCGAGGAGCCCGTCCAGCAGCCTTCCTCGTCAGCTGGTGGTTCCGGAGAACCACACCAGCCTCATGCCTCGTCGGCTGGAGGGTCCGAGGGGCCCGTTCAGCCTCCTGTCTCCGCTGGAGGGTCCGAGGGGCCCGTTCAGCAACCTTCCTCGTCAGCTGGGCACCAGCACCATGCTACATCAGCTGGAGGGCCCGAGGAGCCCATCCAGCCACCATCTGCTACGCCAGCTCCAGCCTGTGCTTCGTCAGCTGCAGCCTCAGAGCCTTCGTCAGCTGCAGCCTCAGAGCCTTCGTCAGCTGCAGCCTCAGAGCCTTCGTCAGCTGCAGCCTCAGAGCCTTCGTCAGCTGCAGCCTCAGAGTCTTCATCCACGCCTGGTCCTGCTGCCTCTGCCTGTGCTTCTGCTACGCCTGGCCCACCTGCCTCTGCCTGTGCTTCTGCTACGCCTGGCCCACCTGCCTCTGCCTGTGCTCCTGTTACGCCTGGTACTGCCTCTGCTTCAGCGTCGCCTGGTCCTGTGCCCTCCAAGCCTCGGCCGGTGCGCCTGACACTTGGGCGCCGCCGCTGCCTTCCGCGCGGCCGGCCCCCGGACCGCCATCGCCTGAGTGGCCGCCGCTGCCTTCCGCACGGCCGGCCCCCGGACCGCCATCGCCTGAGTGGCCGCCGCTGCCTTCCGCACGGCCGGCCCCCGGACCGCCATCGCCTGAGTGGCCGCCGTTGCCGTCCGCACGGCCGGCCTCCCGAACTGTATCCACGTCGCCGCCGTTGCCGTCCGCACGGTCGGCCCCCCGAACTGTTTTGGACTCCTGTGCTGTCGGCCCCCTGGACTCTTCTGTTTTGGACTGTTTTTTTTTTCCTGTGTTTTGGTGTGCTTCGTTTCTTTTGGTTTTGGGCTCGTTTTTTGTTTTTGTCTTTTGGCCTTCTGGTGCTCCGGTTTTGTTTTGCTTCGAGCCCTCCTTCCTGGGCCCCCGCCGCCCGCCCTGGGCGGGTTGTTTTCTGTTTTTTCTGGCTGTTTTTTTTTTTTTTTTCTTCTTGTTGGGCTGTCTGGAGCCAGCCTTTGAGGGGGGGGGTACTGTCATGGTCCTGGGTCGGTGACCCAGTGTTTTTGGTTATGTACTTTTGATAGTTTTGTATTTTCTAGCATTTAGTGGTGTTCCCTCTGGTTGATGTCTTCCCTGCTTGTGTATTTCCTTAGTGTAGTAAGTCTCTGTGTTTAGTCCGCGTCTTTGAGTCTGTGTCATTACGTGTATGTGTTTCCTGTTTTACCTTGAAGGGCTCTGTCTTATGTCAGTGTGTTCTGTTTACGTTTCCCCTGCCTTGTCAGTTATCAGGTATTCCAGGTGTGTTCCCCTCCTGTTTCCCATCCCCTGATTCCTGGCATGTGTATTTATAGTGTGTGTTACCGTGTCCTCGTTGCTGGTTCGTCTGTGTTGTTTCCCCTCGGTCTCCCTGCATGTATTTCCCCGGGACCTCCCTGCACCGTCATTCCTGGTTTGTGTGTTAGTTTACCCAGTTTAGGTTTCAGTTTCATGTTCCTAGCGCCTTTGTTGTTTGCATTTTTGTTGTTAATAAACACTCACCTGCACCAGAGCTGCCGCCTTTTGGTCCTATATATATTCCACACGGCTTGCCCCCGCAAACCGTGACATATACGCTTCGTCGCGCTGTTCAGGTTGCCTAGCAACCATGATACTAACCGCGAGACATGTTACATACAGCTTTGTTTGACAGAAATGAAGGAGAAAAATGTTTTGTTGGTCATCCATTTTTGTCATGACATCACTTTGATTAGTTGAGTATCTGAGGCTGAGACCACGGGACTGTAAAACATGATTGTTGGGCTTCATTTCTGTACTGAACAGTCATTTGAGTTTAGTTAGTAAATAACAATTAGTTAATGTTGTTCATGAGACTAAAATCATCTCTCTGTGGTAATGTAAATATAATATGGCCAATATTATAGTATTGTCAGATTATTATGATATATATATATATGTGTATAACACCCAGCACGCCCCTGCGGGCGGTTTGTCCTTCAAGCTCGGGTCCTCTACCAGAGGCCTGGGAGCTTGAGGGTCCTGCGCAGTATCTTAGCTGTTCCCAGGACTGCGCTCTTCTGGACAGAGATCTCCGACGTTGTTCCCGGGATCTGCTGGAGCCACTCGCCTACCTTGGGAGTCACCGCACCTAGTTCTCCGATTACCACGGGGACCACTGTTACCTTCACCCTCCACATCCTCTCGAGCTCTTCTCTGAGCCCTTGGTATTTCTCCAGCTTCTCGTGTTCCCTAACCCTATATATATATATATATACCACTACGCTATCCAGCTGCTTGGTGACTCTGGTGGGATCCTGGTGTTTTTTTTTTCTCTCAGAAACAGTTCATAACTTCCCCATATATATATATATATATATATATATATATATATATATATATATATATATATATATATATATATATATATATATATATATATATATATATATATATATATATATATATATATATATATATATGGGGAAGTTATGAACTGTTTCTGAGAGAAAAAAAAAACACCAGGATCCTTTTCTATGTAGCTGACAGCTGGTAACTGTGCAGGGGCGGGTCTAGCAAAGTTTTGCCAGGGGGCCAGGTAGGGCATTAACAGGGAAAAGGGGGCACAAAGAAATACTTTTCTTTCTTATTCTCATTTAAAATGTTTCGCTTTTAATAAATAATTATCTGAATCTTACAACCAAAGTTTTCATCTGATCTAAAATGTATAGAAATCATACATATACCAACAAGACTGTACATCACTGTCACAACAGTGTTTGTTTTCATTCAAAGGCTTTATGTTTTTCTTTATGGCTTTAATACCTGGTGGGCCGGTCTCTAGTCAAAATGCCCGGGCTGATTTTTTGTCCCAGTCCAGCCCTGGGCACGACACGCAGTGAAGTAATCTGGGAAGGTGCATTAAAAAATAAATGGCCGGGCCAGCGGTGCACACTGCAAATTAGCTCACATAGACACATTAGTTGTGCCTCTTCTTAATGACGGTATCTTAGCTAACAACCCCAACTACCAGATTCAACTTGTAATTGGCAAAAAATAACTTAGCCTACCGGTGAGAGGAACGTTGCTAGCTGTCAGCTTTTTCAAGCAATGTTGAAAGTTCCAGATTCAGACACTTCAAAAGCTTCAGGAGCATCAGCACCACGTAAATACTCGGATACATCCGGATACTCGAGACAGAATTCACAATGTGTTTTTGGGACTTTCAGGTTTTTGGACCAATGTTTTATTTTCTGATCAAACCAGAAAGCTTTAATGAGCAGCTGGATTTGTGTCGCATTAACTGGCTGCACACAGAGGACATCAAAATGCAGCTGATTGAACTGAAAAGCTCGACTCTGTGGGGTCAAAGTTTGCAGATCTACGAACACAGCTGGAATCCACAGGTGATGTTTTCTTTAAGTCATTTCACAGATTTTCTCTATAATTTCAATTCCTTGAATAAAACAACAAATTTAGGGGATGATTTTGTAATCCGACTTTATGTATGAAAGATTTGACTAAACATAAAACAATCTTCCAACTCAGTCGTCATTCTTATCTTGTGAAATCAAACCAAATGTTCTGTTGTCTCTAAATCAGGGATTGATGAAATCTTTGGTTGCATCCATTTATGAACATGTTCTCATTCATATTAAATCGTAGTCTAAGTCCTTCTTTAGAGGGATAAATGTCATTCATTATCTTCAAATGTGTTTCTGTTGCTTTGGGGGGAAGTTTGAAGTCCATTGTTCAAAGTCTGTTAATGAAACTTTATGAAGTTTATGTAGGATGTTTTTCCTATTTTGTATTTGTTTGAATTATGATGTATTTCTGACTCTTTCTGCCATGATGCCAGGTCTCTCTGGAAAACAACATTTTTAATCTCAATTAAATTTTCACCTCGAGAAATAAAGATGATAATAATAATTTTGTCTTCAGGGAATCATTTCTCTGTAAAACAGCTTCTTCTGAAACTCTTGTTACATTTCTTGTTTATTGTTTGCTGGTTTTAGAAAAATGTCATCGTCTCTGTGTGAACTTAAACTCTACATGTGGTGTCAGCTATAAACGAGCTCTAGAGTCTAATAACGATGCTTTTATAATTGTCTGGTATCCAACCTAACCCTGGGCCTCTGGCTGAATGTGAAACACCAGCAGATGTTAAAAACTGTCTGGGTTACACGTGCATCACGTCGTGTGCTTCCTAACATGGATATGATTGGAATCTGGGCCTGTTCAAGCGGTGCTGGTATCATTGTTGTTTCTGAGACTTTCCAAATCTTTACTGGATAAAAACGTAGCAACTGATGGATTTAACATTTAGCACTCAGACTGTCCCAGAAAAGGCGGAGGTCTGGAATTTTATGTGAAGGTCTGTCTTGCTGCTCAAGTCTTGTTCTCTCCATCTGCACATGATTACAGTTGCACCTGCAATGAAAGATTGTTATGTAATTATGCTCACACCTGAAATACAGACTTTAATGTAACATCAACAGTTTCAATAAATGCTCTGACGAAATGATAATGATAAATGATAAGTGATGCAACAGTAATAATAATGGTTATGAATAGTAACAGTAAAATAATATTCTCATCTCGACAAGACCAATTTAGGCTAACGGCGCACTAATCCCATAACTGCATACCCATAATCCTCAACCGCTGTTGCTATGGAAATGAAGACAATGAGCAGCTTGACGCTACCCGTTATTCCTGTATTTGTTCTAAAATAATAACCAGTGATAATTATCATCATAATACGAAAATGGCCCAGTGTTTAATGGTGTCATTACTAATTGGTCATTTTATTTTTTTTTAATTATCATTTATTTATTTTCTATTTTTTTTTTTTTTTACAAATTGCAATATTTATCTGCAGCGCGCCTTTGTCAACAGATTTTAAGCAAAGCGACTGGATGGCTTTTACTGCAATGCATCTTGGGAGTCGTAGTAAATGTATGTTTCAACTCACGGTCCTGCTGCCAAGTGGTTTCTCGACACGAGGCAGATCCTAGCTAAGTAAGTTGTGATAAACTGTTGGTAATTTGCATGTTCACTGAAAATATTAATCAGCTGATATCAAACTTGAAATGTTTTCACAGAGCAGTCTGTGTACCAAGAGAACTACTTCTGCAAAAGTTTATTTAATGTTTCCTTTTGTAATGTATTCTCCTGTGTAAGTCACTTGCTTGGCCACCCAGCTACCGTTAGTACTGCTCTATTTTAGCAATACGTCTTTTCTGTAATTAATTCAGTATTTTTAACCCTATTCTCGTAATTTACTCAATATTTATTACTGTAATCTCTTAATTTTTTTTTTCTAAATATGGTGTAATACTGCTTATTATTATATTATTTATTTCTTTGGTCACAAATTATTTTTGTAATCATTTCACCAAAACAGACCTGAAATAATCCCTACATGTTCCATTTTCATTTGCAGAAATGACAAAGCCAAAAACCAAACCATGCCCTTCCTGTCAGGCTGCAAACACCTGCAACAGGAAGACATGCAGTGGATGCCTGGGCAGCCTGAACGTAAAGGAGGGATTGGAAAAAACCCAGAACAGTTTAAAAACAGCAACTGGGCTGCCTCTGTTAAAAACAACAGAAATGCGAGCAGCGTGGTTAATTCAGCCCAGTTGTCAGTAAGTTTAAAAGTCCTGATCTAATAAGTGGTTGGTCTGCTAGACAATTCTTTATTAATCACAGTTGTCAATGTTTTCTTGTATATCATGAAGTAAGAAACTAACAAGACATATATATACACATAAAACATTAATTTATAAAAGAGCATAAATAAAAAAGTTATTCCCATCAGAATAACATCATCACACTAAAGACATCAAACTAGAAAAAACTTCAACTATTTTAATTTAAGCTACTTCTGATTTTTCATTTAATCGGCTATTAACTGAGAGACAAAACATTTCAAGATGGATTTGATCATACATTTACAGGTTTGGTCGCCATAAATCTGAGTGATCCGAAGGGCCAGCTCTGTTCTAGGATGCCCTCTGGACCCAGTGGAGGTGGTGAGTGACAGGAGAATGGCGGCTAAGCTGTCATCCCTGATGGACAACATCTCCCACCCCATGCAGCAGACTGTGACAGCACTGAGCAGCTCCTTCAGTGGGAGACTGCGGCACCCACGGTGTGGGACGGAGAGATTTCGCAGGTCTTTCCTCCCCACTGCTGTCAGACTCCACAACAAAGACTTTAACTGAACAAACACACACATCCACACATGTGCAATAACACTAAGTGCAATAATCTTTTCTGGCATCGTTGTATTTTTACTCAGTTGTATATAGCATTCGTATTCTATTTTTATCTTATTGTATATTTTTATTCTATTTTATTCTACTGTATATAGTATATTATTTTATTCTATTCTGTACAGCTGTGTACTGTATTTATTCTTATTGTATTCTAATTTTTGCGTCATAACTTTTGCACTGTCCACTTCCTGCTGTGACAAAACAAATTTCCCACGTGTGGGACTAATAAAGGTTATCTTATCTTATCTTATCTTATCATAAATACTTTTTAACTATCTACAACAATAAAACAACAAAGATGTGAAACTTAAAGGTTTGTTATACATCCGTTTGCTTACATGAAAGACTGGCTGCATGTTTTTCTTTGTTGTTCTTGCAGGTTTCAAAACTACACGCCCTGGGCTACCAGCCAGTTCTGTTTCTTGGACAGTTTGACCGTAAGGGCCGTATAGTAGGGGACGTGATCACTCACATCGAACCAGCGGAACGTGCTGCACGTGACATCCTCATGAAGATGAGGAAGCTTTATGAACACCTTCTGAGAAGTAAGATATGCTTTGTCCATTATCTGTAACCAGGTGTCCTTATCAGGTAGCCTATCCTAGCTGTCTTTGGGTGATACTCATGGTACACCCTAGATAAGTAGGCAGTTCACCACGAGGTACATAGAGACAAACAAGATGGTGAAGACGAGGATAGTTCAGAGTCACCAGCTATTCTATTCAACTCTACTCTATTCTGTTCTATTCTATTCTATTCAACTCTACTCTATTCTGTTCTATTCTATTCAACTCTACTCTATTCTGTTCTATTCTATTTAACTCTACTCTGTTCTGTTCTATTCTATTATTCAGCCAAGGTTCAGACCAGTAACCTTCTTGCTGTGAGGTGACAGCTGCCCTACATGTCCTGTGACTAACATGAAAATAGTGTTATATATGCCTTATTACCTCCCCATGTGGCGTTGACATCACCAAAGCTAGCCATCGTGAACCTCTGGTGTTACCTGACTTAACAATTTTATATATATGTGTGTGTGTGTGTATATTATGGTCTTTCACACTCATGTTTATACAAATGTAATTGTACAAATCTTCTCGAACACCACACCTGATAATTCTCTTTGAGACTTTCTAGTATAACAAGTACATATGTAAACATGTTACCAATATGAACACAAAGATTCTTATACACTTATATACTTCTTAAGAGGTCACCTGATTACCTCCCTGAGGTCGTTAGCATCACCACTGTACAAAACTCTTAAGTCACAGTACTAGGTTGAAGTGTCAAATGTTGTGCACTACAAATTCAGGAAAGTAGTGTCATCAGAGGATAAAAGTCATTAGCTCTCTGGATTTATAGTCACACTCATTAATTTATTAATGTACAATGTAGAAAAGCACTGCAGATGTCACACTACCCCCGAGGGCACTTGTACTGAATGATTTGGGTCAGTGAGGGTGTGAGATGACTTACTTGATGCCAATATTTACAAGTTGTAACTTTAGTAAAAACCTAACTGAAAACATGCAAATCACTACTTATTATGTGTTTATGTGTCCTGTACATTTTCAACCCCTTTTAATGAATATTTAGTATTTAAAATTTTGCAGAATTACAAGTTTCACCTCCTGCTAAAAGTTCTCCACCAGCAGCTGGACCATCCTCTGCTGACAGTGTGGATGCTGGACCAGTCCCAGACCCAGAGGCTCTAAACCAGGAATTTATTCTTCATTTAGAGCCTGAACCAACATCTTCCTCTGTCAGCCTCCTGCATCCTCCTCTTCATCTCTGCTTCCTCCTGCATCCTCCTCTTCACCTCTGCTTCCTCCTGCATCCTCCTCTCCATCTCCACTTCCTGCATCTCCCTCGATTTCTACGGCGTACACCTCGGATGTCCCAACCAAAAAAGGGAAAAGGAAAGGTTAGACGTTATGTTATTGTAAATGTACAAAACACATGACAGGTTCGTTAAGTTTGATAAGATTTCTTTTTTCATTTTGTTTAATTCTTTCATTTTCTCCAGTTTTACAGACCTCATGTAAATATTTCCTTTGTTGTTTTTCAGAATGCTGAAAACACCGTACACAGAAGATTTTCAAATATGAAGAGATAGTAGACAGGAGAGTTGTAAATGTAAGTAATTTAGCCTGCTGCTGTGCAGATTTGTTTGCATCTTTGGACTTCCTGGATTTGAACTGTGCCTGACTGACTATCCATAAGCTTTTGTATTTGATGAATCGTCACTAATTCAGCCACTGAGTCTGGATTTCGCTCCAAATAGGACAATAAATAGGAACAGACCACCTGATACAACCTGGTCGTGCTGCCTTCCTGATGTTTACGTTCTTTAAAGTCCTCCTGACATCATGCTCAGAAGGAGTGATTGATGTGGAGGTGCTCCTTCCCATTCAGTAACATCTGCTTCAGTTAGTTTTGCTTGTGAGCCACAATGTAAGCAGTGTTGCTTTGCTGACATGCACTCGATGCTGGCAGTACAAGCATTGTAGTGGTTCTTATGTTTTTGTAAACTAATTGTATAATATATTGAGCCATTCAATAGTACACAAATGTTTGTAGACTCCTTTTTGTATGCAACTTGCACGTCTTTCTTAACTAAATGTTTGTTTATATCATGTTTTTCAGGAAAAAGAAGAAGTTAAAGTCAAGTGGAAGCCCTGCTCAACATGGTATGTAGTAACAACTTTGTTGGACGGGAACAGACATTCATACTGTTGATAAATAGTTATCACCTCAATTTGAATTCATGTATTTGGACTAAACTAAATTGGGAGCTTTTAGCTGTCAAGCTGCTCCTCTGTGAGGAGCTTGATAGCTGTCCACCTCCAAAGTCCATTATGAGTTTTGGAGGTGGACATGGTCAACACTTTTAAGAGTTGGCATAAGACTTCACTTCTTTATAGAGCTTATAGTTGGGGCTGGTTCAGGTCAGCCCTTAGTTATGCTGTCATAGGACCAGACTGCTGGGGGCTAGTGCCCCCCCTCTGTCTGTCTCTTTCAGGTTATGCAGGCTCAGTATTGGTTGAAGATGCAGTCACGTCTCCTTTTACTAAAAACTCTCCCCCTCTCCCTCACCACCATCTGTAAACACACATGTCTCAGTAATGCAGTTCATGCATGTTACTAACTAAACTTCTTCCCTGGAGTTTCTATGCTCTCTCATCCAGCAGGTTCTGAAGGATCGTGGCTGCTGCTGTGGTCCTGCTTGACGTCTGCTTCATATATTATTACTCTCTGACTTGATTTGATTCATTTATATTACAATGAAGGTGTATAAAGCATGACATGAATATAGAAGATATTTCATCCTAAAAAATTGTCATATGTCACAACCTAAATGATCCTATTTTGTGTGTGTGGTTGTTGTTTGTTGTGTTTTTCTCCTGACAGTGGCAAAGTGTGGGATGACACATGGGAACCTGCGCAGTTTTACACACAGTAAACCAGGCACCACAGGTGGCAGAGATCGCACAGTTCACAGTTTGTAGTTCAGCGTAAAAGTTCAAAATAAGATATTTACTGTACAATTCTAACCAGTGTCAGTCTCTGTTTCACTCTCTAACTGTGGCTTAAGTACATAAAACACTCATGAATCTGATCCATCAATAATATCTTCCCAGCACTCGATATCTCATAGTTTTACATATCAGCCAACATTATTGTCTACATGCTCATAAATATAGAAGTGACTTGGCTATTGTAACATATTGCAAGTTAAAGTAATACTGCACTGCACGTAAAGTAAGTAACATCTTGTATGAGGTGATTGGGGTCAGCAGTGCTGTGTATGGGAGCCTAAAGCAAAGCTAACTGCACCAGTACCAGCTTCACAACATGTTGTATATTATACGTTTCTACCTGTTTGTAATATGTCATCTGTCATGTTTAGATGCAGTGACAATTGTACATTTGGAGTCGTGGTCATATGTGGTTTTTATATACAGGGTATTATTTTTTTCTTTTAATTGTCATTTTTTTCTATTATTCTTGTTTGTTTGCACATCATTATTGTGTGCATATTGCATATGTAACATTACTTTTATTGTTAATATTATTATTAGATACCAAAGATACAATTTGATTGAGGGTTTTCCTGTCAAAATGTCAATAAAAATGCAATTACTTGCGTAAACAATAGGATCAAAATACACTTTTAAAAAGTCTGTTGATCAAATACTGATTTTCAAAACATTCTAGAGGAAAATAGAGATAAAATAATCTGAATACTAACAGTGATCTTGGATGATGATGGAGGCTTGAATGGATTATTCTGTTTCAGTCAATAGGTTCATATCTATGACAATAGTTTGATAAGTTTAACAGGTTGGTTCAGGCCTGGCAATACAGCAAATATTCACAAACTTTTGTTTTTGAAGAATGCTGATCTTTTTTGGGATGAAGCTATCTGGCAACATGACACAGCCCTTTAACCTCATCTGTATGTCTATCATGTGGCTGTGGTACTGGGTTTTGGTTTGATGCATATGCAGGTTACAGCTGGGGAATGGCAGTATGTTGTGGATTGATTTGGCATGTTCAACCACTGTTACACCAAACTCTCTCACTTATAACATGATCAAGGCCTCTTACCCAGTGTCATGGATTCTCTGTAGTTTTGGGGACACAGGTCCAAAGTCTGAGGCAGTAAGTCAGATAGAAGAAGGCCATGATTCTAAAATGGGAGTTTACTCGTGTCATTGTGTATATCCAGGAATATGTGCCTGAGGATAGTTGTCATGAAATCAATATTAAATCAAAGTATTCCTTAATGACCACAGCTGGCATGAGTTCTCCAAAGCTGCCTGCTGTCTCAGGATCTGTCTCCAAAAAGAACCAGGGAGCACTAACATGTTATGTTCTAAACTGATGAAGAAAATGCACATTAAACATAGTATAAACTCACTATGTTAAGTAATGTGAAGAGGATGCCTTTAGCTCCTATTGGGTTGGTTCCTTGATCAGTGCAATACAGAATCATTCATCTGGTTTGATGTAATGTCCTTCAAACACGTCAAAATGAGGCTCTGTAGTCTGTGTGGCCTCCACATGCCTGTATGACCTCACTACAACACCTGGGCATGCTCCTGATGAAGTGGCAGATGGTCTCCTGATGGATCTCCTCCCAGACTCCAGGACTAAAGTATCTGCCATCTCCTGGACAGTCTGTGGTGCAGTTGGTGGATGGAGTGAGACATGATGTCCCAGATGTCCTCAAATGGATTCAGGTCTGGGGAATGGGCGGGCCAGTCCACAGCATCACTGCCTTCGTCTTGCAGGAACTGCTGACACACTCCAGCCACATGAGGTCTAGCGTTGTCTTGCATTAGTAGGAACCCGGGGCCACCCGCACCAGCATTTAGTCTCACAAGGGGTCTGAGGATCTAATTTCAGCACCTAATGGCAGTCAGGCTGCCTCTGCCGAGCACATGGAGGGCTGTGCAGTCCCCCAAAGAAATGCCACCCCACACCATTAGTGACTGTGATATTATTCTGCTATTATATGTTACCTTATATATGTAATCAAAATAGTTGAATTATGTTAACTGCTGTAGATCATATTATACCCTTTAACATAGAGTGTGTGATTAGTATGTAGTTTTAGTTTGCATTATACTTCTGACTTAAAAGAGTGTGAAAATCATTCGATCTATTGGTTTGACCTGTATTACTCAACACTGTTGAATGTGTTACACTGGTTCTTGACATGTTTTACTGCTGAATCATGAAGAGAATGTTGTGTGCAGAGGACCTCGTGCAGATAATAGAAGAAACAGACCACATTCCGTTTGTGAAGAGCAGAAAGACAGGGAGCCGAGGTCATAATTTAGGCGCCGTAAGAGAGAAAGAATGTGAATGTTTAGGCTTTTACGACCAGGTGGGGGCCACTAGAGAGTATAAAAAGCTGTGTAACCCGTCACCACTTTGAGACTTGCTGTGACCCTCTTCAGGCAGGTCTCCCCATCATGATGGTTCTAATGCTCATAAGTGTTGAATTGTATGGAAATAAATGATTGTTGATTGAGCATTTATACACGGAGTATTGTCCTTCCTTCAGCCCAAACATTCAAAAGATTTCAACAGTGACCTACTGCCCAACCATTATGCTGGAGGATGTTTCAGGCAGCAGAAGGTTCTCCAATATGTCTCCAGACTCTGTCACAAGTACTTAGTGTGAACTTGCTTTCATCTGTGAAGAGCACAGGGCGCCAGTGGCAAAGTTGTTTGCTAGAACAAATCACATCCAGCTCAAACAAACCTGAATCTGATTTTATTCTGTTTACAAAGTAGCTGTACGAGCTGTACAAACTGAGCATCAAACGGTCCATTTCAAAGAAACTGTGACACCATTTTGTCTGTAAAGACTTTGTGTTCGCACTCTGATGATGACGACAAGCTCCTCTACTCGTGCCTGCAACGCTCCAAGGCTGCCATCAGTTTGATCCGTTTCTAAGTGAGAGGAATATTAATCAGAACACAGGATGAGTAACAGTCACCAAACTACAGTGGACTCTGTAATCACTGACTTGATGATATTCATTATAAGACATCTGGAGCCTTCATGTGCTGCATTATCATGAGATAACAAGTATGTTGGTGTTCAGCTTTATAAAACCAACTAGTACGACATCACTTCAACCCAGGTCCAATCCAATTTGATCAAACGCAACAACTCTGCCATCAATTCTGCTTTTACAAGCTTATTTTTCATTGTTTGTTGACACTGTCAGAAAGATCTTAACTCTAAGTTCTTTAATGAGGCCATGGTGGGTCCTGTTGTTATACACGAGTGCATTATATTGAGACTCACCTTCAGCCCATTGCTGCAGTGTGTCGTCATCCACACCCAGCTCATTTCTGCTCGCATTCAGGCTCTCCACTTGTTCTCTAAGGATCCTTATGATCTAAGAATACATTAATAAATGTCATTCATATGGACATTTTTAGAGTACTGGTGTTTTCCCCCATTACCACACACATTAAAATGGGAGTTGAAAGAATGACCTTTAGATATCTCTGGCTCAAAGTGCGGCCCAGTTGTTCCACTTTCCTTTTGTTCCAGCCCAAAGCCAGGAGGCTCAGCATGTCTGTTCGCCCTGCATTTCAGTTAGTATACAAATAAGAATGAATGAGCAGGAGACTGAGTGGAATCTCACACACAGACACACACCTGCTTTAGACATGTACTTCGTTGTGATGGCCGCCCTAGACAGGAAACTGTTTACTTGCTCCACCTCTTCTCCAACTGTAGAATCGGTCCCATCCTGAAACACACCTCCCCATTTGATCTATAGAAAGGAGGTCACAATACATGACTGCTGAATTCATTCAACCTTATAACAAAATGTCTTAAACTTATCCAAGACTACAAGCTGCAGTATACCTCGCACATCCAAGTGTGATCCAACTTCCCAGTGGACTTTTTGGTCGACTCCTTTGCTGCAGTCCAAGATGAAGATCCACACAATCCTTTCCCTGGGACCTACACACTCAAAGACACGACGTGATTACGCCCTATCAGGGACAAACTTTTTAACACAAATGCAAAAGAATTAGCTGAATTAGCCTTAAGTCACGTTCACACAACACCTCATAAAAACCATGTTTTTTATTTTTTAAATACACATGGTGACAAAATGAAGTATGCATTAAGATAAAGTCAAGTAAATAGTATTACGACAACACCAAGAGAAAAACAAAATAAATATCCACCCATCCAAATATGTATCCACACACACACACGTATGAGTATATGGTTATGGCGTTAACGTCATTTTAACAAGATTAACGCTGACAGCACTGATATATATGTGTATCTTACATCATTTGTGTGTCTCTGGATGTATTTCACAAACTCAGCAACTTCCTCATCTTCTTCAATGAAGACACCTTCAAAGTTCCCCTGCTCTGAAGTGCTGAACAAACACAGTGACAGTTGTTTGAAAAGAAACATCAAAATACAATTTTTGTACAAATCCATATTTGATTTATGTCCACAATGCATAACGTACCTTGCATTTGATTGAAAGCGATAAAGCTTGCAGTTTCCATCAACTGAGACGGCGAGCATGTCTGGAGTGCAGGCAGGGCAGCTAAAGCATGGCTCCTTGCACATCCTGTCCACCTCACACTTTACAGCACTCCACTCCAAGAAACTTTTGCTGAAGGCATCAGCTGATTTTCTGCCAGTCTTTTAAGTAGAGGACAAACAACAGAATATTCACGGACAGTCATCATAAACATTGATTTGCACAATTTCCTTAAACTTGACAAATTTAGAAACTCACCCTTCCAAAATGGGCTGTTCTTTCATCCAGCACTTTGACAAACGCCTTAAGTGACATCCCTGCTGCAGCTTCTTAATGTCATAGAAAGACTGAAAGACATCCATTGAAAACAGGGTGCAGAAATTTAAGGTGCCAGGCCAATATCCACCACCCTGGAAGTCCTTAACTGAGGGGGACCACATTAGGCCACAGCTGGTGCAGCTCACCACTGGCAGTGCAAGGTTATAACGGCCTTTAGGAAGGATAAGGAGAAATCCAGTCATGGCTCAACAAAGACATTCATTTTTTCCCATGTTGTTTTCAAAGCGGTCTGGTAAATCCAAATGACCTTTGACAGGTGCCCACATATACTGCGGGCCGAGGGTAATTCAAAACAATGTAGCAATGTACAATTTGCAATAAAACCTGCAAACACATCTATTGTGTATGTAGTGTGTGACAAAAGAGCTACTTACAATTTATGGTTACAAGAGCCACAATTGCACCGGGTGAAACCTCAACGTTACCTGCTGGGCAGTCACACACAGTCTGGCCTTTGCACAGGCAACAGCCGAACTAACAGTAAAACACACAATATATACAAAAAGAATTGGAAATTAAATGATACATAATAAATATACAATAACAGCAAACACTCATAGTACATAGCAATAAATGCATAGGACTTAAAAACCGTACCTATTGGCCTGTGAAACTCTGATGAAGGCTGCAAAAACCCTCCTGTTACTGCCTCTCTGCTGTGCAGGACAAAGCGTGTGTGAACTGCAATATCACAGTCAGCACAAAGGAATGGAAGAGACAGTCAGTCCAGACACCTCACAACTACTTGTTTGCCACACTGACACACACGGTGTGACTGTGGAGCCAGAGTAGCTAACATATTGTCTATAAGACAAGGCCTGGCCTCTTTCCACTTTTGCAAGGACACCATGTTTCTGATCTCCCAGTGAGTAGCAGCTGACTCAGACGACGTCTCAGAAGTCATGGCTGCGTCCTCTTCTCCTTCCTCCAACCACTGAAGGAGCTCCTGATGAAGCACCTCAGTTCCACACACTAACAGAAAAAAAATAAAGAAACTCTTCCACAAAGTGAAAAACACTCTAGGCAGTATGTTTCTTAGGACTGCACAAAAGCCCTGCCTAACTCAACTATAACAACAAATATAAAAGTAAAGGAATCACAATATATACAAGAAGGTAAAGTACCTTTTGTTGGGTTGACACTGGCAACATAACTAGGTTCTTCACGTGGACACTGATGCTGATCTGCAGACACTGGGGGGAAAAAGAGATTGAAGAATATTTACTTACTGAAATTCTTTGGTGAAAACAAGTTGTGAGATAAAATCAATGGTTGTGAGAACACTGACCACATGGCAACTAGTACTTCGACTGGATGATGGTCTTTGAAGAATAAAATCTCCCTGTCTGTCACGTTTTTTCCAGCGCACTGGTCTTGGCTGAGGTTCACTCTGTGCATCATTCTACGCAATTAACAAGAAGAAATGCAACACCTAAAATACAGTCCATGATTAAAGCAAAGATTATCAAACATCTTAAGTTAACCAACTTAATTTCACATAAACTTACATACACATATATAAAATTAAAAAAAAAAATATGTATATCAAATAATATAACGTTTACTACGAACAATAAATTAGACAAGTGTGTTCCCTCTTTAACAATTGTTTCCACTACATCACATTAAAAAAATGTTACCTGCATGTCTTGAAGGAGTTTGTCAGCAGCTTGACGCTCTTCCTCCAGCTCGGGATCATCTGAATCACTCATTTTCAAACTAAAGAGGAAAGAGATTTTTGCAGAACTCAGTGACATAAACACATAACTAACGCAATTCAAATGCTTTTCAGTCTTGACACTCTGGTTAACGTTAGCAATTAACGTTAGCATCATCAGTTTGTAAAGAGCTAGCAGAATTCTTAGCGCAAAAACTGCTTTACACACCATGTGAGGCCATTTTGCAACACACACGTGCTTTAATGTTTGTAATAGATTTAATCCATCGTTGGATTAAATGGCTAATGCTGCAGTAGCCACGTGTAGTCGTTACCGTGCTCTACCCAGCAAGCATGCTGACGGTAGCTGTAGCCATTTTTAAATGACTTAAATCGTTTCCGAGATCAGTCATCTCTGTTTGTTTGAAGCTTTTATGAAAAACAAACTTTGAAACACACATCAAGCTATTATTCTAAATATATGACTACTTTGTAGTCATGTATTTTTTACATACCTGCATTAGAATTAATCAATTCCGCCTCCTTTTTCTTATTCTTATAAACGGGTCTCTCCGTTCTCTCCTTTGCTTACACATGTTGCTTCTGATTGGTTGGAGCCGAGCGCATCCAAAACTAACAGGATTGGTGAATAAAACTATAAATGTGTTTTACGTGTGAAATAAAAATAATAAACCCAACCAAGGATTATGTACATTAAATCTGCGCACTCTCAGATCGTGAATCAATTTGGAAAACACTGTGTTATGGCCACAACATGAAGGGATTTTATTGTTGAATTATCAGTGACACTTTCATGTGTTTTTGTTGAGAAATGTTAACGATGTCATTCAAAGAAAGCTTTGGATTAGGGAGAAAAACACGTCGGGGGAGAGGGTCCCCGGTTCTCCAGTTAGATCGTGCTTCACGGCGTCATGTTTCGTCATGTTATTATTGGAGTAAATGGATGGCTGGAGCCTCTGCTCGAAGCGTGTCTTAGCGCCGCGAGCGGGTTCATATTGGAATGAATTGACAACCCACAGCGTAACATAACAACGTGGAAGGGTACCTTTAGCGTCAGCATGAGAAGTTAAGGGACGTGAAAAATCGTCAGTATTTTACGCGTCGGGAGTGAGAACGGGTTGTTTATACACTTTCCTCAGACAGGCACAAACATTTTCACACTTTTTTCTTCTGTTTAAACACTCTTAAAGTTCAAACCTTCGTAGAAACATAAGTCCAGTATTATACAATGAAACCGTGCAAAACGTTTCGTCGGCATTGTTGTGTTTGTCGGGGAGAAAACGTACAAACATACAGTGCAGCACTTCAGAGTTACACTGCTAGCGATCGAAGATTTATATAAATTCGACAAACTAAACTCCTTCTGTACTGTACAGCAGCGGTCTCCAACCTTTTTTGCACCACGGTCCAGTTTAATGTCAAACAATATTTTCACGGAGCGGCCTTTAAGGTGTCGCAGATAAATACAACAAAATAAAATGATAGAGACAAAGACAAAAACGGTGGTATTTTGTAAATCACTGTGTGATTGTGTAACTTTATTAGCAGCGTCCTCCTGAAATGCACCAACAACATTGAGAGTAACATCCTCCTCTCTGCTTCTTAATGCTCTCTGGTCGCTATGGTAACAGTAAAATAGTTCTTTCAAAATAAGACACATGACCACAACATGGGAAAAGACCCAGGGAACCCGACTTAATGATTAAAAACCCTGAAAACCATACACTTCACACCCGAGCCTCAACTCTCGCGGCGCGGTACCAAACGGGCCCGGGTGTTGGTGACCGCTGCCGTGCTGCCGTGCAGAAGACAAAGCACTAGATTGATTGACAATGGTCTACAGCAATCAGAACACACAACACAATGTGCTGTTAAAGAGAAAAAAAAATCAGCGAAACAGCGAAAGGTGAACCGCGTTACAGTGAGGGACCACTGTACAATAATGTCCAGTAGCACTGCTGGTATATGAAATGGTGAGTTTTGAGGTTGTCTTCAAACAAGTGCATTGTACTAGAAAAGGGTGTTTGAAGGATTAAAAATGTAAAAAGTAATGACTATTTTATATTTATGAAAAAACTTTATGCAGAAAAAGTAGCAAAGAAAAAACAAATAACACATGGACACTTTTGGCATTTACACTTCAGCACAAACAGTTTCAGGTGTGAGGTGGATGGTCTGTAGGTGTCACAGTAACTCACTGCTCTCTGACTGTCTCTTTGCTCCTCTCCACCAAAAGATCTCCCATATCTTCTGCAGTGAGGCTTGATGGTATTTGGTTTTCCTTCTGAAGTCTGAGGAATTCCATCATCATTGCAATCTAAAAATAAAAGGAGACATTTAATCAGCATCAGTCCCAGGTCTTCAGAAATCACCTGACATTTTATCTCAGTTTTGTTTTGGATGGATCTGGGTCTTACCTGAGCCCTGTAACCTGGTAGATACCAGCAGATCTCCACAGCTGTGTTATATATGGGTGTGTTGAACAGCACCTGTCAAAGAAATAAGAAATTACTCATTGTAACTTAAATTGATTCTCAGTTTGTCAGCTTTTTAAAACTACATCAAATTCTTCAAAAATGCAGTAAAAACAAAAAGTGTCACATACCCTGATGGGTTTGTAGATCCCTTTACTGGCTTCCATTAAAACGCTGCTGTTCTATCACAGTTGGGGAAGAGAAACTTTCCAAAACTCTTCAAAACTTGTGTAAGATCAAATGTAGATATGAAAATACTCCTGACTTGATGGTTTTTCTTGCACAGATGAGCTCTTTTTCAAGTCTGATGCAGATTTAAAAATACACAATTCTAAAACAGTCACCATGGAAACATTTGATCCCTGCTTTATGTCATTAAATTAAAAGAAAACACTCTATTTTACACCACATTACACTATATGTTGTTCATTATATAAGTAAATAAGGGTAGGCTACAGCCGTCCTTAGGTCACTCCTGTGAAAAGATGCATACAAACTGGTGAATCAGAAAAGAAAGAAAGCCAACCTGCAGCATTATGTCCTTTTATGTTATTTCAATTCACTTCAGTTTTATTGATACAGCACCAAATCACAACAACAGTCAGCTCAAGGTGCTTTACTTTGTAAGGTAGACTCTAAAATAATATACACAAGGAGAAAAACCCAACAATCATATGACCCCCTATGAGCAAGCACATTGGCGACAGTGGAAAAAAACTCCCTTTTAACAGGGAGGAAGCGCCGGCAGTAACAGGCTCAGTGAGGGGCGGCCATCTGCCAGGAGTGGTTGGGGTGAGAGAACGAAGATGGGACAAGAGGCATGCTGTGGAAGAGAGACAGAGATTAATAACAAGTGTGATTCAATGCAGAGAGGTCTATTAACACATAGTGAGGGAGAAAGTCTCTGTCTGCTTTTCCTAATGCTGAGGTGAGGAGGACTATTAGCCAATATAAAGGCGACACTGGCGACCCGAGTGTGGAAACAAATGGTTTGCACAAGAAGCGGTCACTGAGCGATCAAAGCTTATTTACCACACATAAAAAATCAAGGCAGAGTAGAAGCGGGTGGATCGATTTTTAATGAATTTTAAAATTATGTTTGTTTTTCTTATTCTTGAAAAAAAGATCATTTAACCTCGCATTTGTTTCCCTTTTTATATACTACTACTTATGTGTTTTTTTCTTATTTATGTCTATATTGTTTTGTTAAACAGATGACAGTTTTCCCCTTTTTACTACTTTTTGAACTCTATGCTGATGTTTAAAGATTTTATTATTACTAAATAATGTTTTTAGCAATTAGGTGAAAATAAATACCAGATGAAACGATATTCTCTTCTGTTATCTTTTATTATTTGTTACTTGAATCAGTATCCGCGCTGCACACAATCAAAGTTATTTTCAAAACATGCAGAAACAGGTCTTATTTTGTTAACAAAATGACAAACCATTGCATCGTTACAAACAAGGTTATCACTGTACATATTAATTAGTCTTGAATAAGACGCTCCTTTTTGGACATGATATAGAAAAAGCACACAGTGTTGTCCGCAGGTTACCGAAAAGTCCTTCTGAACCTGTCTCCCAGAATACAATATCCGAGCGGTGTTTTTAAAAGAAAAACTTTTATCTCGGGTGAAAACTTATCAGGTGAGTTACCGAAGCTGTCAAAAAAGTGCCCTTGCTTGTCTTTGTGATATTGAACGCCAACCAGTGCTTCCCAGGTAAGTCTGATGGATCTGTATTCACAATGCCCATGCATGGATATCTGATGGGCTTTGTTGGCAGCTGGTCACATGCTAAGACGCCTAGAAGATGAGCCCTGTTACTAATCCTTTTAACAATGCTGGTTAGTTCTATTGTATTCATTTTGAATGTTTAGTAGTCGTCCAGCAGCACTTGTCTCATATTAGATATTTGGATGACTGAATCAAATACAGAGTAACACACCAGGTTCATTGTTCGGGGTAGCGGATTTCTGAAACGGGTTTCCAGCCTCACGCTCCCTGTTTTAACTAATGATACGTTCCCTGAATGTCCTTCATCAGTTTTAAAATTAAATGGATTACGTGTAAAAGAACCAGGATAAGCTTCGTTATCCACGAAGGCGATGATGACAAATTTAGGCAACCTGCCCATAAATAAATTAGTTGATATTCTTGCCCCAGCAGGTGTGGAGAAGGTCTTTAAAGAAACTCTGTCTACAGCATATTTTGCATTTGCATGATGCAGCGCCTTGCCGTGTGCCAGCCTGACACTTGGTGAGACACTGATTCTTTTCACAAATAAGCTGGCAGAGACGATTTTAACTTTATACGCGGTGTTAGCTCCAGTCATGAGAGCAAATTCGTCTTTAGAGCGCACAAATTTCAGCGACAGATCGATTCCATTAAGTAATAATTTTTCTTGAAAAAACAGGTCTGCGTGTACTGGAGCAATCAATTCAACAATACTGCTATTCGCTGTATAAGTACCTCTGGTCACCAGACCCTGGCTCTCCCCTTCTATACATGTATCATTCCAACCCGTTCTCACTCCCAAAGCGTAACATTTTACGCTAGGTGACAAATCGTCACCATATTACGTTTTCGGCTACCCACCACGTTCCTAAATGACGACCTCGGAAAAAGAGGAAATATGAGAACCGTCTGGACTGAACCTACACATGTTCGCTCTTTTTCTTCAAATCGCTTAGAAACACGCTATTTAACATCATTAAAGTCCTGGTTAAGGTCAGGAATAAGGTTATGGTCAGGGCTAGGGATAAGGTTAGGTTTAGGGCTGGAATACAGGGCTGGAACGTCTACTACCGCGGGAGCGTCATTGCACTGGATTCCAGCCATAACCCGCCGCATACCATAAGAACGCCGAAGGTCTCCTTTCGCGTTCCTCAGGAACGCCGCGGGACGTGACAAAACGTCGGCATGTTACGCCTCTGATCATTCATGTGCGAGGCTGTGTCTGTACAGAATAAAGCGCTGCTGAACTGTGTGTCTAAAGTCTGCTTATTATAATTGATAAGACATTCTATTATGCCTCTGTATGGATACGTGTTGGATGATTGGCTAATCAAGCGATCCCCCAAATTTACAGCTACCTGACTAAATAAGGTGCAACCTGGATAATTAACAAGTCCCACGTTTGTGTCACGGGGTGGAGAGGGACAAGTTACCTAAGATATTTTTATTGTGCATGTTTGGTTTTGTTTTTACTTTCTTTAATATTTTAATATTGTATAGTGTTCTATTCTTGGTTTTATTGCATGTTTTATGGTATTCATCGGTGACTTGTCCTGGAAAGTCTCCGCCCCTCCTTGATTATGAACCCGACACACCTGTGAGGTCCCGGAGGCCAATAAGAGTGATGGGAGACGAGAGAGAGGAGATTGATGGTGGAGTGAGGACTGAGAGAGTGAACGGTATCAGGCGGTGGCGGTGCCACAAGCCCAGACGGGCTGGTGCCGGTTGGTGTGCCACAGGAAAGCGGTGGCAACCGGAACAGAAACATCGATAGGGCGGCGAGACGTCGCCGAGTTTTCCCTTCTTCTAAGGCGGCTAGAGTTGGCTAATGCAGGCACCAGCGCGCAGAGGCACCAGCGCGCAGAGGCACCAGCGCGCAGAGAGCAACAGTACCAGCGCAGAGAGCACCAGCGGAAGCCACGAGACGGCTGTGCCGATTTCCAGTTTTAAAGAAGCGGCGGGCGGAGTTGAGAGCTCTGCCCACCCGGGCATATCGGGGCGTGAGTGCGAGAGGGAGGCGAGGACTCCGCTGGTTCCTTTGGTTATACCACCTGCTGGATTTCTTAGCTCCCTGGGACTTTTAGGTCGTGGCGCAGGCCACAGGACTTTTAATGTTATGCTTTATTGATTTTTACTGTGTTACCCCTTGGCCAAGGTTGTTTTAATTCATTTTACATTTTTAACTATTTAAATATAATAAATTATATTTTTAATCTTACAGTTTAAATTGTGTGCTTTCCCTTGGCGGCTCCACTGCTCTGCCCGTTTTGAGGAAGGTTTCCTTCCTTTAAAAAAAAAAAAAAAACACAAAACACTGTGGAAATAAAATCAGCCTTTCCGCTCCGTTACATAATCATCCCTGCCTAAGTTTGTGCCGTCAGCATCTGTGATTCTTACTCGTGTGTAGATATAGGAATCGTTTAGATCCAGGTAATCCTCTCCGGACGATGAGATTTAAACTCGATTGGACCTCCGTCTGTGATTGCAGAAACTGGTGGAATTTCAATAAAGGTCGTTTTCTCTATGGACGTTTGTGTGTATGGGACAGTAAAAAGATCGAGCTCTGTTTTTAGACATTCTCTGATTGGTTGTGTAACAGAGCCATTTAGAAGATGTCACATGCTGTAGTTTTTGAACGACTGGTTCTGGGTCTTTTCACTCCGCGTGGTTGTCTCCGTTTGGTGGCTTTCCTGGCAGGTTTTGTCGTTTTACGCTTTTTATGCGGCGGCGTATCACGCATGCGTGCAGTGGGAGGGGTCTTAGAAGGTTTGGGTGTATACACATACAAGCTGTTGCCATCCTGTTTAGTAGATGTTGGCTTGGTTATGTTGGATATCACATCAGACACTATGCCTGATGCTGCTGTTTTTAGGTGGGGTTTGACTATGCTGACTCCTTTTTTAAACAACGGTACAGCAATTCTAAACAGGCTGCGGAACAAACCTCCCAGACCTGCGCCACATTGCGTGCTGGTCCCAATATAACCATTCAATTCTCCACCAGCCTGATTTAAATAATATCTTACAGATTTTGCTTCATCTGTGTTGTAGACAGACATCCTTATTTTTTACAAATGGTGTCTTATGGGTCGGAAGTTGAACTTGACAAACACCTTCCCGTATAAAAAGGGTATGTGTTGATTTTGATCGTCTATCAAATCAATTTCTATGTCATCGATTAAGGATTTCGAGACTGGTGTGTAGTGTGGGCTGTCAAATTGAAGAATGGCTCCCCGATGGTCATCGTCTGTTATATTTATTGCTCTTAATAGCTGCGCATGGGCGTCACCCACAAGCTGGTAATCAACGATATCTGCATAAATAAAAATGTTCTATTTTCCGCCGTATACGTCTGCAGGATGTGGTGCGTATGTGTTTTTATAATGAAGTACAAACGGGTCTTCTGATTTGAATCCTAAGATTCCTGCCAGTCTCCCTCTAAATGTGAGAACTGTGCCCCTATAGGGCCCATAACACTAACATGGTTACTAACTTCACTGTATTGTGTTTTAATGTCGGTGTTATGTTTTAATGTTTTATTATCTGCGCCACAGATGCATAATGCCCCACAGACAGCTCAATCACGGTTATGGACAATGCTCCATCTTTGACTGGATCATAAATTTCCACTCGCGAATCTGATTGTGGAAAAGACAACCATAGTCTTGGGTATTGAAATTCTATAACACCGACCTCATACGGTTCATTTAAAACAACAGGTTTTGCTAGCTTTGTTCTAAAATTAGATTTCTTATTGCCTGGATAAACATGTGCTGAAGCATTCGAGAAGAGGCTCACATAAAAGCCTGCGTTGTTGTTGTTCGTTTTATCCATTCCTTCCTTCCTTTATCAGTCTTTGTCTAGTGCAGAATGAAAGTGTGTGTGTGTACTTTATAAGAAAGTGTGTACTTTATTGAGCCCCGTGGGGAAATTGCTCTCTGCATTTAACCCATTCACTCAGTGGAGCAGTGGGCAGCCATTGGGCGCCCGGGGAGCAGTGTGTAGGGACGGTACCTTGCTCAGGGGTACCTCAGGGTAGCTGTTAAGGGGAATCGAACCCCCGACCTTCCGATCATGGGGCAACCACTCTACCTACTGAGCTATCCCTGCCCCTGAAAGTATGCAGCGCTGCGGCGTCTCTGTTAATCACACTTCAACGATGTCTTTTTCAGGGATCCATGATTTTCAAATGAGAAGGCCAACCGAGCCATTTGACCAGCGCTAACTTTTTTCGGTCCTCTTTTTTCTGCCAAGTATTTTCTCTATTTGAAACCTTTTGTTTTTGTCAATAGTCACCTGCTGTGTATTCATTACACCTTTCACCGCAGCTCCTGTGAGATCCTCCAGTTTGTATACGGGAGGGTCTCTTCCTAAACGCTCCTTTATGGTAAAGTACTCGTCTGTGTAGGTCTGATGGTAACCCTTTCAGAATATGCCTCGTAGTTTAGATATTCTCTCTGTATCGCCCACATTAAATTTAAAAGTCACCGGTTTTTGGGGTTTCATTTTGTACAGGGTGTTAAAGACTGCTTTCTCATTATCTTTGCACACCTCGGTGGGGGTCATTTTGATAGAGCTGTGATAAGACAGGTTATAGGACTGTACAAGATCTTGGATCACATTAACATATCTTGGCGAGTTAACTGATGTTAAGTATTTCCACATTTTCCCCTTTAAGGTGCGGTTAAAACGCTCTACCACACATGATTTCATTTCACTAAAGGTTGAAAAATGTGTGATGTTATGCTGCTCCATTAGTTTTTTAAATGTTTATTATAAAATTCCTTCCCTAAATCTGTTTGGAGTTTTTCAGGCACACGGCCCTCTCTCAGAATATCACCAAAAGCCTCAGCAACAGCCTGTCCTGTCTTGGTTTCAAGGCACCTAACCCATGCATACTTAGAAAACACATCTATGCATGTCAATAAGTACCTAACATTATCATCATCCGCAGAATATTCACGCATGTCAACCAAATCAGCTTGAAACTGTTTGTCAGTCCCGTTAACCAAAACTCTATTTCTGTATCCTTGCATTTCTGTGTCCTCTATCCTTGCAGGTTTATGAAGAGTATATGTGTCATCTCCTTTTAAAAACGCTCCACGTCAGGTAATGACGGCTTTAAGCCTGTTGCCTCACTGACAGCGATACGGAGCTTCTTTACACTTCCTAAACCCCCTGGGTGTGCAGGGTTGTGATATATTTTTCTCAGCGTGTTTTCCATAATCACTTTGACCAAACACAAACACAAATGACCAGAAAAAAGTGTTAGCATACGTTTTTATTTCATTTTCTGTGTAGTGCACAGTAAGGTTTTTATAACAGATGTACATTAAATCTTGTGTCTCCCAGACCAGTAGTTTCCAATCATGTGGAGCAGCGCTGATTTAACTCCGCGGGTGTGATGATTGGTATTTAGCAGGTATCCGACATTCTCATCAGTGGTGCAAACAATGTGCGGCACTGATCTCAGTTCACACAGAAGACGCTCTGCAGTGCTGATGATTTGTGCTTTAGCCTCACTGACGCTGTATGAGCAAACAAACAGACGGATGGCCGGGATGAATCGGGGCGTCCGGAGCTTTTCCATCACCTCATCATAGTAGATCTCGAAGAAAAACACAGGCAGCTCAAACAGGCAACTGTGTTGTAACTGGCTGGGGTGACCGGATTGGCATCCATAACATATCTCCTGCACATACTCATTCAGTGCCGTCGACAGCAGGTGGAAGGTTGCGAGTTTAATGTTGAGTTCCGTTTCCTCAGACGGGTGTGATCCTGCAGAGTCCTGTGAGCATCCTGGAGAGGGGGGCGGAGTCGGTGGGGTCTGGTGTTAGAGTGAATTGTTAAATGTTTGTCATTTTTATGTTTACCATTTGTACATTGTTTTAACTCTGATGAAAGAAATTCCACTGTCCTTCCCCCCAGATTCTCGAGGATCAAGGTGGGGGGCTGTAGTCTTTTATCACAGACACATCCTTGTGCTTCTTTTGATGTAACCTTCCTGCGTTTATGACCCTTTGGTCAGCAGGAGGTCTGACTGACACACACACACACACACACACACACACACACACACACTTACAGAAGTTCACACATATACATACAATGCCTTGTCTGGGCGTGGCTTTGTTCTGACGTGTTTTGTGTGAACGGTCTCTCAATAAAGGCAGCAAGAGGAGGAGGATCTAGAGGTCATTTTCATGGTGGCCTCCCTTGCGCAAATAATCGATCGATCGACTGTCTTGTTTTCTTCATGATGAATAAGTCTCTAGAATTCGCGGGGCTTGTGGAAACACAGATCCAACATCTGGATTAGCAGTGCTGGAGGGGGAGACTCTGAGCGGTCCACAACATGGCAGATGTTGTCTGTAAAAGAAATCCACACATTGCATTTTTAAAAAAATATCGGGTATAATGCCAACGTCTCTCACACAGAGACAACCTACCATTTGGTTTTTTTTGTTTTTTTCTGTCCTCAGGGTTTTTGGCCTCAACATGGCAGAAGGTAAACCAATCTTCGGGCCATGTGCGAGCCGATCATATATACAAGACGCGTCCTAATATTCTCATAAGAAGAGTTGTTTGTATGTGCTAAAAAAACAAGCCTCAGAATGAAAACAAAATGAGGCTAATTAGTTCTTTGCCTTATATAGTGTACAAAGGTTGCAGCCTTGTTCTATCATGGAAATGTTAGTAGACTCCTATGACTCACAGAACATTTGAGCCGACCTGGTTTTCCATTTTAGGATGAAACCTCTTCTCACCCACACTCTGCTATTCATCTCTGTTTTTATGTTGCGGCTTTTGAGCCGGGTCGTAACACTGAAGATTACAAAGATCAACATTAAGACCAGTCTGTGCATTCAAAGCAGTGACAGAAAAGAGTGTGGGGCATTAACCCCCACTCACTGAAATGGCATCCAAGATGCCTTCATAACTTTAAGAAAAGGAAAGAAAAAAAGGCAATAAAATGTAACTCTAGGAATCACTCATTTCATCCACCTTTGCCACCATTTTCCACATTAATTAGAAGATGAAATGAATCGATTAGCTCAAAGAAATTCCACTGCAGACGAGTGTTTTGGTGGTTAACCCTTGGTAAGTCCTAAAAATAAAATAAAAAGTACCCCTTATGAAGACCTAGAGCCAAAAATCGACCACGCCATAAAAAGTGCTATAAAAAGATTATACATTAATATTTTTCCACTTTAAATTAGCCAATATTTTAGACCTACTTCTCCTTGAAATATTCATATAAAGTTTTAATTATATTTCGCGATTTTAACCTTTTATATCCCGGTTTTGTCACATGAGCACACTGCCTTTTTTGGCAAAAAAAATGAAAAAATGAAATATTTTCCATAAAATACATTTGAAAGTTATATTTTATTGTACTTTTAATTAGGCCTTTGGATGGTCTAAAAATTACTACTGACCTTCATTTTGATCGGCCGTTAGTTTTTTTTGCAGGAGAACGTTTTTCACTCTTGCCCCAATAAATGCATATTACCTTGTTGCCATCTAAAATCAAATAAAAAGCATTATGTAAATAAAAATACAAGATCAGTTTGAACCAAATAAACATTTATTTTTCAACAATGAACAAGAACATGTATATGGTAAATGTAATTATGTATATTGTTGTTGGGAATGGGGAAATGTATGAGAGAGAAAGAGAGTGTGAGAAAGTGAGAAAGCAGTGAGAGGGTGGGGGGCGTGTGTGTGGCTGGGGGGTAAATGTCTTGCTCAGGTAGAGCAGTGGCTGCAGACAAATTTGCTGTGGGCTCGGCAGCTGAATTTTCCACATTTGCTGCATGTGTTTCCCACTCGCCTCCTTTTCCCAACACAGAGCTCACAGAGCTTCCTGCCCTTGGGATTTGTCACTCCAGAGGGGCCTGCAGCAGCACCATCCTGCGCATCTCTTACTAACTCAGCAGCGGCTGATGAGCGGGGAAGACGCTGTCTTTGTGACAAATGGGGCGTGATCAGGCCTTCTCCCACCTCTTCAATGAACATCCTCCTCCTGTGTGGCTTCTGCTGATGCCAGGCCTGATCCACGGAGGTCCACAGCATGAAGGCGTTGTAGAGGGAGACGTCTATGATGTGATGAAAAAGGGCCATTGATTGGTCCGTCTCCTGCAGGAGTAGGTGCCGACAACCTAACAAAAAATAAACATAACAAAAAAAAAAAAAACAACATAAAACCTCTGTATATTTTACACAAGAATATATGAAGAAAAATGAATAAAGGTGTGCGTAACTGATGCGTAATGACACCCACCTTATCAAGGTTGTCGACACCTCCTTTGCATCGATTGTAGTCTGTGATGATCGCTGGCTTTTTTCTCTCGTCATCGCTGACCTCCGGCCTGCGATGTTTCGTGCTCAATAAAAGCACATTCCTGCCCCGTCGGGGAATGTACGACACTAGGGTCTGTTTCGCTGAAAAGGCAAAGATCGAGGAGTAGACGGCTCTCCCTCTCATCTGGCGCAAAACGGGTGGGATTCCTTTTTTGTTCTGGCGGATTGTGCCGACCAGAGCCATTTTATTTTTGAGGAGTTCCTCTGCCAGTTCAGATGAGGTGAAAAAAATTGTCGACTGTGACGACATGCCCATGGAGCCCGTCAGTCATCTGCTGGACGACCCTCATCCCCTGGTTTACCTCGGCCGGTTCGCCCGCTGCTCTCCCGGTGTAAACCTGCAGCCGCCAGGCGTATGATGTCTTGACATCGCATGCTGCCCAGACCTTTATGCCGCATTTCGCAGGCTTTTTGGGGATATACTGGCGGAAACTGCACCTTCCCTTGAACGGTACCAGCTGCTCATCCACCGTAAGGTCCCGGTCTGGACTAAACAACATCCCCAGGCGGTGTGCCCACATGTCCCATATCTGCCGAATGGGAGCCAATTTGTCCGCACGTCGTGCAGGTCGGGTGAGTTTGTCATCAAATCGGAGCGCTCTGGTTATGTGACAAAATCTTTTCTCAGCCACTGAGGCACGGAAAATCTTCCTTCCCGTTTTCTCACTCCAAAGGCTGGCGATGGCCTCGTGCTTTGACCGGTATACACCGGACAAAATTAGCAGCCCCACATAAGCGAGCATTTCGTTGCTATCTAAATCTCTCCAGAATGAGATTTAGCGTCTGCCCTGAAGGTTTGTCATTGCAACTATATGCTGTATAATCCCATCAGTTATGTACAACCTGAAGCTGGAGAGTGGGTCCGTAATTCGGGCTACGGCGTAGTGGGTCGGTCCCGGAATAAGCCCCGTGGGTGCTGCAACGTAGCGCAGCGTCTCGGCGTTTGTTGCGGACCATTTCTTCCCATCTTTGGAGGTCCACGCCGCTGCTTCCTCCGGCGTCCTCCCCTCGTTCTCATCTTCAGAAGAAAAATCAGAGGACGACTCCTGGTGATCAGTGTCGAGAGACGAATCATCCGTGTCACCCCCGGAATCAGAGTCACTCTCGGCAGATGAAGAGGAGAGATCCTTGCTGTCAGAGCGCATCAGGATGTCCACTACTTCCTCGGTACCGTGCCATCGTGAAAATGCCTACTCCCGCGCTACGGCTTATTCTTATAACCTCTCCTGCCTGCACCTGCATAAACAAGCTGAGGTTGGCGACAAAATAAAGTCTAATTTGTTTTTTATTCTTGTTTTCATGTTAGATTTGTTAGCATTGCAGGGTGTACTTCAAAGAGGGAAGGCTTTTATCTAAACTTAGAATGAGACAGACACAAATTTTTTTTCTTTTAGGCAGAGAGACCTTTATTTTATTTATTTTTAAATATAAAGGTCAAAATGCACCCTCTAACAGCCCTAAGGGCAGAAAATGGTCCCGAACGAGCAGCGGGCCAAGCTGCTGCTGCACTCGGGGAATGAGTCTGCCTTTCCCGGGTGTATGTCTCGAGCAGCCCGCTGGAAAAGGTCTATGTTCCAGCAGGCGTCACATGTGGAACAAGGGCGCCACCCGGTGGCCAAATAAAAAAACATTACAATTCTAAGGCCCCTTGTCCAACACGGAACCGAAACAGAAGCCATCACCCATACGTTAATGGTAATAATTCTGCAGTGAAAAATAGCGTTTATAATGGGTTTCAATGGGGCGATTTATGGCTCTAGGACCTCATGTGGATGGCGGTTTGTAGCTTAGCCACTTTAAGCTAATCTAATAAACGGAGACTGCAATTCTAAAGAAAAAAGAAAAAAAAAGGGTCGGAAGGTTTGGCTATATTCTATTCAACACAGTGAAAATGGCCTAATATTAAAAAACGCTGGGGATGAAAAATGGCTGTAGGTCCTACTGAGGGTTAAACTGCAAAGCAAGCCACGCACATGGTGCAGGCCACTTCTGTGGGCTCTATCAGGGATTTATGTGACTAGTCGACTAATTGTCACTAGTCTGTATCAGACTTACCAGTCGTTCAATCTAATTGTTAACATTTCAATTGATGCCCAATGCTGGTACATTGTGTTCTAAATGTTAGGCAGCGATCTACCACCAGATGGTGCACTGTTGTTGAGAAACACCATAAATCTATTAATCTACCCTGATCTTCTTGTTAACACTGAGATCGCAGATACACGCAGAGGAAATTAGTTTCCTGAGAGGTGGAAAACCTCTCCTTTAGGAGAGCAGTTAAGTCAATGGGGGAGGGGCTCAGAGTAGAGTCACTACTCCTTCACATCAAAAGGTGACAGCCACCTTGGCCAGGAGGCTGTTCCAGCTGGGCACGTCCTACCAGTAGGAGGCCCCAGCATCCTTGGTCATGCTAGCCAGTTTACATCTATCAGCTGTGGTCAGGAGTGGTCCTTCCTGCTGCCCCCACAACCTGACTAGAAAACAGCTGTATAATGTATTACCTGAATCATTCTCGCCACACTTAGACGTACTTTTAGATTCTCAAATGATTGTCATATTTTAATAGAACATCTTTTGTAGTAACGCATTTTCATTTGTATTTAACAGAATGTGATAAATGGTTTAAGATACCTCTGCGTCTAGTTTGACAGTTTCTATTAATCAGTTCTGAAAATCAACTCAATATCTGAATGTTCCTTAGTTTTACATTAGTTGGTTAGTCTAATTATTTCCCCCTCGATTAGTCGACTAGTAAATAAGACGCCAGGAACATCCCTACTCTTCAGACAAAATGTGAGTATGAATTACACACCAAGGTATTAAAATGGATATGGAGTATGGCTTTGGTTTACCATAAACAGCTGATGTAAGGACATCATTAATGTACTCTGTCCAATGAACACTGGAAACAAGACTGCACTGACCTTGCTGGCAAACCTCAATGAGTTCAGAGTTTCCCCAAAGCTGTCGGGCTCCGGAGCAATGTTAACAAACATCAAGCTGCAAATAAAGACATCCAAAATTAGTGCCAAAGAATAAACAGTCACAATCTGAAGTGGTGAGATCAAACGCTGTTAAATATTTTTTGGGGATAAATTCCTTCAGTTTTATGTGTCGTCATTATAAAGATTTGTGATGTCAACAAACTCACGTTTTGCCGTTTCCCCCCCAAACATCCCTGAAGGAGGTACGTGAGCTTCGAGTTCCTGTAAGCTACGTAAGTCTCCTGGAACACAAAGGCCAAAAAAATCATTAATACTGTAAATGTAAAGAAAGCAGGTGTGACATCTAAGACTACAGAAACTGCAGCTGCAGACCTTTTTGGCCAGAGCGGCGATAACGACGCCCAGGTTGGACAGTGAGCTGTTGATGGCGGTCATCTCTTTGAAACGGTCACCCTGAGACTGGCTCTTCACCATTCGCTCACTGCCAGCCAAGTCCACCAGGCACAGAGTGGCTACACACACAGAGAAAACCAACTCTTATAGGAAGCAGTGATCCGTTTTTCCTTCCATTAAAGGTAGTTTTAATACTTTACAAAACACTTCTTTTAGCGCTCAGGGGCTCAAACATTAACGTTGAGTCATCAGAGCAGATTTTGCACTGGTTACAGTAACAATAACTAACCAGACTAAATATTATAGATCCAAAAAGAAGAAACCACATTCCTGATGCTGGTACTTCCAGTGTGATACATTTGCACTTGACATCCCTGCCGGCATTAACTCCCTCAATATCCAGCTGGAAGACTGAGTGGGAGCGAGACGAGCGGTCATTCTGGGCTGTCTGGGCAGTGGAGCGATTCTGATTGGCCAAAGCAATCAGACGGAGAACCTGAGAGGACGAGGGAACGTTTTAAAACATAGAGCATCGATAAAGTTTGATGTATTTTCAAAGTTTGGTAACAATTTGTCAGCAGATTTGAAATTAATTTGTTCTGAGCTACAGATGTCTGTCTGCTGTACCTGATCCTCATTGGAGACCCGCTCATAGGTGAGATTAGTGATTGTCAATTCGTTGCTGGCTGTCTTGCGGATCTCATGCTCAGGTCTCTTGCTGGACTTGCCGGTGAACACAAGGTCCCTCAGGGTCTCATTGTAAATTTCGACGAAGCTCGCTGTGAACGTGAACTGTGAAGTGAGTGGGGGTTAATGCCCCACACTCTTTTCTGTCACTGCTTTGAATGCACAGACTGGTCTTAATGTTGATCTTTGTAATCTTCAGTGTTACGACCCGGCTCAAAAGCCGCAACATAAAAACAGAGATGAATAGCAGAGTGTGGGTGAGAAGAGGTTTCATCCTAAAATGGAAAACCAGGTTGGCTAAAATGGCTGGTGCCACCAAGGCAAAGACTAGTGCACTGCCGGGAAGCTTGCCTCAGGTATGCTTTTATCCACACCTGACTAGGTGTGGCTAATTAGCACCAGCTGAAAACACTGAGACGATTAGAAGCTGCAGAGGGACGTAACATTCAGTATTGATATTTGTAAATGTAAACTATGAGGATTTATTTATTTTTAATTCTTTTCTTTTTTTTCCCTCTTTTTTTCTTTTTCCAAATAAATGTCCCGATTGAGTAATGAAACTAACCCAAAGGAGAATTCTAACAATATTAGACAGGCCATTCAATATGCTTTATCGTGGACAACTCGTGGCTAAACCCCCCCCCCACACACACACACACACACACACACAAACCTCTAATCAAACATGAAAACGGATAATCCAGCTGAAGCTTCAGACAGCCGTCAGACAGTGAAACACTGCCATCTGCTGGACTCGAATAACAAAGACGCTGCTTTGACGGGTGAGGGAGTTTCAACAAGTCTGCAACGACTCAAGCATCAAACTACAGAACTATTCTAGCGGACATGGTGCTCTAATGACTGCTTCATTAACGCAGGTCAGAAAGGATCAAACATATCAATAAATCATAAAACACAAAACGTCTCTTATTGCCCAGGGCTCAGGAAGTGAGTGTGTTCCTTATAGCCTATTAAACCTTAGCAGGTTATTTTGATGTGTTACAGATGAAACAGCTATCCAGTAACATTCAGCTACAAAAACGCTTTTTTATAATTACTTTTTTACAGCTTCGCACTCTTACACAAGTTTTATCATCAGTGTCACAATGGCTGCTGCTAAAATTGAGTACAAGATATTTGTTGGCCTGATTAAAAGGTCTTGATGCGTGCTCAATCATCAGGGAAGTAAATCTCCAAAAGTTGATTCTGTTCTTCTGGACGTAGCGTTTTCAGTCAGAGAAACCAGCCGACTGAAGGAACAATGGGCTGGGAGGTCAGTTCCTTAATCATGATTATGCAAATTCTCATGACCATTGATCAACAACCACTGATCAATGGTCCTGAGTACCATTCACAGAGAGTTGGAGAACGGCTGCAATCACAGCATTGTAAGATGGTGACAGATGTACCCTTAGGCCCCCTCCTTGATTCAGAGAGGGTCTTTCCCTTTTCACGTAAATGGCCTCCGTGACTCCGCCCTCAAACCAGCGTTCATTGCAGTTATTGTTGACAATCACATTGTGTCGTGTAACCATCCAGCTCACATATTCAATGTAAATGATTTGTTGAACTGAAGACATGATGAATGTTCCTGCATTAAAACACATCCAGCCTAGTGTTCTCACTCTCCCTAAATGGATCTGTTACATTAGTGATATATGGGAGTTGTGTTTCAGTCTTTTCCACATGAGGACATTTACATTTAGTTTTTGCTTTACTGATGAGTGGCTGGTTAACCTGCAGTGGTTGAAGCATGTGTCGGTCGTCTGGAAGAGTAGGTGTAGAAGACGTCTTTAATGAATGTAATGCTCTGAAGGTGTCAGTGATTACTGTGAATTCATTATAAAAGTGGATTTCAGTGAATAAAGTGAATAAAGACAGGCCCTCATGGTGACGCTCAGGTGTCCATAAAGTGTAACAGGAGAGCTTTGTCATACTTTCAGAGATTTTACATGAGCCAGTCTTTCAAAAATTACATAAATAAATAATTCATTCATTCATCCACAGGAAACACAATGCTCATATCTGAAAGTAAACTCTGATATATATCCCCGACTAGAGTTACTACTAAATAAAGGATCGCCCCAAAATGACTAAATATATAAAGACACTCTCCAGAAGAAGTTAAAGGGATTTTATTTATTGTACAAGCAATATCTTCATAAGAATTACAAATTCTGCAGACATATTACCTTCTTACTGAACCTGAACAACTCACACACAGACGTGTCTGCTGCTTATCTTTGTTCAAACATGATGTTTTATCTTCTCTTCAAAACACATTACTCATCTTTCTGGCATCGTGTTACATGAAAACACCTGCATTCTACCTGTGTCATTGTACCACAAAGACAATGATTGCAACACTGTGCTTGCAAAATAGAAGAAATAAGACGACCAGCAAATACATAAAAGATGGTAAAAGTGATTCCATCTTTGTGTCTCCTCCCATTGTTTCCCCAGTCTGTCTAGTTCCCATATTCCCAGGACACCGCTGGACAACAAGTGGGTATTCCAAGACTGAGAGACAGCCAGAGTTGGCAAAAGATCAGACATTCTCCACTTAAGTAGAAGTAAAAATACTATTGTTCCAGTGAAAGTTAAAGTACTGATTCAACTTCATTACTCAGCTAAAGCAAAAAAGTACAGGCTCGAAGCGCTTACAGAGAAAAGCAGACAACAGAATACAACAGAATGCTGATGGCGGCAGTAACACACACTTGGAGGAGAGGCTCCAGCCGTCCATTCCAGCCCTATCCCTAACATTAACTCTAACCATAACTTTAACCTTAACCCTATCAGGTCTTGTTTTACAAAGCGATTCATGATTAGAACAAAAAACACATTTACACATACCGATGATTTGTCACATAGCATCGTTACCTGTTGGGATGAGAACGTGTTGTTTCCAGAGCACCACAAATTGGGGTGTCTGTAGCTCAGGTAGAGCAGGAAACCTACTAATCAGAAAGTTGCTGGTTCAATCCCCGCCTGCTCCAGCCTGCATGCCAAATATCCTTGGGCAAGACGCTAACCCCAAGTTGCTCTCCGATGCATCCATCGGGAGGATGAATGCGTATTAATGTCAGATAGAAAGCACTTACAGAGAAAAAGCATAGAAAAAAGTGAGTGCATGATTGAGGCAAGTTGTAGAGAGTAGAAAGGTTTTATACAAGAACCAGTTCATTTACCGTTATATTTTAGTTTCATTTTCAGTTCTGTACTTTTTACATGTAATATTGATTCATTAGATTGACTACATGCATTAGACCTAACTTGCTGACAGCAAATTTAAACAACCGTAATCATTTATTTTCAGCGTCTGAAATATTTATTTAGTTTGTTTTTTGTTTTCTTTTTGGCTCCTGATATTAGTCAACTACTATTTGTCAATGTTGAACTAATAATGAATCTAAGAAAAGCTATTTGTCACGGTTGGCCAGCGTCAACCGTGGGGATGTGAGGAAGGAGGAGCCAGGCACGGAGCTCTGAATGCAAGCAGTGCGTTTATTTACAGTGAATGGAAAATAACAATAAATCCGCAGTGCGTTCCCGACTCCCGTGAAATGTCCTCTTCCCAGTGCTAGTGTTCCTTGTCTCCGCTCCTCAGTGTCTGAGCACCCCGTGCTCGCTGCCCTCTCATCTCCACGCTTCTCCTGGGGAGATAACAAACAGGCAGCCGTAAGACACATACAATGCGGCAGACTATCCGTACTGACTGGCCGAGAGACTAACGTGAAGTCACGCAATGATCCAGCGTCAGAGAGAGCGCCACCGCATTCTTAAGTAGCTCCTCCGACAAGGCTTGATCAGCTGTGTGATGGTCTTCAAGTGTGGCCAACCACCTGGCAGGGCCACACCCACCAGGCCTGAAGGTGCCTGTAAACAGGTGCTCTCAGAAACTCCGGCATCCACACACACACACAGATATACCTGCAAGCAGGGAGAACGAGGGACAGCACACCAAAAACACACATGTCCATAACTGCTGGGTCGTTTAGACTCCTGAGCTGTGCACGAGGGGTCGAACACCCACTGGAAGGCCGGGCACTCGTTTTCAACCGTAATATACCTGATGTGCTCAGGTAACCTGTAGCGCCATGAAACCACTGTCACACCAGGGCGCATAAGAAATGATGCTTTAAGAGACTGATGGGATCGGGCAGCAGGGAAAACATCCACAAAATGCTACTTTCAGTTTGACTCCCTAAGACTACCTAAACTAAGTAGAGTCATTACATGCTTGTTAAAAGCAAACTCTCATATAGTTTTTAATGTGCTTCTTTCATTACAATGACTAGATAAAGAATGTGGCCCTGTCTCTATTTAACACTGGCTACCCCAAAATGTTTCCAAACCTACAACCGTAACTTTCACTGAGAGATTTTTAGATACGGTTATTGAAGCTGTGGGGTTAATTTTTTAAGTAACATGAGAGAGAGGCAGCAGCATACTGTTAGATTATAATATTATTTTATGCCATGTTATACCCCTAACTAAAGATTGTGAATTATTATGTAGTTTTAGTTTGCATTATTCTCCTGAATTAGAAGAAGCTGACAACTATTGCATTAGTTAAACTGATTTGCATTACATTAGACTGCTGATTTATTGTGGATGAATGATATTGTTTTATGATGCATAATACTGCTGCAGAAAGTCATCGCCTTATTTGTCTGATTAGAAGAGAACAGAACATGCTGGAGTTTTCTGCCCCAACTCAGCAGGAGCAGATAAACGGGGAGCCAAGGTCGTAGCTTAGGCGCCGTGTGAGAGAAAAGCATGTGAATGTTTAGGCTTTTATGATAAGGTGGAGGCACCAGAGGCTATAAGAGTTTGAGCAATGCTCCACCATTTTGAGATCTGAGGCTGTCTGCATCAGTGTCCATCTCCCACGCGTGTGATCATCATCGTTTGACTCAACCCGACCAGACCAGTGTTGTTATTGTGATTTTTCTCTTGTCTCCATCCCCAGTATTTTGAACCTTAACAGTACCGATTTAAAATCCTACATGTCTTTGTTCTCAGGTTATCACGTTCACAAACTTTGGTGTCCACGCTATTTGCCTGCCAGGCTGACAATGATTTAGATCACAGAAACATTTTTAAGCTGTTATTCCTGGTTTCACAGTGGAAAACTCCGGGTAACGTCCATTATCTTTGCTCCTGTATAAGACTTTCCTGAATGCTGAGGTTTGGTCTTCCACATGAAATTCAGTACTTTTGTTTCAGTTTCATTAATGATGCATTGATTTTGGACATCGATGTAATATATATGTGATACACGACAGTCTTTGAGTCCGTCCTTCTCATATATAATCCCACTGTTTTTGCACTTCAGATGATTCCAGTAATGACTGATTTAAAAAAGAAAAGTGAAATGTTTCTAATGAACTCACCACGATTCTTATTTCAAACTTCATTAAGAGCTGCTGGATCAACAGGGGTGTCCTGGATTTGTTAGTAATATAATATAGTAATATATTATTATTAGTTTTAATTATTTAGTCAAAAATCAATTCCAGACTGCTCTGAGCAACATGCTGCAGCGAGAGTCCTGACAGGGACTAGAAACAGAACATTTATTGGCTCCCTGTTTTATCCAGAATAAAAGATTCTTTTTTCTTTTGTGTCCCGTTTGGATCTATAGCCATCAGAATTGTTGTCTTAAGGCCAAGAAAGATGCCAAGAGGATTTATTTTACCAAGTGGATCATCATGGCCTTGCCATATTGGTCCATTTGATTGACCTTTATTATAATTATGAATTTATTTTATTTTCAGTTGCAAACGGGACAGACATGACTGTGGGATAGGACAGGGAGAAAGAATGAAAGAAAGAGAGGGAGAGAAAGAAAACCAAAGGGGAGAAGAGACGGTGAGAAGGGGGGAAGAGAGAAAAAAAAAACCAAAACTCCTGGGTCACCTGTATGGAGAAAAAAAAAACAGAAGAGAAAGCAAACAACAAAGAGCAACATAATAAGAAAAAAAAAGCACCATCACAATAAACTAGCTAGCAGTAGATATCAGTAGATACTAAATAATAAACGATATTGTGCAGCACGCAAGATAGACAGCGCACAATGTGCTTTGAGGCAGCAGCCAAGAAAGCTGTAGTCCGCGTCTGTGAATACCCGTGTGTACACCTGTGTGCATACCTGCGTGGATCAGCATGCTTGTATTCCAAAGGTTTCTCCATGTAATGATCTGCTAGGGAGTGTGTGTGTGTGTGGGGGGGGGGGGGGGGGGGGGGGGCACAGCCCCGTCCTCCAGGGCATGAAGCAGGTATGAAGGAGATCAAAACTCGAGACATCCAGAGGCCCCCAGAACACAAGAGACCAAGGAAGACCCACAGAGGGGCAGCCGCGCCACTGTCCCAGTAAGAGCTGAGGAGAGTCCCAGATGAGGGCTCATTCAGCAGCCGCAGAGCAGAAGCCAAGGGGAGTTGCAGTGACGCGCCCGTGAGCTCCGCCAGCAGCCAGCTGTGCCTGAGTGACCAAGCCCCAGGCCGAGAGGCCGGGGGCACCCCACCTCCGAAGTGCCCCAGGCTCCAGGCCCCGACAAGCGGCCGCCAAGGAGTGAGCCGGTGTGTACCCGGACGCCCACCCCCAGACACAAAGAACCACCAACGCACCGACACCTGAGGGAGTCCGCCACCGGCAGGGGAAGTGGTGGTGGGGGGAGATAGGCCTCCAAACCTTGGAGGGCCTGAGATGTCCCCAGAGAGGTGGCGTCTGATACCCAACCTGACATATAGACACAGACATACAGGCACACACAGACACAAACATCCATTCCCACCCTCATGCTCTCATATGCACTTACTCCACACTCAACCGACGTGGAGACAGACATAAAGAGACGCTGTATACACGATCACACTCCCCAAGCGTACTCTACGAACTGGGTCTAGGTACCCTTGCCCCTGGAGGGGGGAACTGCACCCAGACCCAGGTAGTGTTACCCTTTTCCCTGCGGTGGGGAGAGGCAGACCGCCCCGACTCCGCAGCAGCAGGGAGGCCCCACACCCCAGACCGCAGCCGGACGGCCAACTCCTCCTAGCCCCCCCGCTCCAGCAGGCCGCAGAGGATGGGGGTGAGAGAAGACTCCAAACCTCCCTCCACCCGCTCATTGTAGTGTTGATGCATGTGTGTTCTAAGGTGTAATTAAAACCCAGGAGGGCATGGAGCTACCTGCCAGAGAGCAGCAGGTAAGCGCATGGTCCCTCCTGCTAGCCCTCAATGTCTACGTGTATTTAAAATTGAGAGGTGGGCAACGATGCCAGGGGTGAGGTGTACACCCTGATGGTAACTTGGACTCCGTGTATCGTGCCCACCCCCAAGATCCTATATGTATGTGCAATGAGGGTGTGAGTAATGTGAATGTCTAAGTTGTGGGATAAAATTGTCCATCTCCCACGCGTGTGATCATTAAAATCATCGTTTGACTTAACCCGGCCGGACCAGTGTTGTTATTGTGGTTTTTTTCTCTTGTCTCTTGTCTCCATCCCCATATTTTGAACCATAACAATACACACAGAGCATCAGTGATAGAAAGCTAGGCTAACATAGGGTAGCTACCTGTTCAAGGAGAAACATGTATAGGCCCATCTCAAGTGCCAGTGAACATCTAAATGATTCAGGGAAGACTTTGGAGAAAGTGCTGTGGGGAGATGAAACCAAATTCCAATTATGTGGCTTTAACTGACCTTTTGAAATAGGAGTGTGATGCAAAAAATAGCATCCCCGCAGTCAAGCAGAGAGATGGAAACATTATGATGTGGGCTACAGGACGACTTAGTCGGGGTTCCAAGCAGTCAGGAAATGTGACATCGTCAGACTGCAGGCCACGGATTGGCTCGTCAGTCGCGGCACTCAATGAGTCATGAGACGGTGTCTTTCACTAAAATCAAAACTGCAGTTTTTTAAAAACCCTGCAACAAGGCAAATAGCTGCACAACACCGTGGTTTCCAAGTGTGACAAAAAGCCACAGATACATCATTCACACATTCACACACTGGTGATGGCAGCTACATTGTAGCCACAGCTGCCCTGGGGCGCACTGACAGAACATTGCAGAACCTTCAGCACCTCGTATGAAAAATATTTGACTGTGTGCATGCTTTTAGCACTGTTTGGATTTGAGAAAATCTAAAATAAATCGAAATTTGCTTTTAGAAGTTGTTTTATAAAGTTCAGTGGTATATTATGCATACAATAGGACATCTATTTAGATTTACATCTTCCACAGAAAAAACTGCACATTACTGAAACTTAGTATACTGGACTTTGCTGTTGTCCCACACAGGTTCAATTTCGAGTGGTAGATGGCTCAGTGCTCAGTCAACCAAGATTTTATGATAGTGGGCACAATGAGATAGATAAGCTGCTTGTAAACAGTACTTTTATGCTCTCTTTTTCCATTTGGATAAGAAAGAAAGAACCAGGAAACAAAGGCAAACAAATAATCTGTGCCTTTATCCCAGATTCACATTATAAGAACAGCTGCTCAATGACCACTGTAGTCTTTGCTTACAGCACTTTTATCTAGATCTATGCAAAGTGATCCACTACACCTACTTTTACAGTTAAATCATTTTATGAGCACTGATGCCATTTTAATCTGAGTTTCTACTCAAATACAATCAGTAAAGAAAAACACAGTCTGTGACGTTTGTTTTGAAGGAAAAGGTATTCCCTGCAAATGTTTATCTGTGTGAGACTATTCAGAAAACAGTCATTTTGTTTTATAGGTGAGACACTTGGCCTCTTTTTTCCTTGTTCTACGTTTGTCTTTTGTCCGATTACTCTGGAACACAAGATGGAAAACTGATATTCTCATGTTAAAAATATAGAAAAAGGATTTTATCACCCATAAATGTTAACTTCTCATGCCTCTAAGCACAAGCAGGAGCAGAAGTGCCCTCTGCAGTTTGTGTGTGGAAGTGCAAAAGCTTACAGCACCTGGTTTTCCCAGGCAGTCTCCCATCCAAGTACTGACCAGGCCCGACCCTGCTTAGGTCACGATATCGGGCAAGCAGAGCTGAAGAGGAGGATGCAGGAGGCCTGTGTGTGTTCAGCAGCCTGCTGCATTGGAGTTTGCCTGGTAACAGATGACTCAAACAGCCCACACACCCGCTGGACGTGACCGCAAACATGCCCCCCTACACCTTTTACATAGCCCGGCTGCTCGAGTTCTTTTGCTGGTTTTTCCCGCGACCCCCCACCTTCTTCAAATCCAACAAAAGTGGTATCAAACGTTTATGCTACGTTTGTGCTGTAAAAATTTTTGTTTGTGCTGCTATCATTTTAAAGATATTCAAGAAAATTTCTAGAGGTCCCCAGAGGTCAACCAGCCCCCCCACATTAATTAAATCAAACAAAACTGGTGTCAATCAACTGTGCTACGCTTGTGCTGGTTTGTGCTGCTAAAATTCTCGTTTCTGCTGCTTCTGTTTTAAAGATATTAACGAAAATGTAAAGGTCAAAAGGTCTCTTCAGTATCCTTCCTGATGGCAGCAAACTGAAGACGCTGTTGAAGAGATGAGTGGAGTCACCTGTAATGAAGAGGACCTTTCGAATGAGGCAGGCACAGTAGATCTCCTGGGGAGGGAGGCAAGAGAGGACCCTGCAATCCTCTCCACTGCTCTCACTACCCGTTGTCATATTTTTCCTGCAGGACCCAGTGCAGGAGTCATACCACACAGTGATGCAGTTGGTGAGGATACTTTCAATGGTGCTCTTTAGAAGGTGCTCATAGTGGGGGTTGAATCTCTTGTCAGCAGAGTGAAGAGAATTGTTATGTGCATTATTATTCAGCCCCCTTTGGTCTGAGTGCAGTCAGTTGCCCATAGACATTGCCTGGTGAGTGCTAATGACTAAATAGAGTGCACCTGTGTGTAATGTAATGTCAGTACAAATACAGCTGCTCTGTGACGGCCTCAGAGGTTGTCTCAGAGAATACTGGGAGCAGCAACACCATGAAGTCCAAAGAAACACTCTGATGGACGTGTGGACAGCAATGCTGCCTTGAACAGTACCGATGTTTCAGGGCTGGGTGACGTTGTTGGGTGGGACATCTACATCCTGACATATCAAGGTTACTTTACTTTTGGGTCAATTTGCTTTACAGAAAAATAATAGCATTTGTCATCAAGATATTTATATGACTGCACTTGCTCAGGTTTGTCCGGATTTCAAACTGTTCTAAAAGTCTTTTGATTCAAATCTGGGGCTGTGTTATTGAAAGAAGCAGAGAAATCGATGAACTGAAGTCCTTTACTCTCTACATGTTTGACAATCAGGTGAAGTAGAATCAAAAGCACGTCCTCCACTCCTCTATTGGGCTCATGTGCAATCTGCATTGAATCAAGCTGAAGTTCAGTGTCCTCCATAATCACATTTCTCAAAGACTGAGGTGAGGGCAGCAGGCCTGAAGTCGTTTAGAACTTTTGGACGACTAGATTTAGGACCAGGAACCACAACAGCTTCTTTCCAAAGAGAGGGCATGAACGATTTATTCAGAATAACCTAAAATATGGGACTGAGTTGTCTGTGACGGTTCTCAGTCATCCAGGTCATTGTAGACTAAGGAGCTTGCAAAGAAAAGCGTCTGGACTTCTTTGAGTTGCTTGAAGACGTTTCACCTCTCATCTGAGAAGCTTCTTCAGTTCTAAGGGTCAGTTGGTGGGGAGTCCCAGATTTAAACCCAGTGGGAGTTTCCCCCCAAAGAGGGACAAAGGACCCCCTGATGATCCTCTACGTAATCACATGAGCCAAGGTGTGAAAGCGGGTGGGGGTCCTAATCAGCCAGGGTTTCGGGTGAGCTCATTGTGAAACCTGGCCCCACCCTATCATGTGATTTCCTGAGGTCAGATGGCCCAGGATGTGAGTGGGCGTTAAGGTGTCTGGGGAGGGAACTCAAAACTGGATTATAGATTATTTATATTATATATTGATATTATTTATCTGAATATTTATTTATCATAACTCTGTTTCTACACTCACTTTATATGAGTGCTTGTTGTTTCTTGTATATTTGCTGCTATGACAACTCAGTTTCCCTCCTGGATTAATAAAGTTTCTCTGATTCTGAAATACAGTGAGCCATTATATTTGTAGTTTCTAACTAACAATATAAAGGCTCTGCAACCGATAGTGCCACAGCACGTCCCACTGGCAGCTGAAGGAGCTTTTATACAAAGGACTTTGTAATTGAAGCTTTATTTATACAGGTCGGCTCATTGAGACTCAATGTCTCATTTACAAGAGAGACCTGTTCCAGACACACATATTAAAATTACAACAATAAGAGAAAAGTTTGTGTAATGTACTCAGTCACATTAAAAACGAGAACAAGTTCCCAGAGATGGTTTCACAAAAACATGTGTACGTCTTTTGAAGTCTGCAAGTGAAATCAACGGAGAGCCTTAAATCCTTCGGTTATGTTTTCCATGAAGACGGAGCAGAAAAGGAGAACGCCTTCTTCCCAAGCTCTGCATGAACTGATGGAACAGTGGATGTAATGATGTCCTGAGACTGCAGGCTGTGACTAAACTGTTTGCCTAACATGTACTCTGATGAATAGGAGGCAGTAACCCAGAAACAGATTTATAGATAAAATGATACTAATGGACCATCCTGTGTAAGACCAATGAGGACCAGTTAACCAGAGAACACAGAGTATAGTGGTGTTCTTCTGTTGTAGAGAAAGATTAAAAATATAAGACACTGGCTCAGCTATGATATTTGCAGCCAAGTGCAAGAAGGAAGGAGAACGATTGTGAGGACGAGTTTCTGGTGTTGGGGCTATTCAAAGCCTTACAAACCTCTTCTACTGTGACAGGTGTGAAGGAAAAGGTATCAGTAAGCAGGGACTACGAGCAGAGTTGTGTGCAAGAGGTTTACCATCAGATACTGTGCTGAACAAAGAGCAAGAAGCAACAAAGTGTTTGTTAAAGCAACATTTCAGTTTTGTGTGACACAGGAGTGGAGTCGATATTTAAGTGAGGAGGAAGCTCTGAGGAGTCACAGCTGGCAGAGACACTTTATAGTTTGCCAAAACCTCCTACGGTCGTTTGGACTGTCAGTCGTTAAAGTAAAAAATAGTTACATCTTGATGATGGAGGCAGTAATCCGATTACACAGCTAATGAAAACGTAGCCAATCAGCATCAGAGCCAGACTTCCTGCCCAGGCCTGGTTTCTCTCATGTAGGAGATCGGCCGGTACTGAACCAAACCAGGCCTGTCCCGACCTTTCACCCTGACCTGGCAAAAAGGGGCGTGTCTGTCCACAAAGTAGACACAACTCTCCTGTAAATGTTCCCAAACTGACATTGTCAGCCTGTTTAATACGACCCCAGTTCAAACTGATGCGGGCTCGGAGCGTGAGATTTTAGTGTTTCTCACAGCACCAACTACGCAGTGATCACTCAGGTCGTTGGCAAAAACTGCAGATGTGGAAAACTTACGCAGCATATTAGTTAAAAAAGGTCAATAAGAGCAGATTTATCTGGGTGTTTAGGATCAAGGCGTGTGAGGCTTTAAATAATTTGAGTCAGTTTTAAAAACAAGCAGCGTGCCTTAAAATCATCAGACACAGAAGAAAGCCAGTCCCAATGAAAATCATCCATCTGAAAGACGTCATTAAAATGCAGCTCAGATAAAAGTTGAACCAGAGACGGTGATGTGCTGGGGGAAGCAGGTGGAGGCTGATAGCAGCCAACAACAGTCTGATTTCCAAACAGATCAATAGTTAAGGCCAAGATTTCAAATGGCTGAGGTGCAGATGGAGAGAACAAGACTTGAGCAGCAAGACAGAGCTTCACATAAACTTCCAGACCTCCGCCTTTTCTGGGACAGTCTGAGAGCTAAATGTTAAATCCATCAGTTGCTACGTTTTTATCCAGTAAAGATTTGGAAAGTCTCAGAAACAACAACGATACCAGCACCGCTTGAACAGGCCCAGATTCCAATCATATCCATGTCAGGAAGCACACGACGTGATGCACGTGTAACCCAGACAGTTTTTAACATCTGCTGGTGTTTCACATTCAGCCAGAGGCCCAGGGTTAGGTTGGATACCAGACAATAATAAAAGCATCGTTATTAGACTCTAGAGCTCGTTTATAGCTGACACCACATGTAGAGTTTAAGTTCACACAGAGACGATGACATTTTTCTAAAACCAGCAAACAATAAACAAGAAATGTAACAAGAGTTTCAGAAGAAGCTGTTTTACAGAGAAATGATTCCCTGAAGACAAAATTATTATTATCATCTTTATTTCTCCAGGTGAAAATTTAATTGAGATTAAAAATGTTGTTTTCAAGAGAGACCTGGCACATTGGCAGCAAGAGTCAGAAATACATCATAATTCAAACAAATACAAAATAGGAAAAACATCCTACATAAACTTCATAAAGTTTCATTAACAGACTTTGAACAATGGACTTCAAACTTCCCCCCAAAACAACAGAAACACATTTGAAGATAATGAATGACATTTATCCCTCTAAAGAAGGACTTAGACTACGATTTAATATGAATGAGAACATGTTCATAAATGGATGCAACCAAAGATTTCATCAATCCCTGATTTAGAGACAACAGAACGTTTGGTTTGATTTCACAAGATAAGAATGACGACTGAGTTGGAAGATTGTTTTATGTTTAGTCAAATCTTTCACACATAAAGTTGGATTACAAAATCATCCCCTAAGTTTGTTGTTTTATTCAAGGAATTGAAATTATAGAAAAAAATCTGTGAAATGACTTAAAGAAAAAAAACCACAAAAACTCTATGATGCTCTAAACCCCCTGGTTTAGGTCGGCAACCTTTCTGATGATGAGTGCATCTAACATTTCCTCAGAAGTCAATGTGCCATATGATTGCATTAGCAATAAATTACACACTATATAGAACCACTTCATAGGATTATATTTGTGCGCAGATGTTTGCAGCTATCAGCGAATATTTATCAGCTACTTTGAAACAAAAAAGACTTTTTATCCATAACAGCAAATGAACTGTACAACATAAAATACAAATGCTATTTATGGTCTCCTCACAACAATGATAAGAAAATTAAACTGGGCCAATATGTCATGTTTGTTAATACAGAGACACACATGTTAATGTGATCTCTGGTCTCCTCTGAGTGGGAGTTATTATAACTGACTGTAAAAAGTCAGCACAAGGAAAATAAACTGCACCTAAACTTGGTTTATATCTGACCCAGACAGACTGCAGGTCATAACTTCTTACCGGAAGTTCAGTTCACCTGACACTCGGACCGGCGGCCGCCTCAGGTCTCTGCTCCTCCTGGGTTGCTGACCCCTGCTCTAACGCATCTGATTTGGATTCCTGAGATCAAATATATTTTCCTTTGTGTTTGTTTTCTTCCCATTTGTGGCTTTAATGTAGTGTTACATCCTGTTTGTTTGCTTCCCTCTGTATACATGTCCAGATTCACTGTTATGTTTCTATTCTTACATTGCTGTGTGATCACTGTTCCCTCTGCTGACTGATGTGACCTTTTGTATCTCACACTGATACTTGTCATATTTGTATCTGCGCCTAAAAGATAAAAAGTTTTCCATGCTAAAACACAGCTCCACCTCCTGCAGTTCTCCCTCTGAACCACTAGATGTCTCTGTTATCTAAATGAAGACGTGCAGCACAGCAACCACAGCAGCGCTCAGATCACACGTGTCCTGTTATTATGTATAAAAGCATGAAACAGGTGAGACAGGTGGGATCAATATTAATGTTGTGGAAATATATGAAAAAGCAACAGAAGAGTGAAAACATTTCGTGTTTCTAGAAAGATCTTTCAGCTCATAGCTGCTCACAGACTGTATTTACAAGTGACAAACTGCAACTCTACAGTACATCTACAGTATATATCAAATATATTCTGTATTCAAATCTATTGAGTGATGTTTGAAAGCCTTTCCAGGTGAGTTTGATCCAGGAGGGTCTGAAGCCAGAGTCAGACAGAGACTGTGCAGAGACTGTAGAAGGACAGAGCAGCAGCAGAGCAGTCCAGATACACTGATGATCCTCTGTCAGATCCAGAGGGACACACAGGGATGATGCTGGACTCTACATTGTGTCTGACAGTGGAGCTGTTCTCAGAGCAGTTCACTCTGCAGCACTGACAGTCATCTGCACTTCTTCTCATTCCTCTGTCAGTCACTGCTGGATGAAGCTCTCCTCTCCACCTCCCAGTAACATGGCCCAGTCAGAGCGTCTCTACACACAAGCTGCTGCTGCTTCAACCTCTCTGGATCATCAGGACACAGCTCCTCCTCTCTCAGCACACACACCGTCCTGTTTACCATCATCACCTCCACCTGCAGAGAGAAGAAGGAAGAGCAGAGGAGATAAACGAGTGTTTCCAGAGACTCTTCATCAGCTGTCAGTCAGTGATGCAGCACATCCAGTATAAAGAGCAGCAGGGACTTCAGTGCTGGGACTGTACTAGGACTCATTGTTGCTTCACTTTTTCTAATCTTTGGATTTTTATTGAAGTTGATGAAAATGTTTTTCCCTCCTAGTTTGAGTTTGGACTTTCATTCATTAGAAGAACCTTGGTGTGTCCACTCTGAGCTCTGTAGGAACCCCAACAACAAGCCCAACAATCCAGATGGACGGTTCCAGCTGTTAACTGGAGGAATTCCATCCAAACATCTGCTCTCACTAAATTCTTCCTCACCTACAGACTGTGTTCTTCACTGCTTTAAACTTGGAAATGAATGCAGTCATTGGTCTGCTTGCTGCTTTGTTCAGAGAGCTGATTGGCTGTTGACAGTGTTTGATCAGCGCGTGTCAGCCGTTACCATGGTGACCATAAAGGTCAGAAACAGGAAGTGTTTGTGTCCAATCCTGAAGCCTGTCACCATTCTCCTCTCACAGCTTCACTGAGAAGCTGCAGCTTTACAGGAAACACTGGATCTTTGTTTCATACTGACTGTGTTTAGTACAATACTGCTGACAGCACCACCCACTCACTCCATCACTCTACTTACACCAGAGTCTCCAGTCTGTAGTCTGGACTCTGCTGAAGATCAGACAGCTGCTTCACATCTGGATACTTCAGGTTATTTCCTCTCAGCTCCAGCTGTCTCAGATGGGAGGGGTTGGACTTCAGCGCTGCTGCCAGATAATCACAGCTGATCTTTGACAAACCACAGCGACTCAATCTGTATAAAGAATGAAAGATGTAAGTTTATTAGACAAAGTGTGAGCTTGAAATCATTCAGTGTTTCATCATCTGTTCAGAGCTGAAGAAGGTTCAGAATGTAGAAGTTTAGAAAATGGAAACTCCAAACAGCTGAAGCCAACAGGAAGCAGCTTCAAACAGGAAACTGTGCAGAGTTTTAGACTATATGTCCTGATGCAGCCAGTTGGATTTTGGAGATTTGAAACTCTGTTCTGTGACTAAGTCCTTGAATCATTTCTTCCAGTTGGTCCAACAAGACAGACTAAGTGTTGGACATTTGTTGTGGCTCCATTAGGGGAGCTTCTAAATGTGATGTGATGGCCCCTCTGGGTCTGTCAGGTCACAGGACTGAAGAGAGCTCAAACTGGGCACACAGTTGTTCCAGTCTGGACCAAAGACTATATACTGGGACTGAGGGACTGCTTTGACTGCACCCACTGGGACTTTTTAAAGGCTCATGTTCTCACTTAGATCATCGATTTCTACTTACATTTCTTTCTGGGAAAAATGGGGATTACTTTGGAAACAGGAAGTATTTTCCCCAATAAGCAGCCCTGGATTAGTAAATCACTCCAACATGTTCTCAGGCAGAAGAAGCTGTCTTGTTATGAGGGAGAGAAGAAAAAGATTGAGGCACAGAAACTTGTTGAAAGAGAGATAAAGCAGCTAAAATCAGGTGTAAAAGTAAAGCAGAGGATGAGCTGAATAAAGGACACTCAAGGCTGGCTTGGAAAGGAATGAAGTCCATGGTGGGGATGCAGAACAAGGAGCAAAGATGAATGTGATGCTGAATCAGCAGAAGACTTGGACTCATTTGATTCCAGCTTTGATATCATTGATTTCAATGAAGAGCTTTGTGATTGTAGCAAAGGGCTGGTAGCTCTGAGAGTCCCACTGATGAGGTGTTTGTGTGGAAATCTCTTAGTGGGACCAAAGAGAGAAAAAGCCCTGGTCCTGATGCTGTGGGAGGGAAATGATTGAAGTGTGCTGTGAGGAACTGACTGGGAGATCTTCACACATTTTCCAGTCCTCCTTGGAACAACAGGAAGTTCCCAGCACATGGAAACAAAGGTTAAGTGTCCTATGGCACTCAGTGATGATGGTGCTGTAGCCCCACCACCTCCACCTCTTTGTAAAGGAACTAACTGTCATCTGAAGCTTCAAATGGAACTAAGACTTCCTCCACTAGGTGGCAGTGTCTGATGAGAAAGTTTTAGTGGAGCTGGCCTGGAGTCAGAAACAGGAAGATGCAGGATTTGGGCTGAAATGGGGAAAAGTGGTTCGCACTAGTGCCTTAAAGCAAGAAGGTTGTAGGTTGAAGCTTGTTGGCCTTTCTGTGGAGGTTGGATGTTCTCCCACAGTCCAATGAAATGCTGCTTAGGTTCATTGGTGCTTCTAAATTGGCTGTAGGTGTGGATGTGAGAGAGTGCTTCTCTGTCTCTCTCTGTTGGCCCTGTGATGGACTGCTCACCTGTGCAGGTGGACCACGCCTCTTGCCCTATGACAGCTAGGGCACAGGCTGCAGCCCTGTGAGCCTAAGCTGAATAAACAGTTAGCAAAAATGATCCATAGATGGCCTGAAATCCCCCAGTTAGCAGTTTGGTAGATAGCTATGACATGCTAATCCCATCCAGCAGCTGTATTCTACCTGTAAGCTGATCCCTGCTGAGCCAAAGCACTTTTTCATATACAAATTACAACCTTTAATAGAAACCTATTGGTCAGCATCTTATTAGCCTGCTGTTAGCTTCATTCCACAGAAAACTGAGAGAAACTAACAGAGTTGATAAAGAATAAAGAGAAATGTGCTGATTTAAAGCCTTTGAAGTGCTTCAGATGATCTCTGTCCACTTCTGTCCACTCATTCATTCATGTAAGCTTTCTAATGCAGCTTTGATCTTCACAGTCTGCTTCATGAAACTCATTCTAACCCTGAATGTCAGAGTGTTCCTCCTTCTCTTTCCCATCATTCATGCTGGCAGTGGAGGAGATTTGGATGTTGGACTGTGTTTTGGATGATGTGTGTATGTTTGTGTTGGACTGCTGTCTGTAAAGCAAACGCACATTTTGCTTTGGATTTCAGTGTCAGACAGACTTTAAGGTGCAATGAAGAGTTGGAGAGTTTCACAGTGAATTATCCAGTGGAGGATTTTTCTTCTTCTTTGAAGGTTTGAAATGTGAACATTGTTCTGCTGCAGTCAATGGACTAAACCAGAGAAGAAGAAAACAGACTTTACCATGAAGATCCTCAGTGTGGATCAGTATAATATCAGCCTGATGTCTGCAGTTTAGTGTCAGCACAACTTTCACATCATATTCATCTCAGCACAACTAAAACATGCTGACTGACCTCAGAGTTTCAAGTCCACATCCTGGACTCTCCAGGAAACCACACAGATGCTTCACTCCTGAATCCTGCAGCTTGTTGTTCCTGCTCAGGTCCAGCTCTCTCAGATGGGAGGGGTTGGACTTCAGTGCTGCTGCCAGATAATCACAGCTGATCTCTGACAAACCACAGACACTCAATCTGTATAAAGAATGAAAGATGTAAGTTTATTAGACAAAGTGTGAGCTTGAAATCATTCAGTGTTTCATCATCTGTTCAGAGCTGAAGAAGGTTCAGAATGTAGAAGTTTAGAAAATGGAAACTCCAAACAGCTGACAGAGTTCATATGCCTTTGTCAGGGTCAAATTCAAGCAAGACCATGTGAAAATTAAAACACATCATCCTAGGTGAACTTAAACACCTTTGTTCCCCTTTTGTTAAGACATAGAAAAGTACACCACACAAAAATACTGCAAAAGGAAACGGTCGCCTTATATACATAGTGTATAAACTCAAAATGCACATTTCACTTCAAATTAAGATTAAGGCTTTGAACAGATCACATAGTTCAGTTCAACATATAAGACTTTAAGAATGCACAAGCATCTACTTAAAATCTATTTAATTTATCATCCATGATATTATTTTGTACAATTCCAATGTATTTTGTTCATCTCCCTTAAATAAACAGGCAGTCTTAAAGTATGAAATATTCATATACAAACACATATAAATGTGTGTACTGTTTCAGTGGCTGATAGTACCCCACAGGCCTCAGTGTGAGCTTGAAGACATTTATAATGTTTAAGTAGTTTAATGTGCAGGTGCTGACGATAAACACATTTTGAATGAAAGCCGGGGAACTTTGGTAGCACAGAAACAAGTGGCTATTCTTTGTGACTATATGGATCACTCACAATACCATTATTTCACACAAAGGCACCAAATTAATACTCAAAAAAGCTGCAGCAATACACACAAATATAAACAGTACTTGGTGACAACTTTGCTTTTAGCCTTTAACCCTTCTTGACTACTTTTGATGTGGCCTCTATATTTTACCTTTAAAAACAGTTTATCTTGCCAATCTGTTATTTTCTCATTTTGACCAACTGTATCAGCACAATTTATCTAAATTCAGACAAAATTTAAAATACACGTAGAAAGTGATATTTTGACTGTAAAAACCACACACATGTTTAACGAATCTGTTAGGTTTTGTATTGTTGATTGTCATTTATGCTTAGAAATATTTAACCATAGATGCTTAGAGGTGTATAATCAATTGTGTAGTGATAAGTTGTGTGATCTTTAACAGGCTACAGAGGCTTGGTGTGCATTCCACACCTACATCCTGGGAGCATGAGAGAGGTCATACCTTCTCTTATTGTTTTATGGTAGGATTAACGTAGCTACGTCTGTTCTAGTCTAAGTGCTTTTCTGTTTAGATGAACTGCTGGACTTCCTCACCGGGGGGGGGGGGGGGTCTAGTCTACCCTCTTCCTGACCAAGGATGTTTGACCCTTTGATCAGCAACACACACACACACACACACACACACACACACACACACACACACACACACACACAGGCAAGGTACTCTTTGTTTGTATGTAGACGTCGTATGTTAATGAACCTATGCATATTCATGTAACCTCAATAAAAGGACAGTGTTACGGGAGGACGGACGAGAGCTACTGGGGTCAAGCGAAGGGACGGCGTTTGTCTGGTTCTCTCCCGTGCACGAGTACCATGAAGAAGTTTGCCTACTTGCGTCTTGCTTGCAGTGTAATTATATTGTCTTAACGTTCCAGCGAATAGGTTTATGCTACAAACCTATCATTAATTGGTCCTTCGATGCCGGAGCCCTGGAATCGCATTCACCGAGGGGAGGAGAGGCACGCTGAAAGACTGACGTCAGCCAGGAAGTTCCTGTGGATTCGCGGTCTGTCTTTTCTCCTCGATGAATGACGGTCGGCGGGATTTGAGCTGATATTACACGCTAAGCAACGCCAAGTAAGTTTAAAGAGGCCGACTCTATAACCGTGTGGTTGTGCAGTCTCCGCCACTGTGTGAGGCGTTGAGAAGTTCGCTACTTTGTGGAGCGATACCCGGGTTCCTTGCTACTTTGTGGAGCAAGAGGTTCCTCGCTACTTTGTGGAGCAAGAGGTTCCTCGCTACTTTGTGTGGCGAGAGGTGAGTTCTCCGCCACTTTGTGGGGCGTTGAGAGGTTCCGCGGGGTCCAGACTGTGCTGGACGGTAGGCCTATTTTGTGTTGTTTTTGTTGTCATCGTTGTTGTTGTTGTGTGGGTGTGTGCGGAGCAGAACACGTGGTCTGTGACACCGACTGTTGTTGTTATCATGGGTTTCTAAGCAACCAAGAGTGAGTCGGAGGGAGACAGACGTTTGTGCTGGACTTTGCTCCTGGCAGCACAAAGTATTTATGTAAAAAAGAGAGGGAGCGACGGCTCCACAGCTGCGCGGGTTCACGCGAGCGCGGTCACGCGGGTTTCACGCGGACCTGAGCCGTGCGGTTAATCGCAGGCTTAAAAATGGAAGAGATTAAAATGTTAGAAGTTTTCAGAAAACACACCAGCCTTGAAGAGTGTGTGGAAAAGGCCAGCCCACATCAGCAGCTGTGCTCTGGTGGGTGGCTTTCCCCCCACCCCTTCCTGACACAAAATGTTAACAGCCTGTGTGCCAAACCACTGAGGTGGATAGTTGTTAAAAGTAACCTACATTAAACTTGTGGTTGCTTAAATTCAGTACGATGACATGTGAGGTGAAGTGATATAGGTAAATATTTAAACTAATGAAGTGCATAGAGGCACTTGACCTGTGTGGAAGACTGTCGTCTTATTATGAACCATTGTTGAGATATAGAGCACATCTGTGAAAACAACTAATATGCTCAACCCTGTATGAAACATCTAAAAATACATGATGGAGAAGCTGTGTTGAATATGTAAGTGTAAGACTTTGCCACTGTGGGCAGAGCATGCAACTACTGTGTGATGTCGCGTTGCAGTTTTGTTTTTGTTTTTTGAGCTGATGAGCAAGCTACACATTATCAGATCAAGAGCTGTCTGGGAACTACTCAAAGAGGGGGAAACAGAGAGTGTGCAGCGTTTCCATGAGCAGTTTTTCTGCACCTTGACTCGTGTGTGTGTGTAGCATCAGCATCATGTTTTTGTTTATTTGTTTTGTTGGATTAAAAATAATTAAATAAACTGGTGATCATGCTTATGGATCACCATGGCACATATCTCCAGCCATATGGTTTATTTATGCAGATGAAAAAGTGAGTGTGAATGTGTCTGACATCACAGTGTTTTTGTGCACTGTGCAAAAGTAATTGCCTTTGATTGTGAGTGAGAGCAGTGATTTTGCAGGTCACCAGCTATTGTAACGAAAAAAAAGAAAAAAAAAGAGTGAAAAAGAAAAATCATAGGAAAAAGGTTTTGTGTTGATCAGCCAAAAACAACTACAATTTCATTTTCTGCTTTTAAGAAAAGACTGTTCACAAAAACACACACACAGAGAGAGATGTGTGTTGATTGAGCAGTGATGATAATAATGAAAATGTCTTAGTTTGTCACTTTCAGGTGAAAAGCAGACCTGAATCAATTTTCCACATGCAGCAGTCGGAAGAAAGTTATAGTTTAACATCATTGGAAACATGCAGGCCAAGTTTCTGGCTGACTTATTTACAGCGCCATGTGTCTCTCAACCTCACAAGCAAGCAAGCTCTCACCCCTCCCTGAAGACAAGGAATGCAGCTCCAAAGCAATAACATGATAAAGAGACAGCAGCAAGTCCTGAGCAAAGAGTCCCAGTAAAGCAGCAGCAATGTGGACAAACAGTATCGGAGCAGAGGCTGCAGAAGCAAAAGCAGCAGAAGAAGAAAGCAAACCCATCTTCCTGTCTGATTGAATGAATTCCACGGAAGGGCGAGCAAGATGGCGGCATGAAGAGGAGTTTTTGTTCGAGCGCTTAGCACGAGACACTTATTTGACGTCTTTCTGGCTTTCGGGACTTTTTTGGAGATCAGCGCGCTAAGCTTGCTGGATTTGAGGCCAGGTTCTGCGGCGGCAGCATGTCGAAATGCTCAGAAAGGACTGAGTGACTCGGGCAAGCCACATGCGGCTAGCATGCTGGCTAGCGACCATAGCTACATGAAAGAAATGGACCCTTCATGATGCGCTCAACGTGCCGGCGCTGTGGTGGGAAAGGCTCCATCATAAACACGCCCTGCGCCCTGTGCAGAGGTTCAGGCCAAGAAGAAGAAGAAGACGACGACTTCCACTCCCAAGAAGGTCGGCCCCAGTGTGGGCGAGCTGATTGTGAAAGCCGTGGCCGCCCTCAAGAAGGCTCTGGCTGCCGGAGGCTACGATGTGGACAAGAACAAGGCCCGTGTCAAGACCGCCATCAAGAGTCTGGTGGCGAAGGGCACTCTGGTGCAGACCAAGGGCACCGGGGCCTCCGGATCCTTCAAGATGAACAGGGTTACTGAGACCAAAGCTAAGACGTCTGCCGCGGCCAAAGCCAAGAAACCGGCAGCAGCTGCTAAGAAGTCGCCCAAGAAGGCAGCAGCAGCACTTCAGCTACTAGACAGGACAAAGCTGAAGGAGAACTGCCGGGACTGTTGAAGTGGGAGAGGACAAAAGAGTGAGAAGACTAGGTGAGAACACATAGGAATTATTTAATGTGGGAAATCAAAATTTGGGTTAGCAAACCTGGGGAAAAGAAAACTGACTGCTTAAGTTGGAAAATTGAGACGGAGTCTGAAACATTGCGAAAATAGAAACATATACAAAATCACACACACACAAGCAGAACATGCATTAACCCTACTAACAATTCCAAACACAAAATGACTCATGAAGACTCATAGCACATTAGTTAAGAAATGATTAAATAATAGCAGAGAAGTGTGTAGGAAAGGCAGCTTTAAGAACATGCTCTGCTGGAGATGCAGCTCCACAGACATGCATTAGACCTGCCTAATAACACAAACACATGTAATGAAAATTAGCTTGTTATCTTTCATCAGTGTTAAAATAGTGTCAATTTAGCAGACACTTGTTATTAAATACTGAATTTATCCAATGCAAAAAATTGACTCTCCAGGTTGCAGGACAACAATTTAACTTTTGTGGGAAAAAAGATCCTGGTTTGACCAACCAGTGATCAGACAATAAATTTAGTTGTTAAAATGGTAAATTGGGAGAAGCTTCCTGCTTGATTGAGGCAGCACATGTAATTTACTGTATGAGGGAAATTGTCTTTTGTGATACTATTTTGAACATGCTTTTCTGTCGTCCTGTCAACTTAGTGGGTTAATAGCTGATATGCAAATTAGTTGATCGGTTTTAGATTAAGGAAAGGTGACTGAATTCTAGCACGAGTGAATGAGATGTGTTGGAGTTTGTTGTGTGTTGAGTGGAAACTCTAAAACACTGAGTTTCCTGCTTTGATGTGCGAGTGAATCCTGTATTTAGATACACAACTCTGAATACGTCAGAACAAACTTCTTTTGTGAAGTGCATGACAGCATGTCACATGTTTTATGATGAAGGGAAAAAAGGAAAACTGAATAAAATAGATCTGTGGCCTAAATGAGTGAAGAACACAGACCTGGTGATTAAACTCATAAGTTAAAGAAGACATTAGGCTTATGTTGTGAGTGGTGCAGCTGATGGTTGGTTTGGAGTGAATCTAGCTGATGATTCTTCTCCTGTTGTGAAGTTGATGAGGAGTTTGTGTCATGACTTAGCAAGGCCTTTTTATTTTGATACTTTCACAGTGCACTGAAAGTTTTGTTCGATAATCTCTGTTCTTTAAGCAGATCTGCACGTCGGGAATTAAAAGCGCTACACGTCGTCGAGAAAATTGTGCCAAGTGAGTTCTCCACATTTAAATGGACTCTGGAGAAAGCCACTTATTTGGGACAATTATTAAATGACAGTCCCAGTCCAAAAGGATTCAGCGATGTAATCCAAACTAAAGTTCTTCTTTTTCTTTTTGAAATGACGTCATTTTGCTGAGAGTGGAAACTAAATGCGACGATAGGTTCCACTATCAGCAAAGAAAGAAAGAATGAATGCATGAATGAGTGAGTGAAAGGAAAACAAACTGACTGACTGGTAAAAGCTGACAAAAGCTGACAAGACTTTACTGATGTAACACGACTGTGTGAAGTTGACCCCCGCCTGGCAGGGGTGCAGATGAGTCTGTGTGTGCTTCCCTTTACAGAAGCAGAAAGATGACAGCAACACTCGAGGTTGCGTGATGATTTAACATTTTAAATGCCATTTTCTGTGTCTGTGAATTTACTATGTGTGTGTCATTCACTAGCTTGTGTGCTCACAGAGATAACTGTGACAAAGTATGCATACGCCTGCGCAAGCGCTAACATTTGCATTTTCGTTTTTACAGCATTACGGTTCTTCATGTGTTTGATCATGTGATTTATAGGAATACTGGCTAATGTTTCTCTACTACAAGATTTCTGGGTTTATGTGTGAAGAAAACTGTAGTTACAGGCTATATGTTGATGGAGAAATTAATATAGTTTGAGACATACTGTGATGAGACCAGTGTTACTTTTTCCACAGCGAGTGTTAACTTTATGGTGTTTTATGGCACCTCTGGAATGTGGATGGCCGACGCCTGCCCACCAGGATAGTCAATGTGTATTGCTAATGTTTGTTTTTCTGAGACTGTGTTTAGAAGATTCAGCTGAAGCGGACAAGTGACATGAGTAAAACAAATAAGAGATTACGGTAATTATGGAATAGTTTATTATGGGCTCATTTGCTGGCCACTTTTGAACCCATAATAATAATATATGAGTGGAGTGACTTTGCTTAAGAGAAGTCACTGATTACATTAATGTTAACAGAGTACATGGGATAATCCATGTCTGAGGTGAATTAGGGTAATAGTTGTAGTTACTGATTTGAGAAAACCTGCACATGACACTTGTCTTGCTGATGTTGAATGCTTATTACTCTTATGATACAATTGTTTACAGGTATGAAGTTTGATTTCACTTCCAGATTTTGCTTTCCAGGCCGTGATGGTGTGTATGCAGGCTCCTGGGAGAGCCAGGTGTTAAGCAAACTTAATATGCAAGACACACTAACATCTTTTATTGCAGGGTTACGGAGCTACTCCAGAGGAGGTGCCCTGATGTTGCCTGGGACATGATCTAGCTAATCTTTTTCTTTAAGACAGGGATCCAGGTTTGGTGAGTTGACGCATGGGAATGTCCATGCGTCAAGAGGTGGAGTGCAAGGATTAACATTAAACAATGTTTACTATTATTGTTGCAGTGATTTGTGTGATTAGCCGTTTATTTACAAATATTAAACCTATGCAAGTGGTGCATCCATGTTCAGATGAGGCTTTGATGGCCTATAAGTGAAGTTCACTGAACTAAAGAATGTGGTTTGATGATTGTTGACATGCTCTCCAAATAGAAGTTTTTCTTCTTAGCAAGGAAATACAGGTGCAGCAGTAATCTCCTGAGAAATCTTCAGAGGCCCAGTGAGAAGCGTGAACCATTCCAGGCATAGCTGACAGCCAGGCAGTGGTTGAGGTCAAAGGTCAAGCTGGTTGGGGCCCATCATGAGATCAGACCTTGGAGCCACAGCAAGGACCATGAAACTGCCTGCAAAATAGAGGAGAGGATCGTCCACAAGATGGGAGCTGAGGCCAGGAGAGAGACTTCAGGAGGATCAGAGATCATCTTCAGCACAGCAGACATCACACAGAGAGCTGTGCTACTGAGCTTCCAGGAAATTTTAAATAAAATGAAAGATTCAATATTGACGCTGAGGAAGACAACTAAGGTGTACGACGTGCTCTGCCTTAAACCTTCAGCAGCGTTGGAACATGAAAACTCGTGGGATGAGGGGAGCGTGCCAAGCTCCATCGACAGCGCAGAAGGAGTTCGAGGATGACATCATGATTCTGTGAAAAGCACAGGAACCAGAAGCTATGGTGGTGATGACAGCAGTTTCCTATGAACATCACCTAATGCTGTGCCACTATACTGTGCATACGATGACACTCTGAAGGCTGCTGGGATCATAACAGCAGTAAGACAACTGAACCCTGCACCCTTTCCACAGAGGTGTTTCTCTGCAGAGCGTGGACAATGAAGGAGTCATAAATATCCCCCTCGCAGGATGAAGGCCTGAAGTGAGGTGATGGGAGGCCATAAAACTAGAGTGCTGAGAGGTCTGCAGCTTTGGAAATAGCTGAGACCCATGTTGACAAACAACAAAACTAACTGGTATGTTTGAATGTTTATTCTACATACATTTGGACTCTGGTCCTATGGACAACGAAACAACTAGAAGAGACATTCATGACGCCCTGCAGAACTCAAACCACTCTGCAGAGAGACATGTGATTTGCACACCCGGAGGAAGCATCACCAAGCTGAGATGTTTTTGAAAATGTTATCTTCTTATTTTCACTATTAAATTAACAATTTCTTTGGTTGCTCGTAAGATGCAGTTTGCCATGAGATGAGCTCAATGAATGGGATGACTGCTAATACATTTATTAAACTGTGTAACTTTTACAGTAATTTAGGGTGATTTGACATATGCTGAGTATAAAAATGTTTGCATTGAAACTGTCTGACATGAGGTATTCTATGACTGGGAACTTTTCAAGCATAAAGGTCAAAAAGGGGGGAATGTTAGGTTTTGTATTGTTGATTGTGATTTATGCTTAGAAATATTTAACCATAGATGCTTAGAGGTGTATAATCAATTGTGTAGTGATAAGTTGTGTGATCTTTAACAGGCTACAGAGGCTTGGTGTGCATTCCACACCTACATCCTGGGAGCATGAGAGAGGTCATACCTTCTCTTATTGTTTTATGGTAGGATTAACGTAGCTACGTCTGTTCTAGTCTAAGTGCTTTTCTGTTTAGATGAACTGCTGGACTTCCTCACCGGGGGGGGGGGGGGGGGGTCTAGTCTACCCTCTTCCTGACCAAGGATGTTTGACCCTTTGATCAGCAACACACACACACACACACAAACACACACACACACACACACACACACACATACTCGCTTAAGTCCCGTTTGGGGTCGCATATCTTAACTCCCCCCCTTTGGGGACACCACTTTCTGTATGGTTTAGAAGCAAGCTGGCAACTCAGTTTTACTCCTCCAAGACCACAGAAATAAAAAATCACTTGAGATTTTAATTTTAAGCAACTTTTGTCCAGACAGTATTTTTACCTTCCCATTGGGGACTTGGAATGTTTAATGTCCCCTTTGGGGTCTTCAGCGATACACAGATAAAAAAAACTATTTTATGCCACTTTTGGGGACCTTACTTCCATTTGGGGTCTTCGGCGACACACACATACACAAACTATTTTATGCCACTTTTGGGGACCGTACTTCCATTCGGGGTCTTCAGCAATACACACATACACAAGTTATTTTATGTCAGTTTTGGGGACCATACTTCCCTTAAAGGCAATTCCTTCAAAGTACAATGTAATGTTAACTACCCAATCTAACAATAATCTAAACAATAATTAAGGTCTCTATTTATCTTGAAGAAATCAAAACTATGTCCAATGTCTCGGCCACAGAACAATTTAAATTTTTGACTGCATTTATTACTACTGTGTTGTTTTGGGAGTTTATATGCACATCATTAATGCAGAGAAACTTGGATAAAAAAAAATCATCTGTACTATTGAGTGTTTGTTACCAGCAAATTGTAAGGCAAGAACTTTGCTTCCAAATATGTTCACTGGGAAGAAGTCCCTGGTCCCCTGTCTTCATCTTGATCCGTTTTCTTGTTCTATTGTGTTTTTGTTGGCTCCATACCTGACAGAAGAGACTCAATCTCATTGCTTGAGGAATCTGGATTTTGCAGATCAATTTTTTTTTACATTTCAGGCATTTCTCATGATGCTGCTTCAGCTTGGTTAGTCTTGAGTAGATAAACATCAGTTAAATAGGCAAACATTAGACAGTTAAACTAGTTTTTATATTCTATTTAAACGAAAAGAAATTTCTAATTTCACCTATGAATTGTTAACACAGATAATTTGAACACAATTACCAAGAGTTCATTTGATTTTCAGAAACTATCCAAACCTATCATAAAAGATTTAATTTAATTATTAATAAACACAATACTTTAACCTACATTAGAAGCAATCAAAATATCTTTTACATCAGGGCACCAATAAGTACAGTATTAAAGATCTGTGAGTGATAAGACAAGCTGTACGATTTTAGAATGGATATCTTAATTTTAGTTTTCACTGATGTTACGAGTAGATTTAACATGAATAACAAATAGACAAGCGACAATTAAAAACTGCCAAAGAAGATGACTCTTATGACTTCCGGGGACATTTCTAACAAAAATGCACTGCGTTAACCTGAATGAGGACAATCAAAAGGATATACATAAATGAAATTGAATTGATATAGTACCAGAGTACAGTGATCATTAACTGATCGTCATTAACGATCAGTGACCATTAACGGTTTTGTCACTTATCTCAAGGGTAGATTAATACTAAATACAGAAATATACCTCCATTTAAAAATTGCAAAAACATATGCAACAATAGTTATTGGTATACCGTACTCTTATGACTTTTGGGGACGTTTCTAACACAAAAACACTCCGCTTTAACGTAAATGGGGAGATTCAATGGGAAACTTTCCTTAGGAAACTGGTTAATACAATAAACTCTGATTATTAAACATCTGCATATGTTAAGGTATGTGTAACTACTTTTCGGATGGATTTCTTTATCTTAGTCCTCATTCTGATTGGTATTTGTTCCGTATTTTTAAATCTTAGACATAGTGAAGGTTTTTTTTTTAACATAACCCTTGCTTGAGTGTGGGGATCATTGATAAATTGTTTACAGACTTCATGGATAGATTTATACTGAAAAAGGGACATGATACTATTTTTAGAAAAAAAATCCCGCAACATATTCAACTATAGTCATTAGTATGCCATATGCTTATGACTTTTGGGGACGTTTCTAACACAAATACACTCCTCTTTAACCTAAATGGGGACATTCAATGGGAAACTTTCGTTAGGGAACTGGTTAATACAATGAACTCTGATTATTAAACATCTGCATATATTAAGATATGTGTAATGATTTGGGGGATGGATTGCTTTATCTTAGTCCTCATTCTGATTGGTATTTGTTCCATATTTTCAAATCTTAGACATAATGAAGGATTTTACAACAATAACCCTTACTTGAGTGAGGAGATCACTGATAAATTGTTTGTTGACTTTATAGGTAGATTTATACAGAAAAAATGAACATGATAACATCTTTTAAAAAAATCCCAAAGCATATCCAACTATAGTCATTAGAATGCCATATACTTATGACTTTTGGGGACGTTTCTAACACAAATACACTCCGCTTTAACCTAAATGGGGACATTCAATGAGAAACTTTCCTTAGGGAACTGGTAAATACAACGAACTCATTACACATACCTCAACATATGCATATGTTTCATAATGAAAACATAACCCTTGCTTGACTGTGGGGATCATTGATAAATTGTTTACAGACTTCATGGATAGATTTATACTGCAAAAAGGACATGATACTATTTTTAAAAAAAATTACAAAGCATATCCAACTATAGTCATTAGTATGCCATATGCTTATGACTTTTGGGGACGTTTTTAACACAAATGATTTGGGGGATGGATTGCTTTAGCTTAGTCCTCATTCTGATTGGTATTTGTTCCATATTTTCATATCTTTGACATAATGAAGGATTTTACAACATAACTCTTGAGTGTGGTGATCACTGATAAATTGTTCTCGAACTTCATCTATTGAGTTATACTGAAAAAGGGACATGACACTATTTGTAAAAAACAATACAAAAACATATCTGACTATAGTCATAGGTATGCCGTACAGTATACTTATGACTTTTGGGGATGTTTCTGACACAAATACACTCCTCTTTAACCTAAATGGGGACATTCAGTGGACAACTTTCCTTAGGGAACTGGTAAATACAATGAACTCTGATCATTAAACACATGCATATGTTAAGGTATGTGTAACTACTTTTCGGATTGATTTCTTTATCTTAGTCCTCATTCTGATTGGTATTTGTTCTGTATTTTTAAATCTTAGACATAATGAAGGGGTTGTTCTTTTTTTTTAACATAACCCTTGCTAGAGTGTGGGGATCATTGATAAATTGTTTACAGACTTCATGGATAGATTTATACTGAAAAAGGGACATGATACTATTTTTAGAAAAAAAATCCCGCAACATATCCAACTATATTCATTAGTATGCCATATGCTTATGACTTTTGGGGACGTTTCTAACACAAATACACTCCGCTTTAACCTAAATGGGGACATTCAATGGGAAACTTTCCTTAGGGAACTGGTTAATACAATGAACTCTGATGATTAAACATCTGCATATATTAAGATATGTGTAATGATTTGGGGGATGGATTGCTTTATCTTAGTCCTCATTCTGATTGGTATTTGTTCCATATTTTCAAATCTTAGACATAATGAAGGATTTTACAACAATAAACCTTACTTGAGTGAGGAGATCACTGATAAATTGTTTGTTGACTTTATAGGTAGATTTATACAGAAAAAATGAACATGATAACATCTTTTTAAAAAATCCCAAAGCATATCCAACTATATTCATTAGTATGCCATATGCTTATGACTTTTGGGGACGTTTCTAACACAAATACACTCCGCTTTAACCTAAATGGGGACATTCAATGGGAAACTTTCCTTAGGGAACTGGTAAATACAACGAACTCATTACACATACCTCAACATATGCATATGTTTCATTATGAAACATATGCATATGTTGAGGTATGTGTAATGATTTGGGGGATGGATTACTTTATCTTAATCCTCCTTCTGATTGGTATTTGTTCCATATTTTCATATCTTTGACATAATGAAGGATTTTACAACATAACTCTTGAGTGTGGTGATCACTGATAAATTGTTCTCGAACTTCATGTATGGAGTTATACTGAAAAAGGGACATGACACTATTTTTAAAAAACAATCCAAAAACATATCCGACTATAGTCATAGGTATGCCATATACTTATGACTTTTGGGGATGTTTCTAACACAAATACACTCCTCTTTAACCTAAATGGGGACATTCAATGGGAAACTTTCCTTAGGGAACTGGTTAATACAATGAACTCGGATTATTAAACATCTGCATATATTAAGATATGTGTAATGATTTGGGGGATGGATTGCTTTATCTTAGTCCTTATTCTGATTGGTAACTGTTCCATATTTTCAAATCTTAGACATAATGAAGGATTTTACAACATAACTCTTGAGTGTGGTGATCACTGATAAATTGTTCTCGAACTTCATCTATTGAGTTATACTGAAAAAGGGACATGACACTATTTGTAAAAAACAATACAAAAACATATCTGACTATAGTCATAGGTATGCCGTACAGTATACTTATGACTTTTGGGGATGTTTCTAACACAAATACACTCCTCTTTAACCTAAATGGGGACATTCAGTGGGAAACTTTCCTTAGGGAACTGGTAAATACAATGAACTCTGATCATTAAACACATGCATATGTTAAGGTATGTGTAACTACTTTTCGGATTGATTTCTTTATCTTAGTCCTCATTCTGATTGGTATTTGTTCTGTATTTTTAAATCTTAGACATAATGAAGGGGTTGTTCTTTTTTTTAACATAACCCTTGCTTGAGTGTGGGGATCATTGATAAATTGTTTACAGACTTCATGGATAGATTTATACTGAAAAAGGGACATGATACTATTTTTAGAAAAAAAATCCCGCAACATATCCAACTATAGTCTATGCCATATGCTTATGACTTTTGGGGACGTTTCTAACACAAATACACTCCTCTTTAACCTAAATGGGGACATTCAATGGGAAACTTTCCTTAGGGAACTGGTTAATACAATGAACTCGGATTATTAAACATCTGCATATATTAAGATATGTGTAATGATTTGGGGGATGGATTGCTTTATCTTAGTCCTCATTCTGATTGGTATTTGTTCCATATTTTCATATCTTTGACATAATGAAGGATTTTACAACATAACTCTTGAGTGTGGTGATCACTGATAAATTGTTTGTTGACTTTATAGGTAGATTTATACAGAAAAAAGGAACATGATAACATCTTTTAAAAAATCCCAAAGCATATCCAACTATAGTCATCAGAATGCCATATACTTATGACTTTTGGGGACGTTTCTAACACAAATACACTCCGCTTTAACCTAAATGGGGACATTCAATGAGAAACTTTCCTTAGGGAACTGGTAAATACAACGAACTCATTACACATACCTCAACATATGCATATGTTTCATAATGAAAACATAACCCTTGCTTGACTGTGGGGATCATTGATAAATTGTTTACAGACTTCATGGATAGATTTATACTGCAAAAGGGACATGATACTATTTTTAAAAAAATTACAAAGCATATCCAACTATAGTCATTAGTATGCCATATGCTTATGACTTTTGGGGACGTTTTTAACACAAATGATTTGGGGGATGGATTGCTTTAGCTTAGTCCTCATTCTGATTGGTATTTGTTCCATATTTTCAAATCTTAGACATAATGAAGGATTTTACAACATAACTCTTGAGTGTGGTGATCACTGATAAATTGTTCTCGAACTTCATCTATTGAGTTATACTGAAAAAGGGACATGACACTATTTGTAAAAAACAATACAAAAACATATCTGACTATAGTCATAGGTATGCCGTACAGTATACTTATGACTTTTGGGGATGTTTCTGACACAAATACACTCCTCTTTAACCTAAATGGGGACATTCAGTGGGAAACTTTCCTTAGGGAACTGGTAAATACAATGAACTCTGATCATTAAACACATGCATATGTTAAGGTATGTGTAACTACTTTTCGGATTGATTTCTTTATCTTAGTCCTCATTCTGATTGGTATTTGTTCTGTATTTTTAAATCTTAGACATAATGAAGGGGTTGTTCTTTTTTTTTAACATAACCCTTGCTAGAGTGTGGGGATCATTGATAAATTGTTTACAGACTTCATGGATAGATTTATACTGAAAAAGGGACATGATACTATTTTTAGAAAAAAAATCCCGCAACATATCCAACTATATTCATTAGTATGCCATATGCTTATGACTTTTGGGGACGTTTCTAACACAAATACACTCCGCTTTAACCTAAATGGGGACATTCAATGGGAAACTTTCCTTAGGGAACTGGTTAATACAATGAACTCTGATGATTAAACATCTGCATATATTAAGATATGTGTAATGATTTGGGGGATGGATTGCTTTATCTTAGTCCTCATTCTGATTGGTATTTGTTCCATATTTTCAAATCTTAGACATAATGAAGGATTTTACAACAATAAACCTTACTTGAGTGAGGAGATCACTGATAAATTGTTTGTTGACTTTATAGGTAGATTTATACAGAAAAAATGAACATGATAACATCTTTTAAAAAAATCCCAAAGCATATCCAACTATAGTCATTAGAATGCCATATACTTATGACTTTTGGGGACGTTTCTAACACAAATACACTCCGCTTTAACCTAAATGGGGACATTCAATGAGAAACTTTCCTTAGGGAACTGGTAAATACAACGAACTCATTACACATACCTCAACATATGCATATGTTTCATAATGAAAACATAACCCTTGCTTGACTGTGGGGATCATTGATAAATTGTTTACAGACTTCATGGATAGATTTATACTGCAAAAAGGACATGATACTATTTTTAAAAAAATTACAAAGCATATCCAACTATAGTCATTAGTATGCCATATGCTTATGACTTTTGGGGACGTTTTTAACACAAATGATTTGGGGGATGGATTGCTTTAGCTTAGTCCTCATTCTGATTGGTATTTGTTCCATATTTTCATATCTTTGACATAATGAAGGATTTTACAACATAACTCTTGAGTGTGGTGATCACTGATAAATTGTTCTCGAACTTCATCTATTGAGTTATACTGAAAAAGGGACATGACACTATTTGTAAAAAACAATACAAAAACATATCTGACTATAGTCATAGGTATGCCATATACTTATGACTTTTGGGGATGTTTCTAACACAAATACACTCCTCTTTAACCTAAATGGGGACATTCAGTGGACAACTTTCCTTAGGGAACTGGTAAATACAATGAACTCTGATCATTAAACACATGCATATGTTAAGGTATGTGTAACTACTTTTCGGATTGATTTCTTTATCTTAGTCCTCATTCTGATTGGTATTTGTTCTGTATTTTTAAATCTTAGACATAATGAAGGGGTTGTTCTTTTTTTTAACATAACCCTTGCTTGAGTGTGGGGATCATTGATAAATTGTTTACAGACTTCATGGATAGATTTATACTGAAAAAGGGACATGATACTATTTTTAGAAAAAAAATCCCGCAACATATCCAACTATAGTCATTAGTATGCCATATGCTTATGACTTTTGGGGACGTTTCTAACACAAATACACTCCGCTTTAACCTAAATGGGGACATTCAATGGGAAACTTTCCTTAGGGAACTGGTAAATACAACGAACTCATTACACATACCTCAACATATGCATATGTTTCATTATGAAACATATGCATATGTTGAGGTATGTGTAATGATTTGGGGGATGGATTACTTTATCTTAATCCTCCTTCTGATTGGTATTTGTTCCATATTTTCATATCTTTGACATAATGAAGGATTTTACAACATAACTTTTGAGTGTGGTGATCACTGATAAATTGTTCTCGAACTTCATGTATGGAGTTATACTGAAAAAGGGACATGACACTATTTTTAAAAAACAATCCAAAAACATATCCGACTATAGTCATAGGTATGCCATATACTTATGACTTTTGGGGATGTTTCTAACACAAATACACTCCTCTTTAACCTAAATGGGGACATTCAATGGGAAACTTTCCTTAGGGAACTGGTTAATACAATGAACTCGGATTATTAAACATCTGCATATATTAAGATATGTGTAATGATTTGGGGGATGGATTGCTTTATCTTAGTCCTTATTCTGATTGGTAACTGTTCCATATTTTCAAATCTTAGACATAATGAAGGATTTTACAACATAACTCTTGAGTGTGGTGATCACTGATAAATTGTTCTCGAACTTCATCTATTGAGTTATACTGAAAAAGGGACATGACACTATTTGTAAAAAACAATACAAAAACATATCTGACTATAGTCATAGGTATGCCGTACAGTATACTTATGACTTTTGGGGATGTTTCTAACACAAATACACTCCTCTTTAACCTAAATGGGGACATTCAGTGGGAAACTTTCCTTAGGGAACTGGTAAATACAATGAACTCTGATCATTAAACACATGCATATGTTAAGGTATGTGTAACTACTTTTCGGATTGATTTCTTTATCTTAGTCCTCATTCTGATTGGTATTTGTTCTGTATTTTTAAATCTTAGACATAATGAAGGGGTTGTTCTTTTTTTTAACATAACCCTTGCTTGAGTGTGGGGATCATTGATAAATTGTTTACAGACTTCATGGATAGATTTATACTGAAAAAGGGACATGATACTATTTTTAGAAAAAAAATCCCGCAACATATCCAACTATAGTCTATGCCATATGCTTATGACTTTTGGGGACGTTTCTAACACAAATACACTCCTCTTTAACCTAAATGGGGACATTCAATGGGAAACTTTCCTTAGGGAACTGGTTAATACAATGAACTCGGATTATTAAACATCTGCATATATTAAGATATGTGTAATGATTTGGGGGATGGATTGCTTTATCTTAGTCCTCATTCTGATTGGTATTTGTTCCATATTTTCATATCTTTGACATAATGAAGGATTTTACAACATAACTCTTGAGTGTGGTGATCACTGATAAATTGTTTGTTGACTTTATAGGTAGATTTATACAGAAAAAAGGAACATGATAACATCTTTTAAAAAATCCCAAAGCATATCCAACTATAGTCATCAGAATGCCATATACTTATGACTTTTGGGGACGTTTCTAACACAAATACACTCCGCTTTAACCTAAATGGGGACATTCAATGAGAAACTTTCCTTAGGGAACTGGTAAATACAACGAACTCATTACACATACCTCAACATATGCATATGTTTCATAATGAAAACATAACCCTTGCTTGACTGTGGGGATCATTGATAAATTGTTTACAGACTTCATGGATAGATTTATACTGCAAAAGGGACATGATACTATTTTTAAAAAAATTACAAAGCATATCCAACTATAGTCATTAGTATGCCATATGCTTATGACTTTTGGGGACGTTTTTAACACAAATGATTTGGGGGATGGATTGCTTTAGCTTAGTCCTCATTCTGATTGGTATTTGTTCCATATTTTCAAATCTTAGACATAATGAAGGATTTTACAACATAACTCTTGAGTGTGGTGATCACTGATAAATTGTTCTCGAACTTCATCTATTGAGTTATACTGAAAAAGGGACATGACACTATTTGTAAAAAACAATACAAAAACATATCTGACTATAGTCATAGGTATGCCGTACAGTATACTTATGACTTTTGGGGATATTTCTAACAAATACACTCCTCTTTAACCTAAATGGGGACATTCAGTGGGAAACTTTCCTTAGGGAACTGGTAAATACAATGAACTCTGATCATTAAACACATGCATATGTTAAGGTATGTGTAACTACTTTTCGGATTGATTTCTTTATCTTAGTCCTCATTCTGATTGGTATTTGTTCTGTATTTTTAAATCTTAGACATAATGAAGGGGTTGTTCTTTTTTTTTAACATAACCCTTGCTTGAGTGTGGGGATCATTGATAAATTGTTTACAGACTTCATGGATAGATTTATACTGAAAAAGGGACATGATACTATTTTTAGAAAAAAAATCCCGCAACATATCCAACTATAGTCATTAGTATGCCATATGCTTATGACTTTTGGGGACGTTTCTAACACAAATACACTCCGCTTTAACCTAAATGGGGACATTCAATGGGAAACTTTCCTTAGGGAACTGGTTAATACAATGAACTCTGATTATTAAACATCTGCATATATTAAGATATGTGTAATGATTTGGGGGATGGATTGCTTTATCTTAGTCCTCATTCTGATTGGTATTTGTTCCATATTTTCAAATCTTAGACATAATGAAGGATTTTACAAATATAACCCTTACTTGAGTGAGGAGATCACTGATAAATTGTTTGTTGACTTTATAGGTAGATTTATACAGAAAAAAGGAACATGATAACATCTTTTTAAAAAATCCCAAAGCATATCCAACTATAGTCATTAGAATGCCATAAACTTCTGACTTTTGGGGACGTGTCTAACACAAATACACTCCGCTTTAACCTAAATGGGGACATTCAATGAGAAACTTTCCTTAGGGAACTGGTAAATACAACGAACTCATTACACATACCTCAACATATGCATATGTTTCATTATGAAACATATGCATATGTTGAGGTATGTGTAATGATTTGGGGGATGGATTACTTTATCTTAATCCTCATTCTGATTGGTATTTGTTCCATATTTTCATATCTTTGACATAATGAAGGATTTTACAACATAACTCTTGAGTGTGGTGATCACTGATAAATTGTTCTCGAACTTCATGTATGGAGTTATACTGAAAAAGGGACATGACACTATTTTTAAAAAACAATACAAAAACATTTTCGACTATAGTCATAGGTATGCCATATACTTATGACTTTTGGGGATGTTTCTAACACAAATACACTCCTCTTTAACCTAAATGGGGACATTCAATGGGAAACTTTCCTTAGGGAACTGGTAAATACAATGAACTCTGATTATTAAACACACGCATATATTAAGGTATTTGTTCTGTATTTTTAAATCTTAGACATAATGAAGGGGTTGGTTTTTTTTTAACATAACCCTTACTTGAGTGTGGGGATCATTGATAAATTGTTCTCGAACTTCATGCATTGAGTTATACTGAAAAAGGGACATGACATTATTTTTAAAAATACAATAACTGGTTAATAACTGGAACTGGTAAATACAATGAACTCTGATTATTAAACATATGCATATGTTGAGGTATGTGTAATGATGTGGGGGATGGATTGCTTTATCTTAATCCTCATTCTGATTGGTATTTGTTCCATATTTTCAAATCTTAGACATAATGAAGGATTTTACAACATAGCCCTTACTTGAGTGTGGGAATCATTGATAAATTGTTCTCTGACTTCATGGATAGTTTTATACAGAAAATAGGGACATGATATCAAAAAAAAAAAAATACAAAACTATATCCAACTATAGTCACTAGTATGCCATATTCTTATGACTTTTGGGGACGTTTCTAACACAAATACACTCCACTTTAACCTAAATGGGGACATTCAAAATCCTGCAGTTTATTTATGTTTCTTTGTTTCAGAATAATAAATAAATAAATTAAACAAATAGCATAATATTCCTCTTTATAAAGCTTATTTATTTTTTCCGTTTCATTAGCCTCTCTTAATTAACAAGATAATCCTCATTGTTAGCTTGCACATGAAAAACTTAAGGATGCTAATAAACATCCTTTATTATTTTAGAATCATAAAAGCATAAAAAAAATTAAATCCCCTAAAATATTGAATGTTTGGTTCATTCAAACATCCCTTGATGTTTAATCCAAGACGGCTCTGAATGTGTAACTTATATGTGGCTAGCTTTTTCGGGCTAATTAGCTCGAATCTTTTTTTTCCCAAATCATCAAGGGCACATCTAGCAAGCCAGTATTAGCAGTTATTACTAAATAACTTTCTTACATTCAAACAGAAAATGCTGAAACTTGTCAGCAGAACCCTTAAGATATAGGTATAAAAAACTAAAAAAGTTTTAATCACTTTTCATACCTTTAAAGCTGCTCTACATGCTGCTGCTTGCACACACCTCTATGGCTGCGATCAAGGCCTATGGTGACATAGAGGTCTTACCTCACCTCCCCTATCTTTAGGCTGTCCCTGCTCTGTGCCTCTTCACTCTCACACACACACGAACTCCAGACCTGCATTCATCTCTTTCCTCTGAGCCCCCCCACCCGACAGACATACAAAACTCTAAACATCGCCCTTTGACTTACTGCCCCACCCCCACTTGCACACAAACTCTTTCCTGAAAGCACTCTGATTGTATGACACTAGTGTTCATTGTATTATGTTGTACATAGGACTTTTGTGTTGTTTTTATCTTTAAGGTTTTCACTGTACACTGTAGACCGTGGGAGCATTACAATTTAAAATTCCTGTGTATCATCTGTACATGTGGGTTTTCACAATAAAGCTGACTTTGAACTTGACTTGAGTCAAGCTCTGCACATATCTCTAAGACCCAGTCAACCATGCTACAGAAGCTAATCTTTCCCACTTGTATCCAGGATATAATTTTTTTTCTGTCATGATCCATATGTAATGACCATTGTCTTACACAGTTTTTGATCAGCTCTTAAAGAAACTTTGGTGAGAATTAAGTTTTATGCCATATGCTTGTGACTTTTTATGCTTTTTAGGTATTAACATTGAAATTTAAATTTAGCTCAGCTGTTTCACCAAATTTTGGATCCCTGCACCATCCAACAGAAATTCAAGAAACATCTTAAATATTTTGCACTAAAAGTATCAAGAATTTAGAGTAATTTATGTCAAGCTGCAGTTCAGAAAGCAAATATGAACCTAAAGTGCTCCATTATTTCATGCATCTGCTTCACATCATGCCAAATAATTCTTTAAAAAATATTAAAACTATTTATATCATAATTACGTGAAATATGACTCTTTTGTATTTTCTAGTGTCTTCTTTACCCTTTAAAAATATAATCTACTAAATAGTCTACTGATTTCTATTATTTAGTCAAGAGAACAAATGTTTGTTTATATAAAACCATTCATACAGAAGAATGTTGAATAAGATTTTCAAAAAAGATCAATATATTAAAAGAAATCTTACACTATAATAATATAAGGGTTAGGGAGAGGTAATACACACACAAAAAAATCCAAGATATGTCACTTTTGGGGACAGTGGAAATTCTTGCAATTTCACACACTTCCACTAGGGGCAACATAGAGTTATACACAGATTGCAAAAATTTTTGGGGGCAATGTCATACACATACACAAAAAATCTAAAAAATGTCACTTTTGGGGACAGGTGAGATTTTTGGATTAAAATATGTTTTAGAGCATGCTGAACGTTGTTAGAGGTAAATCTAATTGGGGACGGTGGTTTTGGTCCCCAAAGGTAGAGGTGTCCCCAATTGACTGGTGTGTGAGCTGACAGAAGTCCCCAATTTTGACACAAGCAAACTCACACACACACACACACACACACACACACACACACACACACACACACAGGCAAGGTACTCTTTGTTTGTATGTAGACGTCGTATGTTAATGAACCTATGCATATTCATGTAACCTCAATAAAAGGACAGTGTTACGGGAGGACGGACGAGAGCTACTGGGGTCAAGCGAAGGAACGGCGTTTGTCTGGTTCTCTCCCGTGCACGAGTACCATGAAGAAGTTTGCCTACTTGCGTCTTGCTTGCAGTGTAATTATATTGTCTTAACATTCCAGCGAATAGGTTTATGCTACAAACCTATCAGAATCATCTTCATAACTTGAAATGCAAATAGAGATTGTACATTTTTAAAAATACGCACATGTTTTGCAAACAACAAAGTTATATGGTACTATTTACCAAAAAATGCAGCCAAGGCTCAGACGTTTTTCATATGATCATTTCAAACTATTTACAGAACAATCAGGTGTCAAACAATAGTTTGTGTCACTCTAACACATATGAGAACAGCACAGGGATAAACCTGCAGGTCTGACAGCAGGTGTGTCACTCAGCGTTTACACTGCAATCTGCCTTTGTTGGCTTTAAGGCAGCAACTGTGACGATCACTAGTAGAACTGACACACAAAACAAAACAACAGCTACACACTAAATACACAAGACAACAAACTAACTTGAGACCAAACACGGTAAACGTCACAAATCTCTCACGTATCAAAACTCTCTCTCTCTTTCGCTCACTCGCTCTCTCTTGCCGGTCACTCCTAAAACTTCCCCCTTTTGCTAAACAACCAAATGTCATGTTTCCATATCATTTTTGATTGGTCGACATGGTACATTTTCCCACCTATAGGGCTTTGGAGCGTGATGTCACGGGAGATGGGCCATGCCCCCTTCCGCCATGACAGTAGGCCAGCCAAAGGATACCATTTCAGCTATGGATCGTACGTGTTGTGTTGTCGGTTGCAACGTTAGATCACACGATCGTGAAGGCAAGAAGCTGGATAACGGGCTCTCTTTTCATCGTTTTCCATCCTGGAGGCAACGTGAGGGATCCCATGTAGCCGATATTACTAAACAAAGACGTCAGGCTTGGATTGCAGCGGTGAGACGAGCGGATATCGAGTTCTCTGCAATCCCCAGCTTTTTGTTGGTTTGCTCACGGCATTTTCTTTCCGGTGAGTTCTAAATTAATTCATATCACTCTTGAAAGGCTTTTAGTGTTATTTTCAACGTGCTGAGGTCATAGATAATGAGATAAAACATGCTAATGTGTGATGCTGCAGAACCACATCATGTCGACTGAGTAGCTTATGATTTGGCATTATTGCAGGCAAACCAGCATATGAAATGGATGTAACAAATCCAGACTGGGCACCAACACTGCACATGGGGCATGACGACATACCTGTATCAGACTCGGACCGGCACTCAAGGCGTACGCAACGGAAGCGAAAAAGAGCACCCATCGGAGGTAAACAACCCCCCCCCCCCCCCCCCCCTCTAAAAACATACTAAATTGCTATCACTGTACACTAATCCGCACATAACTTCCAGATGAATCACACACCTGTCATTGGAATATTGGTGTACATTTACCTTATGTCTAATTTTATCTTACAGGCTTTCGTTATGCAGCTGCAGAGTCTGAAGGTGTGCCCCGTGCAGAAGTGATTGATGAAGATCTGACAGAAGACCAACAGCAAAATCACAATGTCATGGAGGCAGTGGACAGCAGTTGTGTTGGACAAGTGGAGGTTGAGGTACCAGCTGCAAATGTGGATATACTGAAGAAATGTAAACCTTTTAAAATGATGACAGATTACAAACTCTCAGCTGTGTCTGTAATCAAACCTCTGTAACTTTGCTTCACTTCAGCAGCATCAGCTCATGTTCACATGTTGATTCATGGTTTGCTTCAGTTTTTGATGGACTGCAGAATATTTTGAAGGTTATCTGCTATAAAAAGCCAGAACAGGAAAATCTGCTTCATGTGTTTCTGTTTGATCCTCAGTGACTTTGACACAAAGGCCACTGCTGTGATGATCACACCTCTGATCAAGTCTCACAGTGTCAGCTTTGTTTTTATACATATGGATATGTGCTGATAAATGATCAGAGTTATAATATTTCCCACTGTCTGCTGTGTGCCGTGACCTTTGACCTGCTAAAGACAGTCAGCTGTGGATTATTCATTGTTGTGTCTGATACTTAGAACTGTGAGGAAGAACACTACACAGTTAATCAGGGTCCCCTCTCTCTGAATCAGGGAAGGTGGGCAGGCCGCGTGTGGGCCGCGGGCCATACGTTGAGTCTCACTGTTTAAAATGTGAACATTGTTCTGCTGCAGTCAATGGACTAAACCAGAGAAGAAGAAAACAGACTTTACCATGAAGATCCTCAGTGTGGATCAGTATAATATCAGCCTGATGTCTGCAGTTTAGTGTCAGCACAACTTTCACATCATATTCATCTCAGCACAACTAAAACATGCTGACTGACCTCAGAGTTTCAAGTCCACATCCTGGACTCTCCAGGAAACCACACAGATGCTTCACTCCTGAATCCTGCAGCTTGTTGTTCCTGCTCAGGTCCAGCTCTCTCAGATGGGAGGGGTTGGACTTCAGTGCTGCTGCCAGATAATCACAGCTGATCTCTGACAAACCACAGCTCTCCAATCTGTATAAAGAATGAAAGATGTAAGTTTATTAGACAAAGTGTGAGCTTGAAATCATTCAGTGTTTCATCATCTGTTCAGAGCTGAAGAAGGTTCAGAATGTAGAAGTTTAGAAAATGGAAACTCCAAACAGCTGACAGAGTTCATACGCCTTTGTCAGGGTCAAATTCAAGCAAGACCATGTGAAAATTAAAACACATCATCCTAGGTGAACTTAAACACCTTTGTTCCCCTTTTGTTAAGACATAGAAAAGTACACCACACAAAAATACTGCAAAAGGAAACGGTCGCCTTATATACATAGTGTATAAACTCAAAATGCACATTTCACTTCAAATTAAGATTAAGGCTTTGAACAGATCACATAGTTCAGTTCAACATATAAGACTTTAAGAATGCACAAGCATCTACTTAAAATCTATTTAATTTATCATCCATGATATTATTTTGTACAATTCCAATGTATTTTGTTCATCTCCCTTAAATAAACAGGCAGTCTTAAAGTATGAAATATTCATATACAAACACATATAAATGTGTGTACTGTCTCAGTGGCTGATAGTACCCCACAGGCCTCAGTGTGAGCTTGAAGACATTTATAATGTTTAAGTAGTTTAATGTGCAGGTGCTGACGATAAACACATTTTGAATGAAAGCCGGGGAACTTTGGTAGCACAGAAACAAGTGGCTATTCTTTGTGACTATATGGATCACTCACAATACCATTATTTCACACAAAGGCACCAAATTAATACTCAAAAAAGCTGCAGCAATACACACAAATATAAACAGTACTTGGTGACAACTTTGCTTTTAGCCTTTAACCCTTCTTGACTACTTTTGATGTGGCCTCTATATTTTACCTTTAAAAACAGTTTATCTTGCCAATCTGTTATTTTCTCATTTTGACCAACTGTATCAGCACAATTTATCTAAATTCAGACAAAATTTAAAATACAAGTAGAAAGTGATATTTTGACTGTAAAAACCACACACATGTTTAACGAATCATCTTCATAACTTGAAATGCAAATAGAGATTGTACATTTTTAAAAATACGCACACGTTTTGCAAACAACAAAGATATATGGTACTATTTACCAAAAAATGCAGCCAAGGCTCAGACGTTTTTCATATAATCATTTCAAACTATTTACAGAACAATCAGGTGTCAAACAATAGTTTGTGTCACTCTAACACATATGAGAACAGCACAGGGATAAACCTGCAGGTCTGACAGCAGGTGTGTCACTCAGCGTTTACACTGCAATCTGCCTTTGTTGGCTTTAAGGCAGCAACTGTGACGATCACTAGTAGAACTGACACACAAAACAAAACAACAGCTACACACTAAATACACAAGACAACAAACTAACTTGAGACCAAACACGGTAAACGTCACAAATCTCTCACGTATCAAAACTCTCTCTCTTTCGCTCACTCGCTCTCTCTTGCCGGTCACTCCTAAAACTTCCCCCTTTTGCTAAACAACCAAATGTCATGTTTCCATATCATTTTTGATTGGTCGACATGGTACATTTTCCCACCTATAGGGCTTTGGAGCGTGATGTCACGGGAGATGAGCCATGCCCCCTTCCGCCATGACAGTAGGCCAGCCAAAGGATACCATTTCAGCTATGGATCGTACGTGTTGTGTTGTCGGTTGCAACGTTAGATCACACGATCGTGAAGGCAAGAAGCTGGATAACGGGCTCTCTTTTCATCGTTTTCCGTCCTGGAGGCAACGTGAGGGATCCCATGTATCCGATATTACTAAACAAAGACGTCAGGCTTGGATTGCAGCGGTGAGACGAGCGGATATCGAGTTCTCTGCAATCCCCAGCTTTTTGTTGGTTTGCTCACGGCATTTTCTTTCCGGTGAGTTCTAAATTAATTCATATCACTCTTGAAAGGCTTTTAGTGTTATTTTCAACGTGCTGAGGTCATAGATAATGAGATAAAACATGCTAATGTGTGATGCTGCAGAACCACATCATGTCGACTGAGTAGCTTATGATTTGGCATTATTGCAGGCAAACCAGCATATGAAATGGATGTAACAAATCCAGACTGGGCACCAACACTGCACATGGGGCATGACGACATACCTGTATCAGACTCGGACCGGCACTCAAGGCGTACGCAACGGAAGCGAAAAAGAGCACCCATCGGAGGTAAACACCCCCCCCCCCCCCCCCCTCTAAAAACATACTAAATTGCTATCACTGTACACTAATCCGCACATAACTTCCAGATGAATCACACACCTGTCATTGGAATATTGGTGTACATTTACCTTATGTCTAATTTTATCTTACAGGCTTTCGTTATGCAGCTGCAGAGTCTGAAGGTGTGCCCCGTGCAGAAGTGATTGATGAAGATCTGACAGAAGACCAACAGCAAAATCACAATGTCATGGAGGCAGTGGACAGCAGTTGTGTTGGACAAGTGGAGGTTGAGGTACCAGCTGCAAATGTGGATATACTGAAGAAATGTAAACCTTTTAAAATGATGACAGATTACAAACTCTCAGCTGTGTCTGTAATCAAACCTCTGTAACTTTGCTTCACTTCAGCAGCATCAGCTCATGTTCACATGTTGATTCATGGTTTGCTTCAGTTTTTGATGGACTGCAGAATATTTTGAAGGTTATCTGCTATAAAAAGCCAGAACAGGAAAATCTGCTTCATGTGTTTCTGTTTGATCCTCAGTGACTTTGACACAAAGGCCTCTGCTGTGATGATCACACCTCTGATCAAGTCTCACAGTGTCAGCTTTGTTTTTATACATATGGATATGTGCTGATAAATGATCAGAGTTATAATATTTCCCACTGTCTGCTGTGTGCCGTGACCTTTGACCTGCTAAAGACAGTCAGCTGTGGATTATTCATTGTTGTGTCTGATACTTAGAACTGTGAGGAAGAACACTACACAGTTAATCAGGGTCCCCTCTCTCTGAATCAGGAAAGGTGGGCAGGCCGCGTGTGGGCCGCGGGCCATACGTTGAGTCTCACTGTTTGAAATGTGAACATTGTTCTGCTGCAGTCAATGGACTAAACCAGAGAAGAAGAAAACAGACTTTACCATGAAGATCCTCAGTGTGGATCAGTATAATATCAGCCTGATGTCTGCAGTTTAGTGTCAGCACAACTTTCACATCATATTCATCTCAGCACAACTAAAACATGCTGACTGACCTCAGAGTTTCAAGTCCACATCCTGGACTCTCCAGGAAACCACACAGATGCTTCACTCCTGAATCCTGCAGGTTGTCGTTGTAGCTCAGGTCCAGCTCTCTCAGATGGGAGGGGTTGGACTTCAGTGCTGCTGCCAGATAATCACAGCTGATCTCTGACAAACCACAGCTCTCCAATCTGTATAAAGAATGAAAGATGTAAGTTTATTAGACAAAGTGTGAGCTTGAAATCATTCAGTGTTTCATCATCTGTTCAGAGCTGAAGAAGGTTCAGAATGTAGAAGTTTAGAAAATGGAAACTCCAAACAGCTGAAGCCAACAGGAAGCAGCTTCAAACAAACACAACAAGAGAAAAAACTCTGAATGTTTCACATTAAAGTCGTACATTTCTCACAAAGCTCAATTATGTGACAGACATTTCATCCCATGTCAGTTTGGCCTCATCCTGGGCCGGATTATCCAGCACACACTCTGACCACAGGCCCAGGGGCCACGCACAGCTGGGCTCCATCCAAGAGACAGCAAACAAACCAACACAATAATAAAAAGCACCATGTGATCTTCTTACATCTTCAAGACAAATATAGTAAAAACATGAGCACATTTGTTTCCTGATAAAATGATGTGACAGGTAGAACAGAGTAAAGTGGTGGTGTTACAGCCTTTCTCCCCTCTGCTGCCGAGGCTGTTAGTCTCTCCCAAACTCAGCTACAGGACTTCCAAATGAATGAAAGCAGCAGAAGTGGCTTTACAAATGAAAGAGGAAGAGGAGAAGAAGAGGAGAGGGAGGCCACCCTGACCATCACTCCAGCTGAAAACATCACACTTCCATTAAAGTTGGTGAGAAAATGTTGAGCAGGATGAGCTGCTGGCTAATCTGGAGGCTGTAGCAGCAGCTCACAGTCACAGTGGATTTCCACTCATGAAAAAGCTCTGGCTGCTTCATTTCTCATCTCATATCAGAGACTTTAATGCTTCACTGAAGCTGTACTGTGATGCTTCCATATTCCAGTGAGGCCTCCATAATGATTTCAGCTGTTCTGTACACACACTGTGTGCCCTGTATGGCTCAAAGTCTCTGCAGCCTGTTTTTATCTGCTATCATCAGATTTTCATCATCCTCATTCACATCCCTCACACACTCTACAGCCTCATCAGCACTGACTTCTGTGGAGCAGGGAAATTATTTTACTGCTATTGTTAAATAATTGTCATCATTACCATTGCATTAATAATATAATCTGGAGTTTATATTGTGTTTAGAGGTTTAAACAGTGTGTCTTTCAGAAAGGCTAAAAGTAACAGGACAGGAAACAGGCTTTGAGAGTTTTGCAGAAGTGGAAGTTATTTTGAGCAGCAGGCTAAGACGAGGCTTTAACAATGTAACAGATAGCTTTAAGAAGGCCTTAAGCAGTTATGACTATTTTATACACAATGCATATCTGTGCTTATTTGAGTTGATGTTCAGGTTCATTAATGGTCTTAAGCTTCATCTAGTGAGAGTGTCTAGATGATCCATGATGAGGGAAAACTAGAACATAGAAAGAATTGCAGTACATGCTTACACAACAGTTCATTTTAATATCTTTTATATGTTCATATTCTTGTATTAAGCTTTTAGTAGGGGTTCTTGATTAAAACATTTATTTAGTAGAAGACATACACATAGTCTCAGTGAGCCTCTGGTCTGGTAAAAGGTCAGAAGTGCAACAGGTGAATTGAGAAAGAGCATGTGAGGTCAACACACACACACACATGAGTTAGATTTATTTAGAGGAGAGATTAGTCATGTCTCGGCAAGTAAGAGGAACAATTCATTTTAAGACAAGAACGGAAAGTACCAGCCATGAAAATAGAAGATGATCTTCTGGGTTAAAAGTCCTTGTGGTGTTGATCTGATCTATGTATAAAATGTATCTGTGACGCATGAAGGGGCGTTAGTAAATCAAACCCTGATGCTATAAAATATCTGTTCATGCTTTGATTAAGTTGAAGATTAATTCCTGTCTGCGTACAGAGTTGTCTTCCCACGCGTGTATTCATTAAAATCATTGTTTGACCAAGAGCTTCTGGACCATGGGTGGTTTGTACTCTCCTTCCTCAATTTTGAACCTTAACACTTCATCTTCACTGACTGATGGAGCACAACATGAACCTGTGGAGGCTGAAACACTGTCCTGTCAAACATCTCCCCGTCACCACTCCACTTCTGTCAGCCTTTAAATGAACCCTGCTCAAGTCTGTCACTTCTGTTTGGAGCCAAAAGGAAAAACTGTTGTTCAGTCGTTTGGAAAGACAACATTTCTGAAAGCACTCAAACTTCTTCACATTTGTCTTCAGACACATCCTGAACATTTAGGAACTAAAGAAAGTTTCAAACATCCATCAAAGACCTGAAATATAGAAAAACAACAACAGCCGCAGTCAGTGAACTCACCTCAGAGTCTCCAGTCGACAGTTTGGACTCTCCAGTCCAGCACACAGAAGCTTCACACCTGAATCCTGGAGGTCATCATTTCTGCTCATGTCCAGCTGTGTCAGATGGGAGGGGCTGGACTTCAGAGCTGAGGCCACAACTTCACAGTGAGACTCTGAGAGTCCACACCGAGTCAGTCTGTGATGATAGAAAATATAAAATGTGTTATTATAAAAGCTAAAGACACACTTTTACGCTCTGGCTTTTAACACATTATGACCCAAGCATTTTGGATTTATCTGAATTAGTTAGTATTGTTTCAATTCTTCTATTTTATTGTTTCTATTGTTATTATTGTATTACACTGTAGTTTTTAATTTTATTGTTATTGTTAAGCACTTTGTGCAGCATCGGCTGTTGGAAATGTGCAATATAAATAAATCTGACCTTGACCTTGACCTCTGACCTATTATAAAAGCAGAAAATCTGCATTATAAACACAGACTGAATGTATATGAAGACAAAACAGAGTGAGGTCATAATCTGATGAATCTGCTCTTCACATCTGTGCTTCAGCTCCTCTTACTGTGTTTGACATGACACAACGATTGAGTCTCTCTCAGACCTGCAGACTTTTAATGAGAATCTTTGTTTGGCTTTAATCTGCTTTTGGCTTTTTCATGGATTTCATGGATGATTTGAGTGATTTCCAGCAGGACACTTAAACATGTCAGTGGACGTCCTAAAGAACATATTCACTGATATGAAACGTGTCATTGAACAGGATTAATATCAGTGGAAACATGGTGGAAACAGCTGTGACTGCATGGATGTGACACACTTCAAATCTGTTCTCCACTCTTGGATTTGGGATCCATGGAGCTGCTGCTGAGTCTGTACAATAAAGGAATGGTGTGGAAGGTTGCAGCGTACGGACACAAACACTTTGTGGTTACAATCTGATTTTATTTTCAACATTAAACTACTAACCTACACTGATCAATGATGTTAATGATCACATCTGGACTCACCCAGCCTTTCTGCAGTTCCTCACAGCTGGAATCAGTCTCTGTCGTCCCCGCTCTGATGTTTTGTACTTCTGCAGGTCCAACTCATCCAGAACCTCCTCTGACATCTGCAGCATGAAGGCCAGAGCTGAGCACTGGATCTCAGAGAGTTTCTTCTCTGATCTGTTCTCTGACTTCAGGAACTCTTGGATCTCCTGAAATAATGAGAGGTGGTTCATCTCCATCAGACAGTGGAAGATGTTGATGCTTCTGTCAGGAGAGATTTCATCACTGTTCATCTCCTTCAGGTTGTTGATGACTCTCTGGATGGTTCCTGGACTGATCTCTGTCTGACCCAGCAGACCTACTAAGAGTCTCTGGTTGGACTCCAGACAGAGGCCATGAAGGAAGCGAACAAACAGGTCCAGGTGGCCATTTTTACTCTGGAGGGATTTATACATGCCTTTAGTCAAAAAGACATCCATTGATGGGAAGCTATAAGACTTGAACATGTTCTTAAAAAAAGATCTGTTTTTGTATTCTTCTCGGAAATTCCCTAGAAAACCTTCTACCACCCCAGTCTTCCTGTTGGTGTGACATTGGAACATGTAGACTGCAGCCAGAAACTCCTGAATGCTCAGATGAACAAAGCAGTAGACTGGTTTCTGGAAGATCACACACTCTCTTTTGAAGATCTCTGTACAAACTCCTGAGTACACCGAGGCCTCTGTCACATCCAGACCACACTGCTCCAGGTCTTCTTGGTAGAACATGATGTTTCCTTTCTCCAGATGTTCAAACGCCAGCCTCCCCAGCTTCAGAAGAACTTTCCTATCAGCCTTCGTCAGCTCCTGTGGACTCGTCTCACGTCCCTCATGGTACTTGTTCTTCTTCCTCTTTGTCTGAACCAGCAGGAAGTGTGAGTACATGTCAGTCAGGGTCTTGGGCAGCTCTCCTCTCTGCTCTGTAGTCAACATGTGCTCCAGAACTGTAGCAGTGATCCAGCAGAAGACTGGGATACTACACATGATGTGGAGGCTCCTGGATGTCTTCATGTGGGAGATGATTCTGCTGGACAGCTCTTCATCACTGAATCTCCTCCTGAAGTACTCCTCCTTCTGGGCGTCAGTGAAGCCTCGTACTTCTGTTAGCCTGTCAACACATGTAGGAGGGATCTGATTGGCTGCTGCGGGTCGGGAAGTTATCCAGACGAGAGCCGAGGGAAGCAGATTCCCCTGGATGAGGTTTGTCAGCAGCTGGCTGACTGATGACTTCTGTGTGACATCAGACAGCAGCTTCCTGTTGGTGAAATCCAATGAAAGTCTGCTTTCATCCAGGCCATCAAAGATGAACAAAAGCTGAGAGACAGCCAGCTTCTCTGCTGTGACCTTCTGTAATGTTGGATGGAAAACATGGAGCAGCTCCAGAAGACTGTACTGCTCATCTCTGATCAGGTTCAGCTCCCTGAATGAAAGCAGAACCACCACACTGACATGTTGGTTCTCCAAGCCCTCTGCCCAGTCCAGAGTGAACTTCTGCACTGAGAAGGTTTTTCCAACACCAGCCACGCCGTTGGTCAGAACCACTCTGACGGGTCTCTGTTGGTCAGGTAAGGCTTTAAAGATGTCCTGGCACCTGATTGGAGCGTCATGGAGGGCGTCCATCTTGGAAGCTGTCTCCAGCTGCCTCACCTCATGTTGGGTATGAACCTCTTCACTCTGTCCCTCTGTGATGTAGAGCTCAGTGTAGATCCTGTTGAGGAGTGTTCTACTTCCTGTTTCATCACTTCCTTCAGTCACACGTTCACATCTCCTCCTCAGACTGATCTTATGTTCATCTAAAACCTCCTGCAGACCAACATCTGCTGAAAGAAAGAAAAACAATGAGACTAAAGAGAAAGAAAACTCTTCAATGTCTGAACAACACAAGAAGTCCAGTTTTCAGAAATGAGTCCATCAGCAGACAGATGTTCAGTCTTACTTTGTACACAGCTGCTCTGACTGGCTGTCTGCAGTCCAGCTCTGCTTCTGGATCTTTCTCCACACTGTGCAGAAGCTCTGATGGTGACACAGAAAAGTCACAGTGGAGATACTTCTATCCACCTTTGATTAGACTCATTATAAAAAGGAAAACAAAGTTTGAACACAGTCATGTTTCCTGTTCACTGACTTACATTTATTCCATGGACACTCACTCTAACCTGAAGCACAGCTACAACCCAACATTGTTGAGGCCTCATCTCCTCCTTTCCTGACTGTAGAGGTTAAATATGCAACAACCAACAAATAAAAGAATTTGGTTCATTTCAAAGAAATTCACACGGTGACCAAGTAAAGTAACCATAGTAAAGGAGACAACATCCCGTTGATGGTGGGATTATTTGAAAGATTTGCTTTGGTCACGTCACCAAATGCAGTTGAACCACCCGTGGATCCATGTTTGACCATTCTACCACTCTGAGCTCTGCTTTTGAATCATTTTATTATTATCATCATTCATTTATTCATTCTTTGGAGGGGGGCTATTTCCTAATGCTGCCCTAATAAGCTGATGTTCAAGGGGAAATATAACAGAAACTCTTTCAGTGTTATTCATTAATAAATTAACAGATAAACTGTGAAGAAGAAAAAAACTGAGATTTAAAGGAGAGAGTGAGAAACTTGATCATCCATCCTCATAATACATGTTTATCAGTATCTGCTGTGACCATACTGCAGTAATAACTACAAGTCTACATTTCTGTGACTGTTGATCAATCACAGCAGGAATCTGAGCTCATCTCTGCACACAGAGCAGCTTCAGCTCTGGGATAAACTGCTCGCTTCACGTCCTTCTCAGCTCACAGACACTCATCCTGATATTTTCCTTTAACATTTGATGGTATAATTCATCTGAGTTTACACTTTATCTGCATAAATACAGAAAAACAGACCCAAACACCAGAAACCATCAGTTTCACCATGTAGAATATATTGTTGTTTCCTTGCTTTTAATTCAGAGAAAAACTCTGATTTGGATTTTCTCTGTTCTCTTTGCCACAGCCCATCCCAGCAGCAGCTGAAGCAGCTGACTGTCACAACACTGAATAACACTTTAGGAGGAATTTCAGAGGTCAGTAAAGCTCCAGTTTCAACATCAGTTAATTAATCATAGTTCATCATAAATGTGAACCTGGCTGGCACACATGTTAATGTTAGCCATTTAAATATTAGCAGTTAGCTGAGGCCACAAGAAGAAGAGGCCCTAGAAGAACAATGGATGATAAGATTAGATTTTCAAGACTAGGCAGAGACGTGTTTTCCTTTACTGTCTCTTACAGAGGAGGGAGCAGATACCAGACGAGGTCACGGAGGTACGGGGAGGATTCGCAGCAGACAGCAAGACTGCCACGTCCATGCGAGAGAGCGATGGCTACGATAATCTCTGTTTTTGTCTCCCTATATAATGTTGTACAGCCCATGTGAGGGTTAACACAAACATCAGTCCTTCTACTTCAGTATGTTTGACACTTTGTTTACACCTAAATTAACTTTACTGTTAACCAGTTTTCATGTTTCTGTAATCCACCAGTGTGCTCATGCTTTTTAAGTGAAAACATATTTTTAATGATCAAATATAATTATGTTTGTTATTTGTGGATTTTAAATGTCCTTGACAGAGACAGATGATGATCATTATCCTGCACTGTGCTCTCAGGTTTGGTCGAGCTAGCACAAAGAATGGCTATGTTGAACTTCCTCCTGGGATCTACACTAAGAAGTGAGTCCAACATTAGCAGGGTCTCTTTCCTTTATCTGGATTCACTTTAGCATTCACAGTCACGTGAAGCTTGTTATTAACTCGATAAGTCAACCCAGGGTTTCAGCTGAGCGCTCACATGAAACACATGGTGTTGGCAGCATCTGATCAATCATATTCATGGAGACGTGTATCAGCAACAGAGCAGCTGAGTTTGTAGAAGGACGTCAAACTAAACCACAGGAACAATATGAGGAGATTACACACATAATAAAATACTAGCAGTAACACAGCTGCTGCAGACAAATCAGTCGTGTGATCGTGTGTGAGAGGAGAAGGACTGTAAAGGAGTTTGGTGTTAAAAGCTCTGTATGAATGTGGGAGACTTTGAAGGGCTTTAAAAAGGCCAATATAAAATAAAAGGCAGCAAAACTGCTGAGTGTGAAAGTCACCAGACTTATCAGACCTCTGTGATTAAGACCTGTAAGAACACCTATTTGTACTTGTTGGCATTATATCAAACACACACGTATATTAAGCCTTGTGGACAGTCATAGCCTGCTGCTAGCATGAATGCTAAATGTACTGCTGTGGATGATCAGCTGAAAAACTTGTGGTCAGTTTGACTGTTTGCTGTATTTAAAGTGTTTTTCTCAGTTCGTCTGTATTCAAAGTGCATTCGGGGCTTTAGCTGACAGCTCTTTGTGCTAACAAACTAAACTCTCTTAGTTTAAGCCAGCAGACTTTACCAAACACAAAGCCTGCTGCTGCCTCCATGGGTTAGCTTGTGTGACTGGTGTTTACACCAATGAAATCTAAATCACACTAATGTGTCCTCCAAGGTGTTTGGTGGGAGCACTGAGTGAAACATAAGAGCTCTGGTAAAATAACAAACAGGGCTGTGAGAGCAACTGAAGTGATAAAAATACTGTTTAAAGATAAAAAACACTTTGATGTTCTCTCGTCACCTAACAAAGTCCAAACCCTGTGCACTATTTTAGCTTTAATAATTGTGGATTCAGGTATCCTGAACCCATCTTTGGACATTTGTAATTAAATATTTTAAAACTCCATCAAAGACTCCTGATGTGGCTGTTTGGAGAAGGAAAAGAGGGACAAAGTGGAGCGTTGAGCTGAGGCTTCATTCACTGCAAACCTACAGTTATGTTTCCTTATTTCTGCTGTTTGCATGTTCACAGCTGAAATAAAGCTGCCTCTTTGACTTCATCCTGTTGTGTTTGGGTCCAATTCTGCCTGCCACACAGCGCTACAGGACAAAGTCTAATATTTTTATCTTTTTAATGAATCTTTGGTCATATTTATCCAGGAAAACACAAACATGTAAAGGAGTCATCACAGTTCTCTGACCTCGTTGGTCCAGGTTCAGCACTGAAGTTTAGAGGATGACCTTTGGACCCATCACTCCTTATAGACGGACAGCTGGATCCTGCAGACTGTGACCTCTGACCTCTGCAGACACAAACATGTTTTATTCAATGATCAATTCTCTGATGAAGTGATTGAAGCAGCTGTGATCACACAGACTGCAGATAATGCAGCTGTTTCCTGTCAGTAACAGTCCTCTTAGATTAGAGTTCAGCTTTTTACAGGAAAACAAATGTCCCTGAATGCAACAGTGAGACACAGTCTGCCTGTGTGGCTGTGATAGCTGCCGTTAGGAGCGCTCATGTGTTTGCAGTTAGACGAGGAGATGTTACCATCATGGACACGTTAACAAATCCTGCAGCATCACGTGGCACAAACACTTTGTGTTCCTGTCATCTGCAAGCAACAGGAAGTTCGGCGGGATGGAGACGCGACTGTGATGGTTCTCCTTCATCCAGCTGTTACACACATCTGGGCTAACACGACGAGCCTTTGTCTAATACAGCAGCTGCTCTCTGAACACTTTTCTGAAGAGGAGCTGCACAAACCTTTGTTTGCTTTCTAGAGCAGCGTATCAAAGTCAAACTACCCACTGCTAGCAGCTGTTTCTATCATAGTTTAGGATCCAGATGTGTGAGGTCTAAATTTACACCTCTGATTAAAATACATAGTTAAAAACAGCCAATTGAGTCCAAATGTGTCTTAAAACCAGATAAACTGACAGTTACAGCTGAGCCTGTGTGTCCTTGGAGACACTGCTCTGCTACAGAGATGCATTTTAGAAACCAGGAAACATCAAAATCATTTAAATCAGAGAGTTCTTGTAACTAACAGCTCACCTCTCTGCAGCAGACACAGGCTGGGATTTAAAATCAATGAATCGATGATTGGACCAGTCACTCTTTAAGGACACAGAGCTGGATGGTTTCTGATTGACGCTAAAAGTAAGTGAACATGAAACATGTGTCACATCCAATGTGTCCAATACATTACATAAAAAGTATAAATAAAGTATTAAATAGTATATTATTTAAATCGTTAAATAGTAAAAAGCTGATTAAAATTTCAAACATTTTAACACTGACATGAACTTACTTTTTGTCAGATAACTTTTTTTGCCCTAAATTATGAAAGAAATGCTTCACCCGTTTGCTCTTAGAGGACACAGAGCTGGGTGGAGGTCCAGGCTGGTTCCTGTGAATAATGATGGAGCAGTGATGTGAGTGCTGAGCTGTGACATGGAGAAGAGTCATGGACAGTTAGAGATGGTCATCTCACCTCTGAGCTTTGGTCTGGCTCTCATGTTCCCCACACAGAGTGCTTTTAGAGGGAGGGACTCCCTCCTCTCTGTCCTCACACTGATCCATGCTGCTCAATTCACATCAGCTCACACATACTTTCTACCTTCACCTGCAGAGGAAACACAAATCATTCATGTGCACATCAACTGAGAGCTGCAGAGGTTGTGTCCGATGTGTTGGACTAACATCCATCTGAGACATTTCATCAGTTCACTACAAAAAGTGTCACAGAGCCCATTTCAGCCTCCAAATCCTCCATTACTGTAGTCCTACAAAGCAGCAGGTCAAACATGGCTGCAGAGAGCAGCTTTATGTCAGTAACCATGTCCAGGACCGAGCTGACTGCTTACAGAGTTCATACTCTAACTGCTAGCTGCTCTGCTAGCTAAACTAACTCAGTAACAGTGACTCTGACAGCAGTTACTGTGGAACAGCGGCCGAGCTCAGGACACATTCAGTGTGTTTAGTCTGAGTCCTGGACTCTGATTCAATGGATTCAATCCAGCTCAGAGTTTCATGTGTTCATCAGAATAAAATACATGTACTAATATAACAGAAGTAATGCTCTGAATGCAGGACTGTAATGGAGGATAAATAAGGTTTTTACAGCCTGAAAGAAACATTCAGTTCATATATTTGTAGACAGTGAAGCAGTTTTTAATACTGCAGCTGTTTCCTTCACCTGTGTGTGTGTGAGCCACACCTTCATGTGCTGCTGTAGAAATATGTGGTCTGACTGCTCAGACTGAGTCTAGGAGGAAAGTTCACACGCTGGAGAAAGTTTTGTTCCTAACTTTGTCAGAGTTCGGCTCCAAAGACAAAGAAGACGGAGCTCACAGTCTGTAGATGGTCCTCAGTGTGTGTGTGAAGCACACAGGAGTGTGTTTATGTCAGGAAATCAGTGTGTGTGAAGAGTCTGAGGGAGTGTGTGAATGAGACTCAACACTGAAACCAACAGTCCAAGAAAAGCGTCTGGACTTCTTTAAGTTTAACTTAAAGAAGTCCAGACGCTTTTCTTTTTGTCTCCATAATGTCTCCATAATGCTGCAATGTTATCTGCCCCAGAAACACTGTGCAGAAGCTCTGATGGTGACACAGAAAAGTCACAGTGGAGATACTTCTGTCCACCTTTGATTAGACTCATTATAAAAAGGAAACAAAGTTTGAACACAGTCATGTTTCCAGTTCACGGACTTACATTTATTCCATGGACACTCACTCTAACCTGAACCACAGCTACAACCCAACATTGTTGAGGCCTCATCTCCTCCTTTCCTGACTGTAGAGGTTAAATATGCAACAACCAACAAATAAAAGAATTTGGTTCATTTCAAAGAAATTCACACGGTGACCAAGTAAAGTAACCGTAGTAAAGGAGACAACATCCCGTTGATGGTGGGATTATTTGAAAGATTTGCTTTAGTCACGTCACCAAATGCAGTTGAACCACCCGTGGATCCATGTTTGACCACTCTACCACTCTGAGCTCTGCTTTTGAATCATTTTATTATTATCATCATTCATTTATTCATTCTTTGGAGGGGGGCTATTTCCTAATGCCGCCCTAATAAGCTGATGTTCAAGGGGAAATATAACAGAAACTCTTTCAGTGTTATTCATTAATAAATTAACAGATAAACTGTGAAGAAGAAAAAACTGAGATTTAAAGGAGAGAGTGAGAAACTTGATCATCCATCCTCATAATACATGTTTATCAGTATCTGCTGTGACCATACTGCAGTAATAACTACAAGTCTACATTTCTGTGACTGTTGATCAATCACAGCAGGAATCTGAGCTCATCTCTGCACACAGCTCAGCTCACAAACACTCATCCTGATATTTTCCTTTAACATTTGATGGTATAATTCATCTGAGTTTACACTTTATCTGCATAAATACAGAAAAACAGACCCAAACACCAGAAACCATCAGTTTCACGTTCAACGGGAAGTGGCTCAAACGTCACAGTTTCATAACGTCACCCTGAACTCCACTCACGGAGTTTCTGTCGCCATTGTAGTTTTTAAAGTCCCGTGATAAAGGCGGGTCTTTCTGTGAATCCGCACGCTCATTGGCTAATAGCTCGTGATTGACACATCGTTATCCAATGAGCGTGCGGGAACTTCCGACATAAAGTTGTTTCCTTTGAAAAACCAAAGTCTGATTATTTTTGCCTCCACTGACAGAGCCTGTTGTTCCCGCCACAGAGACACAGTAATGTCAGAGCGGTGTTAACACTCACCCTGCCTCAGCACAGCTCTCACTCTCCTCCTGCTCTCTCACACTAAACGGAGGCTCAGCTAAACTCACTTCCTCTCTACTTACAGGAAACCAGCGCTCAGAGGAGCCGACCGGCCTCACATTTCACCCACAGACACGAACAGCGTGGAATTATTTTATGTCATAAGAAGAAACATATTCATGTTAACACTCACCTGCCTCAGCTCCACCTTCCTCCTCCTGCTTTCACTTTCACTGCTGCTCCCTAAACACAGAGGATGCTGGGACTTGTAGTTGTTTCCTTCCGGTGCGGTCTTCCTCTTTGTTTGTTTGTGTTTGTGTTCAAGTTATTTTGATCATGTAAACATCAACAGAACACGTGAAGCCACACAGAGTTTGTATGTCGAGGTGGGTAGGAGGGTTTGAGGGTTTGGGGAGGGGTCAGAGGGAAGAGGTCTCTCAGTCTTGACAATCCACATTGATGGCATTGCATCTTTCAACGTGTTTGTGGGTCGATTTGGATGCTCCAGGTGTGAGAGCAGCCACTCAGCCTCTGCTGCAGATGTGTGTCACAAGTTCATCTAGTAGTGAGACGGTGGCGCAAGATGGCGAGTTGAGCAGTCGCACGAATTAGGAGCTCGTTGAACTTGTCCCAGAATTTACTTTGTGTTCGTTATTGTTTCCACTCGAAAGTAGTAAAATGACTGCCCCAAGTATAGTTAAACCTGCTAAATTCAAACTCGACCTCAAAAAACAAGAAACAACATCGCCATGTGATGGAAAGGAAGACAGCAGAGAAGGAACGGATCATGACTACGTAGAAAAAACCTTGAAAAAAGAGTGGACGAGCAGCTAGCTGACCTGAGTGTGCAATGCAAGCAAGCTAGTACGATGCTAGCCAGCCTAGCCAAAGCGGTTCAGTTCAACTCAGAGGAGGTGAAAGAATGTAAACAAAAGGTTAAAGAGTTGGAGAGACGAAACGAGCAGTTGACCAAAGATAACTACGATCTCAAGGAGAGAGTGTGAGAGCAAGAAAGGTACAATGAGGTGGTGCCTCCGGATTAAAGGATTAGAAGAGAAAAGAGATGAAGGTGTCAGATCGCTGGTTATTGGAATTCTTGGCAAGATCGCACCTGATATGATATCAAAGCTTGAAGAATCTGTGGATGTGGTGCATAGAGTTGGGAAGAAGATTGAGAACAAGGTCCGACATATCATCATTCTGTTTGCTCTGAGACACGTGAAAGAGGAGATTTGGCGTCGCACCAAAGATTCGGCTGTCTGTAAGAACGGGGGTTTCCACTTTGCTGAGGTACTGCCGCGGGAGGACTGGGAAGAGAGGAGGCGGCTGTGGCCGCAAATTGAACAAGCCAGACGGGCTGGGAAACGGGCCTTTTTCCGGGGTCCTCATGGATACATCGAAGGACGGAGGATCATCGACGTTGAATGAAAGACTTGATGTAAGACTGTATACAGTGGAATATTATTAATGGGACAAAAGAGTTCTACTTAAAGTTAAAGGTTATTAGTCACTGAGTTGGTGACAAGTGTTACAATTTAAACTCATGTTTATATATTTTTCTTTTCTTTTTAAAAAAAAAGTTATTTTCTTAGCATACTCTTATTATGGTTCACTCAAAAATTTCTTTTGGTTCATTAAACGTTCGGGGTTTGAAGGAAATTGTTAAGAGAAAGGCACTTTTTTTATTTTGCAAGGGGCAAAAATGTCACTGTCTGTTTTTACAAGAGACTCACTCTGTGGATGCCGATGTTACCTTTTGGGCTAATCAGTGGGGAGACAAGATTCTTTTCAGTCGTGGATCTAACAGATCTGGAGGTGTGGCGATTTGTTTTAATAAGTTCCCAGGGGAGATTATAACATATAAAGCTGATAGTGAGGGTCATTGGTCAACTGCAGCTTGAAGAGCGAAGGTATATTTCTAATTGTTACAAATCTTTATGGACATAATAACGAAGGTCAAAATAAACGTCTATTGGAAAATCTAACAAATGTTATTTCAGAGTTTAAAGTTATGTACCCCACAGATTACATCCTAGTAGGAGGAGACTGGAACATGACCTCAGATGAATGGATGGACAGATGGCCTCCTCGCTTAGGAAGGAGGCAACAGAATAACATTATTGAGAACTTTTCTAGTTGTGTGGATGCTTTAAGCATCCACACTCTTGAGTTCCTCTTGGGACTTCCGTACACTTTTTGGCACTTAACTACTTCCACAATTTTCAGCCGATTTTCACCGTTCAAATTTTAAAATATTCTGCTATTTCTGCTAATTCCTGCTATGTCTTTTGGTATTTTTCACTATTATACTTTTTAAAATATTAAGCTTAATTTGTCCCATTGAAATGAATGGGAAACTTCTGCAATTCTGCTAAAATTTGCTTGTTTCTGAAACTTAACTACTTCCTCATATTTTCACGTAGAACAACCATTCAAACTTTAAAATGTTCTCAAATTATTGGGCTATTCAGGTATGATTCAGCTTTTTCAAATCTTTTACCATTTTACCTTTATGCCTCTTAAAGTTTTCAGTTGCAAAATTGTGATTTTTCACAAAATACATGCGTTGTCATGGTTGCTATGCACTTGGCTTCCAGTGTGCCACTGAAGGTTTTGCAGTCTTCTCTTCATGTCCGAACAACTTCTTGCTACTTGCTCAATCTTCACTCAACTTCCACAAATTATACATCAAAACATAGGTATTTTTGCTGGGTTTCCGAAAATGTCACTATCATTGTTGTGGTATTCATAGAACTTTCGCAAATCTCCTCAGACCAACACAATGTCGGAAAACTCTCCATATAAAGTCAATGGAGAGTTTGTTCAAAATCACCGCTGCATTTCTGTAATGAGAGGCATATTCGAATCGTCATATCTCCTTAACGAAGCAAAGTTAAGACATGAGGCTTGTCCCGGTATATCTTCAGACACTCGTGACGCTCACAATTCAAGAATTTCTTTCTCACGTATTACCGTTCTGAAATGAGTTGGACTTGTTTGAGGGTAGGAAATTCGTCCGTCGCTCAGATTTCTTCAGATTTCAAACCCTGGAAATGAACCACTTTTTTCTCTCGTCATAACTTTTTGTTGGATTTCCACAGAGACCTGAAAATTTCCATGACTATTCACCAAAGCCTGCTGTCTCTTACGGTGAAAGAATGATATCGATACTCCAAATAGATTTCGAGTTACAAAGCATTGTTTGAGGGCAAGTCAAGCCAGTTTTTGCTTCGCTCTACTCAGTTATGGTGCATTAGAAGTCAAATATCTTTAATAAGTCACATTTTAATGATAAATTGTCAACACTGGAAGATTCCCCCATCTCTTCTGAACAAAACGGTGTAAGAATGACCGCTCTAGCCCCTACGGTTAGGAAATTATGGTCATTTGTTTGAGGGGAGTCGTCACTATGAGAAATAGGCTGCAATAATCCTGTGCCTCTCTGTGCTGCGTGTGTAAATAGATGCACCTGTTTTGGCGGGAAAAAGTACACAGGCTCTCTGATTGGTGGATTCAAATTCAGCAGCTCCCAGGCTGACCTAGAAACTTACTTCTCTCTCCCTGTGCATTTTTTTGCTGATTTTTTCATTTAACAAGTATATTTGAGGGACCCTCAGCATGTTCAGCATTTTTTCAGCTGTCCATTTTGCTTTTCCAATTTTTCTGTTTAACTTATTACTATTGTGCTAAATCATACTATTTCTGCTATTTTATAAGATTTGTGCAAAATATAGTATTTCTGCCAAATATAGTATTTCTGATTATTTATAGTTTTTCTACTAAATCATAGTACAGTATTTCTGCTTTTTATAGGATTTGTGCTAAAACATAGTATTTCTACTAAATGTAGTATTTATGCTTAATCATACTATTTCTGCTTTTCATAGAATTTGTGCCTAATATAGTATTTCTGCTAAATTACAGTATTTATGCTTTTTATACTATTTGTGCTAAAACATAGTATTTCTACTAAATGTAGTATTTATGCTTAATCATACTATTTCTGCTTTTTATAGGATTTGTGCCTAATATAGTATTTCTGCTTTTTATAGGATTTTTGCTCAAACATAATATTTCTACTAAATGTAGTGTTTATGCTTAATCATACTATTTCTGCTTTTTATAGGATTTGTGCTTAATATAGTATTTCTGCTAAATTATAGTATTTCTGCTTTTTATAGTATTTGTGCTAAAACATAGTATTTCTACTAAATGTAGTGTTTATGCTTAATCATACTATTTCTGCTTTTTATAGGATTTGTGCTTAATATAGTATTTCTGATAAATTATAGTATTTCTGCTTTTTATAGGATTTGTGCTAAAACATAGTATTTCTACTAAATGTAGTATTTATACTTAATCATAGTATTTCTATATATTTCTGCCAGGTCCCCAGGCAGCCAATCCTCTGTGAGGACTGAGACATTCAAATTTTCAAATCAGGGCCTGCACGGCTTCCCAGCCAATCATATATGTGTCCTGAGGCATTCAAATTTGCATATTGGGGCCTTCATGGCTTCTAAGCCAGCCAATCATATCTGAGGGCTGAGGAATTCAAATCCACAAATCAGGGCCTGCACGGCTTCCCAGCCAGCCAATCATATATGTGGTCTGAGGCATTCAAATTTGCATATTGGGGAATTCGTGGCTTCTAAGTCAACAAGTCATCCATGTCATATATCTCTAAAAATTCCTATTTTAATGATAAATTGTCAACACTTGAAGATTCCCCCATCTCTTCTGAACAAAACGGTGTAAGAATGACCGCTCTAGCCCCTACGGTTAGGAAATTATGGTCATTTGTTTGAGGGGAGTCGTCATTATGAGAAATAGACTGCAATCCGGTTGTTCAGTGATGACGCGACGAATCCTACTTCCGGGTCTAAAGTAGTCTGCGTTTAATATGGCATTTGTGTTGTTAACATGTTTAATGTTATGTATTTTCTTCTATTTGATCTCAAAAAGCTCCTAAAACAGTCAGCGATCACTGTTGACCTCCCTCGGCTTTTATTACCGCTAATCATTTATTTAAGCTCAGTTTTTAAAACCTTAGGATGTAACTACAGCCCAGCCCATGCAGCAGTATATGAATGACTAACCTCGTATTGTGGATGGATTATCTCAGTTGTTCTCCTGGCTGAAGTTTGGTCCGTTTACAGCATCCTGCCATGCAATTACATTTGTTCCTGACCACCGAGAACACTCACGATAGCATGTTCAGCATTTCTTCAGCTGTCCATTTTGCTTTTCCAATTTTTCTGTTTAACTTATTACTATTGTGCTAAATCATACTATTTCTGCTATTTTATAAGATTTGTGCTTAATATACTATTTCTGCTTTTAATAGGATTTGTGCTTAATATACTATTTCTGCTTTTTATAGGATTTGTGCTTAATATAGTATTTCTGCTAAATGTAGTATTTATGGTTAATCATACTATTTCTATATATTTCTGCCAGGCAGCCAATCCTCTGTGCGGACTCAGACATATATCACATATCAGGGCCTGCACGGCTTCCCAGCCAGCCAATCATGTCTGAGGTCTTCCGTTTCCTCTCTCGTCATATCTCAGCGACGGTTGTACAAAGAGCAATGAAAATCGCAGTCAAAGTACACCAAAGTCCGCTGATTCACCCAGTACAAGAATTATGCCTCTAGTCCACCTAGTTTTTGAGTTACACAACGTTTTGTAACTCCAAAAAACGGCGTTTTTCGCCTCTCACCGGGATCTAATTCTGACTGCTCATCACCCTGTTTTTCAAAATGGCTCCTCTCTTTCCCAGTGGCGCAGTTGGTAATGACACGGGTCTGCAAGCCAAAGATCGTGGGTTCGATTCCACCTTGGTCAACATGTTTTTTTCCCTACAAATTAATACACTGTCACAGACCAGTAATTCATATTCATCATTTATTACAATTCTGCAAACTTTTATGATTTTACCAGCTTTTCTAATATGGACCTCACATTCTTAACACTCCATGGCACAAATACTCTTCCCTTTAGGCTCTGTGTATGTGTGTGTGTGTATCAATATTTCTCCCATTTTAAAGTATTACTCCTCCATAATTGTATTTCTGTTAAATCAAAGTACTTTTACTACATCTTAGTACTTCTGCTCAATCATAGTATTTCTGCTAAATCATTGTTATTATGCTATATTGTAGTATTTCTGCTCAATCATACTATTTCTACTATATTATATTTTTCTTTCTAAATATAGCATTTCTGCTATATAATTGTATTTCTGCTATGTTATAATATTTGTGCTAAACCAGAGTATTTGTGCTGTATCATAGTATTTCTGCCAAATTATAATATTTGTGCTAAAACATAGTCTTAATTTAAAATTACAATATTCATAGTTCATCACAGTGTCTCTGGTAAATCACAGTATTTCTGCTATGTTGTACTATTTTTCTAAATCATAGTGTTTCTGTAATGCTTAAGTATTTTTGTCTAAATATATTCTTTCTGTTATCTTATACTATTTCTCCTAAATTCTTGTATTTTTGAGAAGTTATGTTTCTGGTAAGTTACAATATTTCTGCTAAGTTGTGCTATGCTATTGTATTTCTGCCAAGTATTATGTTTCCTCTAAGATATTGCAGTTCTGCTAAGTTATTCCATTTTAGCAAAGTTCCTTTGCTTCTGCAAAGTTTTTACAATTTCTGCAACTTTTCAGCTTTTTCAGCTACTTTTTGCATACAGCTTCAGCTTTAAAGCATCCACACTGCATTTTCGCAGGAAATGCAAATTTTTCTAGTGATAATAATTTTACAGACATTTGGAGAAGTTTGAATCCTGGAGTTAAGAATTATTCATGGTTTAAACCTAATGGAGAAAGCAGGTCAAGAATTGATTATTGGTTAGTGAGCGATGACATTTTGAGGTGTACTTCACCATCTAAAATCTCCAAAGCACCCCTATCTGATCACTGTTTCATTGATCTTGTCTTAGAACCAACAAGGATGAAACGTAGTAGCAGGGGATATTGGAAATTTAATGCCAGCCTTTTAAATAAGGACAAGTATTGTGATAAAATTAGACATAAAATTACAGATATAAAAAATGATGACTCAGTAGTGGGTAATATACAGAAATGGGAACTTATTAAATTCAAAATCAGAGAATTCACTATAAAATTCTGCAAAGAACTGAACAGGGAAAAACGGGAATATGAAAGTAATTTACTTCGTGAAATAACTCAGTGCTGTAGTAAAGAAAAACTAAACGTGCAAGAAAAGAATAAATTGATGGAGTTACAAACTAAATTAGACGATCTTTACCTAGAGAAAGCCCAGGGTGCCTTTATAAGATCGAGAGCCAAGTGGATTGAGGCAGGTGAAAAGAACTCATCATATTTTAGTAAGCTGGAAAAGTGCAGACAGCAGAGAAATCTAATCTCAAGCTTGTTGATAAATGGGACTGAATGTAAAGATTTCAGAAAGATTGAAAAAGAAGTCTTCACTTTTTATTCCAAATTGTACTCCTCAGAATATTCAGCAGCTGATTCTGATAGTTTCTTTGATAAGATTCATAATCTCATCCCATGTATTGACAAGCCGTTCAAAGATCTGTGTGATTCAGAGCTTAAAATTGAGGAACTGGATTTGGTGGTCATGAAAATGGCATTAAACAAGTCCCCAGGGACAGATGGACTCACTACTAATTTTTATCAATTCTTCTGGAAGGACCTAAGAACTTTATTGTTTGATGCATTAAAGGAATCGATAGAGAAAAAAGAAGTGATGCCGAGCATGAAACAAGGGCTGAAAACCCTGATCCCTAAATCGGGTAAGGATAAAAGAATTTTAGACAATTTAAGACCCATCACCTTACTAAACACTGACTATAAGATCCTGTCTGGAGCTGTAGCTGAGAGGCTAAAGAAAGGCATCTCAAACATTATCAGTGAAACACAATCAGGTTTTTTGAAAGGAAGACTAATTCATAACAATATTAGGCTGGTTTTGGATCTCCTTGAATACAGTGAATTAATCCAAGAGAGAGGGTACATCCTGTTCTTGGATTTTTACAAAGCATTTGACTCAGTTGAACATACGTTCATATTAAAAACTCTGCAGTCTTTTGGTTTTGGAGAGGAATTTATCAATGTTATAGAGATGCTATATAATGACATTAACAGCTCTGTTTTGCTAGAACATGGTACATGTTCAAGGTTTGAGGTTAATAGAGGGATAAGGCAGGGATGTAGCAGCTCACCACTTCTGTTCATCATGGTTGCTGAGCTGTTGTCTATTTTCATCATCATCATCAACAACTTTATTTATAAAGCACTTTAAAACAACCACAGCTGACACAAAGTGCTGTACATTGGAACTGTAAAATAAAATTACATGAGATATAAATAAAAAACAAATAAAAGAAGAGTGAAATCATTAATTAAATAACTACTGCATTAAAAAAGAAACTAAGTCTCACTGAGGTTAAAAGCCAAGGAATAAAAGTGGGTTTTAAGACGTGATTTAAAAGTGGACAGTGAAGGGGCCTCTCTAACATGCATGGGCAAATTATTCCATAATTTTGGAGCCACAATAGAGAAGGCCCTGTCCCCTCTGAGCTTCCTCCTGGATCTCGGTACCTCCAGGAGCAGCTGGTCAGCTGACCTGAGAGACCGACAGGGTATGTGGGGATGAAGAAGCTCAGAGAGGTAAGGCGGGGCAAGACTGTGTAGACATTTAAAAACAAACATAAGAATTTTAAAATTAACTCTAAAAGACACAGGCAGCCAGTGCAGAGAGGCCAGCACGGGGGTTATATGCTCTCTTTTTCGAGTTCCTGTTAGGAGTCGTGCAGCCGCATTTTGAACCAGCTGCAGACGTGAGAGCAATGACTGACTGACCCCCACATAAAGTGAGTTACAGTAGTCCAGGCGGGAAGAAATAAAAGCATGGATCACTGTTTCAAGGTGCTGCCTCGAAAGAAAAGATTTTAGTCTTGCCAGTCGCCTTAAATGATAAAAACTGGACTTCACCACTGCTCTGATTTGGTTGTCCAATTTAAAATCACTGTCCAACTTAAAACCAAGGTCAGTAACAACAGATTTAAAATAGACTTCCAGGGATCCTAAAACAACAGAGGAGGACTCACAGGGACCACTGGGTCCAAACACCAACACTTCTGTTTTCTTTTTATTAAAATTTAAAAAGTTTCGAGCCAACCAAGCTTTAATGTCATCTAGACATGTCAAGAGAGGTTTTATGGAGATGGCATCCTTGCGTTTTAGTGTCAAATAAATTTGGCAGTCATCGGCATAACAGTGAAATGAGATCCCATGCCTTCTAAGGATAGAACCCAGAGGCAGTAGATACAGAGAAAAGAGCAGTGGCCCTAAAATTGAGCCCTGTGGGACACCACATGACAGAGGAGCAGAAGACGATTCGTAACCGAGAAGGCTGACAGAGAAAGTTCTATCTGACAAATAAGACCTAAACCAATTGAGTGCAGTGCCACCAATACCCACTACATCATGTAATCGAGAAATTAAAATATTGTGGTCTACTGTGTCAAAGGCAGCAGTTAGGTCAAGCAAGACAAGAACAACATGGTTACCAGAATCACATGCCAGAAGGATGTCATTAAAAACCCTTAGTAATGCAGATTCTGTGCTGTGAAGGGTTTTAAAACCTGACTGAAAAACCTCAAAGATTCCATTTTCATCTAGAAAATCTTTCAGTTGACTAAAAACAATTTTCTCTAAAACCTTGGAGACTAAAGGCAGCTTGGAAATAGGCCTATAGTTCGCTAAAACTGTGTGATCAAGGCCAGGTTTCTTAAGCAGTGGCTGTACTACTGCATGTTTGAAATTTGCAGGAACCACACCAGAAGACAGACTGCTGTTAATAATGTCAAGGACAGACTGTTGTATACTAGGAAAAATTTCTTTAAAGAATTGTGGAGGGACAGGATCCCGTGGGGAACCTGTGGGCTTAATATGGCGAACCACATCCTCTAAAGAGGAGAGCGTCACAAGCTCAAACTGAGTGAAAACAGCAGCGCAAGGGACAGAGACAGAGGGGTCAGAGTCAGGAGCTGTGATAAGAGCCCTGATGGTGACAACCTTTTCAATAAAAAAGTTCAGAAAATCATTGCAAATCTCAGGAGAAACTTCCAAACAGACATTCAAAGGAGTATTAAGAACAGTGTCAATGGTCCTAAATAACACACGTGGGTTATGACAGTTGGAAGAAATAATATTTGCAAAATATTCCCTTTTTGCCTCTTTAACAGTGTTCTGGTAGCGATGCCAGCAGTCTTTGAGAATTTGAAATGATACATGCAGTTTATCCTTTTTCCACCTCCGTTCTGCTCGACGACATTCCCTCTTAACAGCACGACTGCTCTCATTAAACCAAGGCTCAGGTTTAGCCTTAAGCTGCCTGGTTTTTAAAGGAGCCACAGAGTCCATGATTTTTTGACAGCAAGAATTAAACCAGGAATGTAGGTCTTCTGTGTCAGAGGAATTATTTTGATTAAAAACAGTCACATTAAGGGGTTAACTGTGATGGGTGAACAGATAATAATCAGTCAGCTGGCAGATGATACCACCCTGTTTCTAAAAAATGAGGACCAGATTCCTTTAGCCTTGCAGGCGATCAACCATTTCTCCAAAGCTTCTGGCCTACAGCTGAATATTAATAAATGCAAAATTCTAGCTCTGCATGAGTGTCCCCTGCAAGCAATAAATAATATGCAGATCAAAAAAGAGGTGAAGTATCTGGGCATTGTAATTTGCAAGGATAAAACATCAACAGAAAATAAGAATATCTGTACCAATATAGAAAAGTGTAAGTCAATTTTAAACATGTGGCTGCAAAGGGACATAACTCTGTTTGGGAGAATCTTGCTAACCAACATGGACAGTCTGTCCAGACTCATCTATCCAGCCTTTTCTCTGCCCATACCTCCAAAACTAATTAAATCTATAAATACTCTTAATTTTAGGTTCATATGGAGGAACAAATGTCATTATATAAAGAAAAATGATGTGATTAAGAATTATGAAGAGGGTGGGGCTAATGCCACTGACTTTGATGTTATGAATGGTGTACTAAAATTGAAATGGTTAAGATCTTTCATTAGGAACAAAAATTCCTTTTGGAACATTATTCCCAATGTGATTTTTGGCAAAATGGGTGGAATAGACTTTTTGTTACGTTGTGACTTTGATTGCAGTTCGTTACCTGTTAAACTCTCAGCTTTCCATCAGCAGGTCCGTCTCTACTGGAAATTAATCTATAAACATAGCTTTACTCCTCACAACACCTCTATATGGAACAACAGGTATATCCGTTTGTGTAGGAAATCTGTGTACGTGGATGAATGGAGATCTAAAGGGATTTGGGCTGTAGCTCATTTTATGGATGATAATGGGGTCTTACTAAAACATGAGACGTTTTGTGAGAAATTTGATGTAAGATGTACTGCTAAGAGATATAAATCCCCAGTGAAAGCCATCCCAGTCCCTTTGAGATCAATGATAAAAGAAGATATTGTGCACTCTAAAATTTCTCCTGGACTGAGGCAGCTCTGCATAGCTGGAGTTGAATTTGGTGACAGCAGGTTTACAAACAAAGTGATCAGGAATATTTTGATAAATGAAATTTGCCCTAATCCGGTTAAAAGAAATTATATCCTTAAAGAATTTGAGACCATGGAGGTTAAGGCGATAAGACAAAAGTCTACAGGGAGAGCAGAATTATTAGGCAAATGAGTATTTTGTCCACATCATCCTCTTCATGCATGTTGTCTTACTCCAAGCTGTATAGGCTCGAAAGCCTACTACCAATTAAGCATATTAGGTGATGTGCATCTCTGTAATGAGAAGGGGTGTGGTCTAATGACATCAACACCCTATATCAGGTGTGCATAATTATTAGGCAACGTCCTTTCCTTTGGCAAAATGGGTCAAAAGAAGGACTTGACAGGCTCAGAAAAGTCAAAAATAGTGAGATATCTTGCAGAGGGATGCAGCAGTCTCAAAATTGCAAAGCTTCTGAAGCGTGATCATCGAACAATCAAGCGTTTCATTCAAAATAGTCAACAGGGTCGCAAGAAGCGTGTGGAAAAACCAAGGCGCAAAATAACTGCCCATGAACTGAGAAAAGTCAAGCGTGCAGCTGCCAGGATGCCAGCATAGGAAAATTGGGTTGAACAGTGAGACTGCATTTGTGGGGTTTAGAAACATCCAGAGCATCGCAACAGAAAGGTAAATAAAAAAAGTAAGAGAGAGAGATAAAGAAATAAATGAACTAATAATACATAAATGAATAGAAAAATAGAAAACACACATGTAGAAATTGTCACATGTGAAATTGTTTTTGGAGAGAATCAGAAGTGAGACAGTTTGAATCCACAGTTCAGCGCAAAGATGCAGGAATTAAATCTGATTATAAAAACACATCGAGGCAACGAAGACCAGCTTACACTCAATATTAATATGAACACACAACATACACGCAATGAAGACATGCTTACACTCATGAATGTGAATACATGACATAAATGCTGAATGGTGTAGATTTAACACACTTAAAGGCTGAAGCTGAGGAATAACTCAGGAAGCTGCAGGACAATAGAGCGACTTTTGTGACAAGGAAAAAGAGACTGGGAGGACCAACCAGGGATTAGAAGCTTAAAGCAGGTTTAAAATAGTGAATTAGAAGTGGTTTCCAGCTGATTGAGCAAAAGAAGTGACGACTGTAGAAATAAAAATAAAAGAATAATAATTGAATTATGCAGCAATGTTTTGAATATGCATTTCTGTTGTCAGGGCAACTTCTCGAGATGTGACTCAATATGCAAATTAGTTGAATGAGTGGGGACAGAAAAAAAAGAAAAACTCAAGTTTCCTGTCTGAGACATGAGTGAAGTTTGCATTGAGAGAAATATATCTGTGACTGTGTGAGAAGAACTGTTTGGTAAAATATATGATAGCAGCCGCAGGACAATTAAATAAAGTCTGTGACTAAGTGCAGTCGTGCAGATCTGGAGAAGAAGTTTATAATTTAGTGATGACACATTGTTATAAAGTGTTTAGAAAGGGCTTAATGGGAATATTACTGTTGGGCAAACTGTGCGGCTTTAACAAGATTTTCTGTGTATTTAGCAGGTGAAACTCTGTCAGCTGACTTCAGACTGTCAGGAAGCTGAAGAACCTGAGGCCAACCACTGAAACATGATGTGGGCAAAATGAACAGAGGGAGGGATTTTAAAGGTGAACATTTAGGACTTACTGCAAATGTTACTATGTCAAAGTTACTGTGACTCAAACAGAGGAAATTCTGATTTTTTTATTTCCACACCCAGCATGTTTTGGGTGTTATATGCTATTAAATACTTTTAAATAAATTAAAAAGTATTTAATAGCATATAACACCCAAAATATGCTTCGGTTCACATTTAACTCCAGAAAATCATCAATCAAAACATGGATATTACCTGACCACAGATTCGTGGTGACGTCACTGCTCTTTTAACTGTTCGGTGTCTTTGTTTGTTTGCTGGTTGTAGAAATGGTTTATATGAGCTTTGAGCTGAGAGTCAGAGGTTTCTGTGGACACTGCTCATGTCGGCACTTATATTTCTGACCTTTTCTTATAACCGATTAAACATGATCTCCTCCCTTTTGCCCCCATTTTTGGTGGTGTAGGTACAAATGATCAGGCATGACATTCTCATAATAAATAAGATACTGCAAATAATTATTTCTGCATTTGTGCGATTGAAGTGAATTGAAAATGTGTATGAAATGACACTGTTTTAAAGATTTGGCCTAAATAATTTTGGAGTGAATGAGTCTAAACATGATGACCTAACTAGTGATATCCTGACACACACACACACACACACACACACACACACACACACACACACACACACACACACACACACACACACACACACACACACACAGCATGTTATGCCAGTTTCAGCTGAAACTATGTTTCAAACCATGTTCCGGGTTTTTAGTTCACCATTTATGAGGCTTCAAGAAGAAAATAAAAGACAGATCTGAATGTTTGAAAATGTTTTGGAAAGATTCTGTAAAGATGAGATGAAAAATACTCAAAGGATAAATTTAATTGGTTTATTATTTAGATAAGTTGAAAAAAGTTAAACAAGTAAATGAAGAAACAAGGCAGAGGAGAGAAAAGCCCAACAATCCCCTCTGAGCAAGCAGTTGGCGACAGTGGGGAGGAAAAACTGCCTTTAAACGGGCAGGAACCTCCGGCAGAACCAGGCTCAGGAGGGGACAGTCAACGGCCGGGACTGGTTGGGGGGGTTAACAGAGGTGGAGCAAGACGAGGCTACATCAGGTGAGGAAGCAGTAGCGTCTCTCCTCCGGAACAAGTGGAACCATTTTTTCTTTTTTTTCATGCACTTTTCCACGAGCGCTTTTTTCTCCAGGATGAGATTTCTCAGCTCATCGATGGTTTCTGCGTTTTGTTCTTCAAGTTTCTCACATCTTTGTTCCACCTCTTCCAATGTTGCTTGTTGTTCTTCAAGCTTGTCTTTGAGTTGTTTGGATGTTGCCTCCTGTATCAGCTTGTCCTTGTGCATGTCTGCATTTCTCTGTTGGACCTCTTTGTGCTTGTCTTCTAACTGCTCGTTTCTTTTCTGGATTTCTTGGAGCGTGAGCTGCAGGTCTTCATGTATTTTGTCTTCTTGTTGTTTTTGCGCCTGCATTTGAGTGTTTTCACGCTTCAAGTTATTGAATTCCACCAAAATCCCCTTAACGAGCTCGGAGTTGTTTCTCGCTATCTGATCGATCCTTCTCTGCATCTGTGAGCAGCGTTTCTCCAGTTTGTCCTTTTCTTCTTCCACTTTAGTTGCTTTGTCCTCCAGCTGATTACAAAACTCTTGCAGTTTTAGATTTTTAGACTCAAAGTCCTGGACGATACGTTTTCCTTCTTTCAGTCTTTCCTGCTGTTGCTCTTTCTGTTGAAGAAGGTCTTTATTTTGGCGCAGTGTTTCATCCAGGCTTTCTTTCAGCATGCGGTATTTTTCCTGCATGCTCTTCAGTTCGTGCTGCATGTCTCGTTGCTTTTTGTCCTGCTCTTCCTTCTGTTGGAGGAATTCTTTCTTTTCTTCCACAGCTTCATGGAGCTGTCTTTGGAGGAGCCAATTTTTTCGGTCCATGTATTGGAGATCCCGTTGTATCTTATCAGTCATCGTTTTCTTGTCTTGGAGCTGGTTGGTCATTTCTTTTAGTTCTGCACTCTTTTGCCTGTTTTCTTTAATGAGGGATACAATCTGCTCTCGGGTCTGAGCAAACTTGATTCCCCAGCCCTCATTAATAATTTTTATGTCCGGCTGGCACTGTTGTCTTTCTTCCAGCTCTTTATTTTGGGCTTCCATTCGTCTACACTTGTCCTCCAGTTGAAGTTTGTCTTCTTCAATTTGTTGCATTTTTTTCTGGAGAAGGTAGTTTTCCTTCCTACTCTCCTCTAACGCCCTTTGGAAGGATGAGACGCCATTTGGGGAAATTGGCCGGCCACGCCAGGAAGGAGAGGCGGCGTAATCTTTTTGAATTGGTTGTTTTTTCCTTGGAAACATGTTGGAGTTTCTATACGATGACTTTGAAGAGCTTGTGGTGAACGTTTTGTAGGCTGCAAACACAGATGCTGCTGAAACGAACTAAAACTTGCTGTTTCTCACCCCTACTTAAGGAAAAACATCAAAGGACTTAAGATTCTTAAGATCTATGACATCATCACTCCCTAAGCCAATGAGATTGTCACAAGACATTTTGGAATGGGGTATTTTTTTTTAAACTGTTTTCAAACTTAACTTAAAATTTCAGTGTTTCCTGGTTGTGGACTATTGGTTAGTCCAGCCGATTAAGAAATTAATTGTCACAAACATCCCTAATATTATATAACAGACGACAGAAAACAAGACAGTTTTTTTTTCTACGCAATAGCGGTATAATAAAAGTTTTTTTAATTATCCTACTTTTTAGAAAAGAGAACATTTATTAAAGATTATGTATTTAATTAAAAAACTCTGTTCATCTAAAGCAGGGGTCAGCAACCTTTAAGACCCAAAGAGCCAAAGAGCCATAATTGGCCTATCTGGGGTTGAAAGGCTCGATAAATGCACGGCGTTTCGCCGGGTACACCGGCTTCCGCGAGTGTGACGCTTATTTTGAGCGATGAAAAAATAACAAAATTTTATTTGTATATTGCAAAATCACAATAATCTTCCAATTTAGAACTACAAGTTAAAAAAAGAACTAACATAAATAAAATACACTTCAGCTAATTTATTTTCACAAACCACGCGGAGCCGCACTATAAGGACTAAAGAGCCGCAGGTTGCCGACCCCTGATCTAAAGGGTTTAACAAAAAGGGGGAGCTTCCTGCTGGAAATTGAAATGTCCCCATGTCCCCACTGGGCGATCGTGGCTCAAGAGTTAGGAGTTCGCCTTGTAATCGAGCCCCGGCTTGGACAGTCTCGGTCGTTGGGTCCTTGGGCAAGACACTTCACCCGGCAAGACACTTCACCCGTTGCCTACTGGTGGTGGTCAGAGGGCCTGGTGGCGCCCCAGGGTGGCTGTAGCTACATCACCAGTGTGTGAATGTGTGCGTGAATGGGTGGATGACTGAGCGTGGGTGCTTAACTAGTTAAAAAAACAAACAAACATCTGTCTCTTATTTTTTATGTCACACAGGAAAGAAGCTTCAATGTCTGATGAGAAGACATTAATTTGTTGGTGTTTGTGGTGTTTGGTGCAGTTTTCTTGTTCTCTGGCTTGTTGTTTATTTACAGTGGAGATGAAGATCTCTAACAAGTTGATTTGTTCACATTTGCACATCTTAATTTTTAAGAGGAATGTGTTTTTTTGAGTTTGTACACTATATGCATGTAAGGCAACCGTTTCCTTTTTCTGTATTTTTGTGTGCTGCTCTTTTAACAAAAGGGGAACAAAAGACATTTAAATCGACCTCAGATGATTTGTTTAAATTTTTACAAGGTCTTACTGAGGTGATGCAAAGTGAAACATGCTTCTTTTTTGGTAATGTGCTGGAAAAGCTTGAAAATTGACCTTGAATGTGCTTAAAAAGTGCTTGAATTTGACCCTAAAAATGTGTATGAACCCTGCATATATTGCAGTATTTACAGTTTATAGTAGGAATTTCATGGCAACAGCTAATCTTTATTTTGTTTACTGGGAAATGAAATGCTGCCAATTCACAAAGCTGTGCTTCAGCTGCACTTCCTGTTGTAGACTTGTGATGCACACAGGCTCTGTTCCAGCACTCAGCATGTTCTTCCTTATTTGCTCCACCAGGGGGAGCTACTAAACTATGACATCCTGATAGGAGTGAACCAGGGAGAGGGGCTGAAGTTTGTGGACGACAGTGAGGACAACGACGGCATCTCAGCTGCGGCGTTCGACTACACCATCTCCAGCTTTGTTGACAACCTCTACGGCTACCCAGAGGGTGAGGACGCCACCTCTGTACACTGCCACTTTTTCAGTTATTCCATTTTACAGCCTCCTCTCACTTAACTGCATTTTGCAGCATCATCAGGTTTTGTCTCATTAGGAGCCGCGTTTGTTGATCTGTTAGTTTTTTTCTGTTTGCTGTATTCATTAAAATAAACGGATAATCGTCAAAATGACAAATGTGGACAATTATCAAAGCTTACATTACAATTCTGACAGCTTGAGTTCACATGAATTTTCAAAAGAATATAAAAAGCTGTGAAAGTGCTTTAAGCGTTTAAAACATGCGAGTAAAGAATGGAATCAGTAACATGTGAGCCCAGTGAAGTGCATCAAACAAGACAAGCGTGCTAAAGAGAGCCACTCATCCACATCACGGCGTGTCTGCGCCTTAACCTTTGAGGCTCTGTGGGCAGTAATGCTATCATCCCCCAGGTAGTCGGCTCCCAATCTCAGTGTCGGTGTTTCTGACAGATCGGCCTGCGAACCCCTCACAGCCGGACCACAGTCACAGTACAGACATGTTTGGATAATGCAGTCATGCTTCCTCTCTGCTGCCTGTCACTCCTTCTGTTATCAGAAAGACTTTTTTTTCCTCTCTAGATTTCTCACTCGCTTCCTGGCTCTTGGTTCATCTCACCAACATTTGCTTTGGTTTCATATCTTAAGCAGTACCTTCACATCGGTTTGAAACCTCGTGTCAGAGACAACTACAGAGCTAACAAAGTGGCCTTTTGGCTGGAATTAGTCCCTCATCTTCACAGCCTGCACGACGTGCTCTTTCCCACCACTACGCTCTCCCCCGCAGGCCGTGACCCCGGCACCATGAGGCCCAGAAACAACGTTCCTCGAACCACTCGTCATCCTTACCCTACCTTCCCATCAGATCCTGAGCCCGAGGGCTCAGAGCGCCCGCCCCAGGACCTCTTTCCCAGACACACCCGCGACTACTCCACCAAACTGAGCGTGACAGTTGCAGTTGGAGCGTCGCTCTTCTTCCTCAACATCCTGGCCTTCGCCGCCCTTTACTACAAGCGTGACAAGCGGCACGAGATGCGCCGGCACCGGCTGTCCCCTCAGCGGGGCGGCCCCGCCAACGACCTGGCTCACAGCCAGGAGGAGGAGATCATGTCCCTGCAGATGAAGGACTGGGAGCACGACGCTCACCACGACATGGAGCCCCTGCGACCCCACGACATCCTGCGGCCCGCCTGCCCTCCCGACTACACCCTGGCGCTGCGCCGCGCCCCCGACAACGTGCCGCTGATGAAGCCAAACACCATCACCGTAATCCCCAGCACCATCACCAGCATGCAGCCTCTTCACGCCTTCAACACATTCCCCTCCACCGGCCACAACAACACCCTGCCCCACCCCCACTCCACCACCAGGGTATAGTAGGGACAGGCCCGACACAGCGCCACCTAGGGACCAGGAACACTGGCTCTGCTTCCGCTCTGGAAGGGAGGCCTCTAGACGTGGGCCTTCGTTCTGTCCTCTTATTCTCTTCTTTCTCCAAAAGCAACTACACCTGCTGCGTCATGTGCTGTGAAACTTGGCAGCTCCCTCCACTGGTGGCATGTGGAGGTGCAACTGAAGTGTCCAGCAGCAGATGAGCAGTTTGGGGTGGGTGACTCAGATCTTTCAAAGATACTGTTTTCAAAGACGGTCTGCTGTTTCCAGGCTCAAGACCTTCAACATTTGTCAAAGGGACGAATGCTCTCTCGCTCCTCGCTGTTTTCTCTTTTTTACATCTCTTTTTCCATCTCCTGTGTGTTTTGTGCACATTATGCTTCTCTTTTCTACATCCGTGTTTTATTACTGCTCTCTTCCTCTCATTTGACACGCCTCCCTCCTGCTCTTCTCTAAAAATTCCCGATCTGCTGAGCAGTCTGGAGGGGGGAGGCGTACACTAAACATATAACTATGAAAACACTGATATCTTTCATTCTACCAGCATTTTTAGGTGCCAAGTAAGTACTGCTGTGTTTCATTTCTCATCGAGGGAGAAGAAAAACCAAAGAAAAATAGAGTTTCGCTATTTACCGTCAACTAACAGAGTTCTGTCATGTTCTCATGACAAAGTGCCAAACTGGCCTCAGTCGTGATTTTCTTTCTTCCATCTTCTCTCTTTTTTTGTTGTTTTGTTTGAAGCATTTGTTTAATTGTTGTTTTTTATTGTGTGGAAAGAATTTTTCTGAAAATATAGATATAGAGAAATGATATTATATATAGTTCTATATAAAATGTGTACAAAGGAGAAAGTATATAAAAGGGTTTTCTCAGTGGGGGATCTATGCATGAATTATTTTTAAAGACGCGGGGAAAAGGACACTGTACCTGTCGATGCACGTTTCCCAAAATCTAAACGAGTCATATCGCTCCATGTTTGCTACTTTTGGTTTTTGGTTTTTGGTTTTCTCCCGCAGAGTAAGAGCATCGCAGGAGCATCGCAGGAGCATCGCAGGAGCATCGCAGGAGCTCCTGAAGTCAAACGACGCCTCCCAGCACTCATTTATTAAAACGGAGTTGATGCCAAAAGTCTTAAACGTTAGAATCAAAGCATCAGCTGTGAACTCAGTCATGGTGTCATGTGCAGCCTCCGTCTTACTGTCACTACTTTTTCATTTTAGGGTACGTGAGGTAAAGCGTCCGTCGATGTAGCTTGATTGTACAAAATTATTTTTCTACGTTATTAACAAAACAGAGCAGAGACTGATGCTGCTCCTGTCTGACCCCCTTATGTCTGCCACATGTGTATTCTGACTTCATATCATCACTGCTCCCTCCCTCCTCCTCTCTCCATCCTACACCGCCTTTGTTATTTAACACCGACCCCCCCAAACTGATAATCAGACAAATTCCCAAACAGCTGACTTCACTGTGTCGACACCGTTCCTGACTATTTCTGACCTCAGTTCAGCTCTGCTATTATCCTCACATTAAGGGTTCGTTCACCTGCCTGCAGATGATCTGTGAGCTCGTCGGTTGTAAATTAAACTCTAAGCACACTGAGGGTAACCGGGAGGCGTTCAGGGCCTGCAGTGCAGAGCTGCAACATGAAAAAAAGGGATGGGGGCTCAGATCTCCTGAACAGGGTGGAAACAACACGGTGGGTTTGTGCTGTTTGTGATTCCTGCTCCGTCACTCTGGTGGAGACCACTGCAGCTCAGCAGCGCTCCCTGCTGATCCTCTGATGAAGATGTCAACAGTATGTAAACTGAGCTGATGTGCTGCTGTTTGAGCCCACGTGGTAGCGTACGTCCAGTATGGGAGAACTTAGTCACCGGTGCTGTCTTTGCTTGTGCTCTAGCTTTAGCCTGTTTGATTGTTTGTTTTCTATTTTATTACTGCCTAAAAGGGGAGGTGGGGGAAACACATGCCTGACTTCTCCTATCAGAGGTTTTGTAAGCTCACTGGAAGGGAAACGTGCACAATGTAAATCATAAAACAACTGAGTGGGGCTGTGCTGCAGGTGGATCAGTGCTGTGGACAGTAGCTGTGGAAAAGAGACTGGACAAAGACTCTCAGCCTTAAATACAGGACAGAGGATGATCCGATCATCTTTCAGCTAACAGTGTCGAGCAGAAGGACGGCGGGCTGATGCGTCCGTACGAACCCTTTTGTACTCACTCCTGTGTATAAGGAGGTGGCGAGGGGTTGTGTAGTTAACCTCAGTGATAGGTTTGTAGCATAAACCTATTCGTTGGAACGTTAAGGACAATTTAATTACATAGCAAAGCAAGACACGAGTAGGCAAAGTTCTTCATGTTTCCCGTGCACGGGAGAGAACCGGACAAACGCCGTTCCTTCGCTTGACCCCAGTTGCTCTCGTCCGCTCCCCCGTAACACTGCTCTTTTATTGAGGTTACATGAATATACATATGACGTTCATTAACATATGACGTCTACATACAAACAAAGAGTACGTTGCCTGTGCGTGCGTGCGTGTGTGTGTGTGTGTGTGTGTGTGTGTGTGTGTGTGTGTGTGTGTGTGTGTGTGTGTGGTGGGGGGGGTCAGAGTGTGACCCCATAAAGACTTCCCTAAACCTGCTGGTCTGGAAGTCCAGCAGTTCATCTAAACAAAAGGCACTTAGCCTAAATCAGATATAGATACATTTATCCTAAATGAACAGAGGGAGTGACTTTAAGTCTGATTTCAGACTATGTCAGTATTAGTTAAGCCAAGAGTCGGCAAAAGCTTTATGGCCCGGAAAGTTCTAATTCCCACAACATATTGTTGGATTAGTAAGCAAAACTTTTCTGTGATGAAGATTTTTGGGGTCGTTGTTTTAGTGATGGGTTCATTCTGTCAGTTAGCTTTGGCTTGTTTTCTTATTTCAATAGAGGGAGTTTTACTAAACATGGACATGTCCAGGAGCGGCTCATTATTTCTGTAACAGTGCACTTAGAGAAAACTGTCAGGTGTCGCCCCCTTTGGTGATGATGTTTTGTGCTCTGATGAGCTAATAATCAGCTCTCTTTTCCTCCTTCTTTGTTCTAAGCAGGCCTGCAAGATTGAATTAACAGCGCTGTAAAACATTGTTGTGAGAGCAAATATAAGGTGAGCTTTTCCAGATTACAATGGGCTGAGGGAAAGGTCACCTGTGGGAACCTGCCAGTTCCTGTCTAAAGGATTGCAGCGAGTCAATCCAGTCCAAGATCATAAAGAACTCTTTTTCTAAAAACAAAAGAAAGAACAAATAAATGAGCTCATATTGATGAGGGTGGAGACTCTGATGCTTTGCGCGTGAGGCTCCACTTGTCTGCTGTGCAGCCGTGACAAAGACTGGACCAGCGTTAGGATGAGTAGATGTTGACAAACAATTCACGACGCCGGTAAGAAAAGGGTGGATGCTTTGCTTTGCTTTTGGCAGGAGCACAAGAGAGAGAGGGAGACCGAAAGGTTCACATGAGAGTGGAGCTGCAGACTCCACCCTTGGGCGGCTAATTTTGGGTTGCTGATGTTTGCTTTAAGAAAATGTTGTTTTATTGACTGGGTTTAGATGATGGTGTCACATTATATTGTTGGGAAAATGCCAAATGCTGAAGGGGAGAAAATGTTTGATATTACTGATGTTACCATTAACCAAAGCAGGCCACTGTAGAAGTCAACGACATTTTATAGAAGGAAAACAGAACCAAAGCCAAATGTAGGAGTTATATAGGGGATTGGTGGACTTGTCACATTCCAAATCCAGTTATGGAACAACAAACACTGGTCCAAGGGAAAGGGCAGGTGATACGAGGTGGTGCTGGAGGGAAACGAGCAAAGTAAAGACAGCAAACCTATTTTGGTTCGATTTGATAAAGTCAAATTAAAAGAAGTACCATGACACTCAGAGGATCAACGTGAAACTAAAACATACGCACATTTTGTATGAAGCACATGACTGATAACTGTTGTGTTTTAAGTTTAGTTTCTTATAGCACAGAGTGGATCACAGTGAGGGAAGGACAGGGGGGGAACTGAGTTTAAATGTGAAGTTGATGCTAATATACAGGTTTTGTTTCTAGGTCGTTCTGGGGATGCAGGCTCTGGGTGGAGCCAGGAGCTGAAAAGATCGAACATGATAATTAAACTGATTTTATTATTTAAACACAGGTTTGCAGGCCCGGAGCAAATATACTCGAGAGGAGAATCGCTGAGGTTTCCTGAGAAATGATCTGATGAACCTTTTTCTTTTAATTTTCTAGTTGTGGTTTTGTTTGACACATGAAGATGTGTCAAAAGGGGGAGTTTTAGGTCTAATTTGAAACAATGGATTATATGATCGATGATGCAGTTCTACACTGCAATCATCGAGTCCATCCTCACCTCCTCCATCACCGTGTGGTACGCTGGAGCCACTATCAGGGACAAACAGAGACTGCAGCATGTTGTGCGCTCTGCTGAGAAGGTGATTGGCTGCAGACTCCCATCTCTGCAGGACCTGTACGCCTCCAGGACACTGGGGCGTGCAGCTCAGTCACAGCTGACCCTTCTCACCCTGGACACAGTCTGTTTGACCTGCTCCCCTCAGGCAGGAGGCTCCGGTCCATTCGCACCAGAACCTCTCGCCATAAGAACAGTTTCTTCCCCTCTGCTGTTGGACACATGAACAATAACCGTATGACTGTTCCCACCACTACCACGTGACCCTACGCTGTGTTCACTGCATCATTCCATGTTTGGCCCTGATCACCACCTGCACTCATGTATATATCTATCTACTTAGCACTTTTAATTCTTATTTTTATTTTTATTTAAGTGTTATATGACAGTATGTTTGCACTGAAGCACCGCAGCAATTTCCTAATGTTGTAAACCTGCTCAACATTTGGCAATAAAACCGTTTTTGATTCTGATTACTGTCAGCATTTTAATCGCTAGTTTAAAGGCTGCAGCTGTTGCTCTAACATAAATGTAACAGGCCTCAGTGCTGGTTCTAATAGTCTGAGCTGCTTCCAGCTTTATTTGTGAAGAGCACAGCAGCTTACAAAACACGTAGCTAGCTCGTACAGCTGCGACGTTAAACTTTCATGAGCTAAGATGACCTTAAAATAACGGGGCTACGTGTGGTGATGCTAGCGTTAGCCACGTTAGCGCGTTAACTTCACAGGTGGTCAGACTGAGTAAACAGGCACTAAGTCAGAGGTTGGGCTCTCCGTTTCGCTGCAGGATCCCTTCATTCATGCAATTTATGCAGTTTATTAAAGTGCAATTGGAAAAAGGATTTTGAAATGCAGTTTTTAAAAGCATTTCAAAAATCAGTTTATTAAATGGGAATTCAAAAATGAATTTACAAATGCAGAATTTATTCTATAATTCATTACTTAAGCACAGAATTCTTTATTTCGATGCGCGTGGCTCTTGTGGTCCTCCATACAGGAGTGAGAACGTGTTGGCATTTGGGTCCTCCTTCCCCTCATCATAGTCTGCCACGCAGGCCGTGACAGAAAAGCCCACTAAAAGAACGCCCACAAGAGCAAAGCAATGGTTTTGACTTGATCAGCATTAACCCCGCCCCCTGACTTTGATGGGTGAAGCTGACAAATAAAATGTATTTATGAACAGCGATGCAGGGCCAGGAGTAGCAACGTGAATTAAATAAATACATCATTAAATAATTCATTAAATGTGTCAGTAAAATAATCAAAATAGAAAACAAACCAATAATTGATTAAATATGTAATTAACTAATTTGAATTGTATATAAACAAATATTGAAAAATTTTAAATGAAATTAATGGATAATTCATTATTAATATATATCTTTAATTGATTATGTAGATTTTTTAAATTAATTACTGAAATAGTTCATTCATTAGTGATGCATTTATTTAATGCAACCATAAAATTATTGCTAGTTTAAGTAAAATCAATTTAAGACATCAATATTAAAGGTTAACTTATGATAATGAATACATGCAACTATAACTGATGACATAAAAATGAGGATTTCTTAAGCTGAAGCCAAAGTGCTGACTCATTTGTCATGTTACTCTCAAATGTTTTCCCTAATAACAAGAACATAATTACACTTTAGCCACAAGAGGGCAGCAGCATTAATATAAGTCACATGTATATAAAGGTACAGTGATTATATTACAGTGATTTTGACAAAAACAAAACAGTTGATGGCAGTGTGTTTTTCCATGACAGAATAATTACGCACACCCCACTTTGCAGTTATTTATTTGTAAAAAATGTTTGGAATCATGTATGATTTCCGTTCCACTTTGTGTTGGTCTTTCACGTGGAATTCCAATAAAACTGATTCATGTTTGTGCTGTAATGTGACAAAATGTGGGAAAGTTCAAGGGGGCCAACACTCGGACCGGCGGCCGCCTCGGGTCTCTGCTCCTCCCGCCTCCCCTTTCCCTCATCCACCTGCTGCCTCTGTGGAAGCTCCGCCATAGCCACCACCAAACAACTGAGTTATTTCTACACATCGACCAGCATCCGGCCAATCCACCACCTTCCATCGTTTATACCGTTACAAAAAAAAAAAGAAATCATAAAAAAACATCATTGGCCCAGAAAAACGAAAAATCACCATCAGTATGCCCGATGGCCAGTCCAGCTATGGTCGTGCCATCAGTTAACCCTTCACGTGGCAGCTGTGACACGCGTGCCCAGGGTTGCCGACCCCTGCTCTAAAGCATCTGATTTGGATTCCTGAGATCAAATATATTTTCCTTTGGCTTTGTTTTCTTCACATTTGTGGCTTTAATGTAGTGTTACATCCTGTTTGTTTGCTTCCCTCTGTATACATGTCCAGATTCACTGTTATGTTTCTATTCTTACATTGCTGTGTGATCACTGTTCCCTCTGCTGACTGATGTGACCTTTTGTATCTCACACTGATACTTGTCATATTTGTATCTGCGCCTAAAAGATAAAAAGTTTTCCACGCTAAAACACAGCTCCACCTCCTGCAGTTCTCCCTCTGAACCACTAGATGTCTCTGTTATCTAAATGAAGACGTGCAGCACAGCAACCACAGCAGCGCTCAGATCACACGTGTCCTGTTATTATGTATAAAAGCATGAAACAGGTGAGACAGGTGGGATCAATATTAATGTTGTGGAAATATATGAAAAAGCAACAGAAGAGTGAAAACATTTCCTGTTTCTAGAAAGATCTTTCAGCTCACAGCTGCTCACAGACTGTATTTACAAGTGACAAACTGCAACTCTACAGTACATCTACAGTATATATCAAATATATTCTGTATTCAAATCTATTGAGTGATGTTTGAAAGTCTTTCCAGGTGAGTTTGATCCAGGAGGGTCTGAAGCCAGAGTCAGACAGAGACTGTGCAGAGACTGTAGAAGGACAGAGCAGCAGCAGAGCAGTCCAGATACACTGATGATCCTCTGTCAGATCCAGAGGGACACACAGGGATGATGCTGGACTCTACATTGTGTCTGACAGTGGAGCTGTTCTCAGAGCAGTTCACTCTGCAGCACTGACAGTCATCTGCACTTCTTCTCATTCCTCTGTCAGTCACTGCTGGATGAAGCTCTCCTCTCCACCTCCCAGTAACATGGCCCAGTCAGAGCGTCTCTACACACAAGCTGCTGCTGCTTCAACCTCTCTGGATCATCAGGACACAGCTCCTCCTCTCTCAGCACACACACCGTCCTGTTTACCATCATCAGCTCCACCTGCAGAGAGAAGAAGGAAGAGCAGAGGAGATAAACGAGTGTTTCCAGAGACTCTTCATCAGCTGTCAGTCAGTGATGCAGCACATCCAGTATAAAGAGCAGCAGGGACTTCAGTGCTGGGACTGTACTAGGACTCATTGTTGCTTCACTTTTTCTAATCTTTGGATTTTTATTGAAGTTGATGAAAATGTTTTTCCCTCCTAGTTTGAGTTTGGACTTTCATTCATTAGAAGAACCTTGGTGTGTCCACTCTGAGCTCTGTAGGAACCCCAACAACAAGCCCAACAATCCAGATGGACGGTTCCAGCTGTTAACTGGAGGAATTCCATCCAAACATCTGCTCTCACTAAATTCTTCCTCACCTACAGACTGTGTTCTTCACTGCTTTAAACTTGGAAATGAATGCAGTCATTGGTCTGCGTGCTGCTTTGTTCAGAGAGCTGATTGGCTGTTGACAGTGTTTGATCAGAGCGTGTCAGCCGTTACTATGGTGACCATAAAGGTCAGAAACAGGAAGTGTTTGTGTCCAATCCTGAAGCCTGTCACCGTTCTCCTCTCACAGCTTCACTGAGAAGCTGCAGCTTTACAGGAAACACTGGATCTTTGTTTCATACTGACTGTGTTTAGTACAATACTGCTGACAGCACCACCCACTCACTCCATCACTCTACTGACCTCAGAGTCTCCAGTCTGTAGTCTGGACTCTGCTGAAGATCAGACAGCTGCTTCACATCTGGATCCTTCAGGTTGTTAAGTTGTAGCTCCAGCTGTCTCAGATGGGAGGGGTTGGACTTCAGTGCTGCTGCCAGATAATCACAGCTGATCTCTGACAAACCACACCACCTCAATCTGTATAAAGAATGAAAGATGTAAGTTTATTAGACAAAGTGTGAGCTTGAAATCATTCAGTGTTTCATCATCTGTTCAGAGCTGAAGAAGGTTCAGAATGTAGAAGTTTAGAAAATGGAAACTCCAAACAGCTGAAGCCAACAGGAAGCAGCTTCAAACAGGAAACTGTGCAGAGTTTCAGACTATATGTCCTGATGCAGCCAGTTGGATTTTGGAGATTTGAATCTCTGTTCTGTGACTAAGTCCTTGAATCATTTCTTCCAGTTGGTCCAACAAGACAGACTAAGTGTTGGACATGTGTTGTGGCTCCATTAGGGGAGCTTCTAAATGTGATGTGATGGCCCCTCTGGGTCTGTCAGGTCACAGCACTGAAGAGAGCTCAAACTGGGCACACAGTTGTTCCAGTCTGGACCAAAGACTCTATACTGGGACTGAGGGACTGCTTTGACTGCACCCACTGGGACTTTTTAAAGGCTCATGTTCTCACTTAGATCATCGATTTCTACTTACATTTCTTTCTGGGAAAAATGGGGATTACTTTGGAAACAGGAAGTATTTTCCCCAATAAGCAGCCCTGGATTAGTAAATCACTCCAACATGTTCTCAGGCAGAAGAAGCTGTCTTGTTATGAGGGAGAGAAGAAAAAGATTGAGGCACAGAAACTTGTTGAAAGAGAGATAAAGCAGCTAAAATCAGGTGTAAAAGTAAAGCAGAGGATGAGCTGAATAAAGGACACTCAAGGCTGGCTTGGAAAGGAATGAAGTCCATGGTGGGGATGCAGAACAAGGAGCAAAGATGAATGTGATGCTGAATCAGCAGAAGACTTGGACTCATTTGATTCCAGCTTTGATATCATTGATTTCAATGAAGAGCTTTGTGATTGTAGCAAAGGGCTGGTAGCTCTGAGAGTCCCACTGATGAGGTGTTTGTGTGGAAATCTCTTAGTGGGACCAAAGAGAGAAAAAGCCCTGGTCCTGATGCTGTGGGAGGGAAATGATTGAAGTGTGCTGTGAGGAACTGACTGGGAGATTTTCACACATTTTCCAGTCCTCCTTGGAACAACAGGAAGTTCCCAGCATATGGAAACAAAGGTTAAGTGTCCTATGGCACTCAGTGATGATGGTGCTGTGGCCCCACCACCTCCACCTCTTTGTAAAGGAACTAACTGTAATCTGAAGCTTCAAATGGAACTAAGACTTCCTCCACTAGGTGGCAGTGTCTGATGAGAAAGTGTTAGTGGAGCTGGCCTGGAGTCAGAAACAGGAAGATGCAGGATTTGGGCTGAAATGGGGAAAAGTGGTTCGCACTAGTGCCTTAAAGCAAGAAGGTTGTAGGTTGAAGCTTGTTGGCCTTTCTGTGGAGGTTGGATGTTCTCCCACAGTCCAATGAAATGCTGCTTAGGTTCATTGGTGCTTCTAAATTGGCTGTAGGTGTGGATGTGAGAGAGTGCTTCTCTGTCTCTCTCTGTTGGCCCTGTGATGGACTGCTCACCTGTGCAGGTGGACCACGCCTCTTGCCCTAGCTAGGGCACAGGCTGCAGCCCTGTGAGCCTAAGCTGAATAAACAGTTAGCAAAAATGATCCATAGATGGCCTGAAATCCCCCAGTTAGCAGTTTGGTAGATAGCTATGACATGCTAATCCCATCCAGCAGCTGTATTCTACCTGTAAGCTGATCCCTGCTGAGCCAAAGCACTTTTTCATATACAAATTACAACCTTTAATAGAAACCTATTGGTCAGCATCTTATTAGCCTGCTGTTAGCTTCATTCCACAGAAAACTGAGAGAAACTAACAGAGTTGATAAAGAATAAAGAGAAATGTGCAGACAGACTTTAAGGTGGAATGAAAAGTTGGAGAGTTTCACAGTGAATTATCCAGTGGAGGATTTTTCTTCTTCTTTGAAGGTTTGAAATGTGAACATTGTTCTGCTGCAGTCAATGGACTAAACCAGAGAAGAAGAAAACAGACTTTACCATGAAGATCCTCAGTGTGGATCAGTATAATATCAGCCTGATGTCTGCAGTTTAGTGTCAGCACAACTTTCACATCATATTCATCTCAGCACAACTAAAACATGCTGACTGACCTCAGAGTTTCAAGTCCACATCCTGGACTCTCCAGGAAACCACACAGATGCTTCACTCCTGAATCCTGCAGCTTGTTGTTGGAGCTCAGCTCCAGCTGTCTCAGATGGGAGGGGTTGGACTTCAGTGCTGCTGCCAGATAATCACAGCTGATCTCTGACAAACCACAGCCCCACAATCTGTATAAAGAATGAAAGATGTAAGTTTATTAGACAAAGTGTGAGCTTGAAATCATTCAGTGTTTCATCATCTGTTCAGAGCTGAAGAAGGTTCAGAATGTAGAAGTTTAGAAAATGGAAACTCCAAACAGCTGACAGAGTTCATACGCCTTTGTCAGGGTCAAATTCAAGCAAGACCATGTGAAAATTAAAACACATCATCCTAGGTGAACTTAAACACCTTTGTTCCCCTTTTGTTAAGACATAGAAAAGTACACCACACAAAAATACTGCAAAAGGAAACGGTCGCCTTATATACATAGTGTATAAACTCAAAATGCACATTTCACTTCAAATTAAGATTAAGGCTTTGAACAGATCACATAGTTCAGTTCAACATATAAGACTTTAAGAATGCACAAGCATCTACTTAAAATCTATTTAATTTATCATCCATGATATTATTTTGTACAATTCCAATGTATTTTGTTCATCTCCCTTAAATAAACAGGCAGTCTTAAAGTATGAAATATTCATATACAAACACATATAAATGTGTGTACTGTCTCAGTGGCTGATAGTACCCCACAGGCCTCAGTGTGAGCTTGAAGACATTTATAATGTTTAAGTAGTTTAATGTGCAGGTGCTGACGATAAACACATTTTGAATGAAAGCCGGGGAACTTTGGTAGCACAGAAACAAGTGGCTATTCTTTGTGACTATATGGATCACTCACAATACCATTATTTCACACAAAGGCACCAAATTAATACTCAAAAAAGCTGCAGCAATACACACAAATATAAACAGTACTTGGTGACAACTTTGCTTTTAGCCTTTAACCCTTCTTGACTACTTTTGATGTGGCCTCTATATTTTACCTTTAAAAACAGTTTATCTTGCCAATCTGTTATTTTCTCATTTTGACCAACTGTATCAGCACAATTGATCTAAATTCAGACAAAATTTAAAATACAAGTAGAAAGTGATATTTTGACTGTAAAAACCACACACATGTTTAACGAATCATCTTCATAACTTGAAATGCAAATAGAGATTGTACATTTTTAAAAATACGCACACGTTTTGCAAACAACAAAGTTATATGGTACTATTTACCAAAAAATGCAGCCAAGGCTCAGACGTTTTTCATATAATCATTTCAAACTATTTACAGAACAATCAGGTGTCAAACAATAGTTTGTGTCACTCTAACACATATGAGAACAGCACAGGGATAAACCTGCAGGTCTGACAGCAGGTGTGTCACTCAGCGTTTACACTGCAATCTGCCTTTGTTGGCTTTAAGGCAGCAACTGTGACGATCACTAGTAGAACTGACACACAAAACAAAACAACAGCTACACACTAAATACACAAGACAACAAACTAACTTGAGACCAAACACGGTAAACGTCACAAATCTCTCACGTATCAAAACTCTCTCTCTCTTTCGCTCTCTCTTGCCGGTCACTCCTAAAACTTCCCCCTTTTGCTAAACAACCAAATGTCATGTTTCCATATCATTTTTGATTGGTCGACATGGTACATTTTCCCACCTATAGGGCTTTGGAGCGTGATGTCACGGGAGATGGGCCATGCCCCCTTCCGCCATGACAGTAGGCCAGCCAAAGGATACCATTTCAGCTATGGATCGTACGTGTTGTGTTGTCGGTTGCAACGTTAGATCACACGATCGTGAAGGCAAGAAGCTGGATAACGGGCTCTCTTTTCATCGTTTTCCATCCTGGAGGCAACGTGAGGGATCCCATGTATCCGATATTACTAAACAAAGACGTCAGGCTTGGATTGCAGCGGTGAGACGAGGGGATATCGAGTTCTCTGCAATCCCCAGCTTTTTGTTGGTTTGCTCACGGCATTTTCTTTCCGGTGAGTTCTAAATTAATTCATATCACTCTTGAAAGGCTTTTAGTGTTATTTTCAATGTGCTGAGGTCATAGATAATGAGATAAAACATGCTAATGTGTGATGCTGCAGAACCACATCATGTCGACTGAGTAGCTTATGATTTGGCATTATTGCAGGCAAACCAGCATATGAAATGGATGTAACAAATCCAGACTGGGCACCAACACTGCACATGGGGCATGACGACATACCTGTATCAGACTCGGACCGGCACTCAAGGCGTACGCAACGGAAGCGAAAAAGAGCACCCATCGGAGGTAAACAACCCCCCCCTCTAAAAACATACTAAATTGCTATCACTGTACACTAATCCGCACATAACTTCCAGATGAATCACACACCTGTCATTGGAATATTGGTGTACATTTACCTTATGTCTAATTTTATCTTACAGGCTTTCGTTATGCAGCTGCAGAGTCTGAAGGTGTGCCCCGTGCAGAAGTGATTGATGAAGATCTGACAGAAGACCAACAGCAAAATCACAATGTCATGGAGGCAGTGGACAGCAGTTGTGTTGGACAAGTGGAGGTTGAGGTACCAGCTGCAAATGTGGATATACTGAAGAAATGTAAACCTTTTAAAATGATGACAGATTACAAACTCTCAGCTGTGTCTGTAATCAAACCTCTGTAACTTTGCTTCACTTCAGCAGCATCAGCTCATGTTCACATGTTGATTCATGGTTTGCTTCAGTTTTTGATGGACTGCAGAATATTTTGAAGGTTATCTGCTATAAAAAGCCAGAACAGGAAAATCTGCTTCATGTGTTTCTGTTTGATCCTCAGTGACTTTGACACAAAGGCCTCTGCTGTGATGATCACACCTCTGATCAAGTCTCACAGTGTCAGCTTTGTTTTTATACATATGGATATGTGCTGATAAATGATCAGAATTATAATATTTCCCACTGCCTGCTGTGTGCCGTGACCTTTGACCTGCTAAAGACAGTCAGCTGTGGATTATTCATTGTTGTGTCTGATACTTAGAACTGTGAGGAAGAACACTACACAGTTAATCAGGGTCCCCTCTCTCTGAATCAGGGAAGGTGGGCAGGCCGCGTGTGGGCCGCGGGCCATACGTTGAGTATCACTGTTTGAAATGTGAACATTGTTCTGCTGCAGTCAATGGACTAAACCAGAGAAGAAGAAAACAGACTTTACCATGAAGATCCTCAGTGTGGATCAGTATAATATCAGCCTGATGTCTGCAGTTTAGTGTCAGCACAACTTTCACATCATATTCATCTCAGCACAACTAAAACATGCTGACTGACCCCAGAGTTTCAAGTCCACATCCTGGACTCTCCAGGAAACCACACAGATGCTTCACTCCTGAATCCTGCAGCTTGTTGTTGGAGCTCAGCTCCAGCTGTCTCAGATGGGAGGGGTTGGACTTCAGTGCTGCTGCCAGATAATCACAGCTGATCTCTGACAAACCACAGTCCCACAATCTGTATAAAGAATGAAAGATGTAAGTTTATTAGACAAAGTGTGAGCTTGAAATCATTCAGTGTTTCATCATCTGTTCAGAGCTGAAGAAGGTTCAGAATGTAGAAGTTTAGAAAATGGAAACTCCAAACAGCTGACAGAGTTCATACGCCTTTGTCAGGGTCAAATTCAAGCAAGACCATGTGAAAATTAAAACACATCATCCTAGGTGAACTTAAACACCTTTGTTCCCCTTTTGTTAAGACATAGAAAAGTACACCACACAAAAATACTGCAAAAGGAAACGGTCGCCTTATATACATAGTGTATAAACTCAAAATGCACATTTCACTTCAAATTAAGATTAAGGCTTTGAACAGATCACATAGTTCAGTTCAACATATAAGACTTTAAGAATGCACAAGCATCTACTTAAAATCTATTTAATTTATCATCCATGATATTATTTTGTACAATTCCAATGTATTTTGTTCATCTCCCTTAAATAAACAGGCAGTCTTAAAGTATGAAATATTCATATACAAACACATATAAATGTGTGTACTGTCTCAGTGGCTGATAGTACCCCACAGGCCTCAGTGTGAGCTTGAAGACATTTATAATGTTTAAGTAGTTTAATGTGCAGGTGCTGACGATAAACACATTTTGAATGAAAGCCGGGGAACTTTGGTAGCACAGAAACAAGTGGCTATTCTTTGTGACTATATGGATCACTCACAATACCATTATTTCACACAAAGGCACCAAATTAATACTCAAAAAAGCTGCAGCAATACACACAAATATAAACAGTACTTGGTGACAACTTTGCTTTTAGCCTTTAACCCTTCTTGACTACTTTTGATGTGGCCTCTATATTTTACCTTTAAAAACAGTTTATCTTGCCAATCTGTTATTTTCTCATTTTGACCAACTGTATCAGCACAATTTATCTAAATTCAGACAGAATTTAAAATACAAGTAGAAAGTGATATTTTGACTGTAAAAACCACACACATGTTTAACGAATCATCTTCATAACTTGAAATGCAAATAGAGATTGTACACTTTTAAAAATACGCACACGTTTTGCAAACAACAAAGTTATATGGTACTATTTACCAAAAAATGCAGCCAAGGCTCAGACGTTTTTCATATAATCATTTCAAACTATTTACAGAACAATCAGGTGTCAAACAATAGTTTGTGTCACTCTAACACATATGAGAACAGCACAGGGATAAACCTGCAGGTCTGACAGCAGGTGTGTCACTCAGCGTTTACACTGCAATCTGCCTTTGTTGGCTTTAAGGCAGCAACTGTGACGATCACTAGTAGAACTGACACACAAAACAAAACAACAGCTACACACTAAATACACAAGACAACAAACTAACTTGAGACCAAACACGGTAAACGTCACAAATCTCTCACGTATCAAAACTCTCTCTCTCTTTCGCTCACTCGCTCTCTCTTGCCGGTCACTCCTAAAACTTCCCCCTTTTGCTAAACAACCAAATGTCATGTTTCCATATCATTTTTGATTGGTCGACATGGTACATTTTCCCACCTATAGGGCTTTGGAGCGTGATGTCACGGGAGATGGGCCATGCCCCCTTCCGCCATGACAGTAGGCCAGCCAAAGGATACCATTTCAGCTATGGATCGTACGTGTTGTGTTGTCGGTTGCAACGTTAGATCACACGATCGTGAAGGCAAGAAGCTGGATAACGGGCTCTCTTTTCATCGTTTTCCATCCTGGAGGCAACGTGAGGGATCCCATGTATCCGATATTACTAAACAAAGACGTCAGGCTTGGATTGCAGCGGTGAGACGAGCGGATATCGAGTTCTCTGCAATCCCCAGCTTTTTGTTGGTTTGCTCACGGCATTTTCTTTCCGGTGAGTTCTAAATTAATTCATATCACTCTTGAAAGGCTTTTAGTGTTATTTTCAACGTGCTGAGGTCATAGATAATGAGATAAAACATGCTAATGTGTGATGCTGCAGAACCACATCATGTCGACTGAGTAGCTTATGATTTGGCATTATTGCAGGCAAACCAGCATATGAAATGGATGTAACAAATCCAGACTGGGCACCAACACTGCACATGGGGCATGACGACATACCTGTATCAGACTCGGACCGGCACTCAAGGCGTACGCAACGGAAGCGAAAAAGAGCACCCATCGGAGGTAAACAACCCCCCCCCCCCCTCTAAAAACATACTAAATTGCTATCACTGTACACTAATCCGCACATAACTTCCAGATGAATCACACACCTGTCATTGGAATATTGGTGTACATTTACCTTATGTCTAATTTTATCTTACAGGCTTTCGTTATGCAGCTGCAGAGTCTGAAGGTGTGCCCCGTGCAGAAGTGATTGATGAAGATCTGACAGAAGACCAACAGCAAAATCACAATGTCATGGAGGCAGTGGACAGCAGTTGTGTTGGACAAGTGGAGGTTGAGGTACCAGCTGCAAATGTGGATATACTGAAGAAATGTAAACCTTTTAAAATGATGACAGATTACAAACTCTCAGCTGTGTCTGTAATCAAACCTCTGTAACTTTGCTTCACTTCAGCAGCATCAGCTCATGTTCACATGTTGATTCATGGTTTGCTTCAGTTTTTGATGGACTGCAGAATATTTTGAAGGTTATCTGCTATAAAAAGCCAGAACAGGAAAATCTGCTTCATGTGTTTCTGTTTGATCCTCAGTGACTTTGACACAAAGGCCTCTGCTGTGATGATCACACCTCTGATCAAGTCTCACAGTGTCAGCTTTGTTTTTATACATATGGATATGTGCTGATAAATGATCAGAATTATAATATTTCCCACTGTCTGCTGTGTGCCGTGACCTTTGACCTGCTAAACACAGTCAGCTGTGGATTATTCATTGTTGTGTCTGATACTTAGAACTGTGAGGAAGAACACTACACAGTTAATCAGGGTCCCCTCTCTCTGAATCAGGGAAGGTGGGCAGGCCGCGTGTGGGCCGCGGGCCATACGTTGAGTCTCACTGTTTGAAATGTGAACATTGTTCTGCTGCAGTCAATGGACTAAACCAGAGAAGAAGAAAACAGACTTTATCATGAAGATCCTCAGTGTGGATCAGTATAATATCAGCCTGATGTCTGCAGTTTAGTGTCAGCACAACTTTCACATCATATTCATCTCAGCACAACTAAAACATGCTGACTGACCTCAGAGTTTCAAGTCCACATCCTGGACTCTCCAGGAAACCACACAGATGCTTCACTCCTGAATCCTGCAGCTTTTTGTTGCAGCTCAGCTCCAGCTGTCTCAGATGGGAGGGGTTGGACTTCAGTGCTGCTGCCAGATAATCACAGCTGATCTCTGACAAACCACAGCTCCTCAATCTGTATAAAGAATGAAAGATGTAAGTTTATTAGACAAAGTGTGAGCTTGAAATCATTCAGTGTTTCATCATCTGTTCAGAGCTGAAGAAGGTTCAGAATGTAGAAGTTTAGAAAATGGAAACTCCAAACAGCTGACAGAGTTCATACGCCTTTGTCAGGGTCAAATTCAAGCAAGACCATGTGAAAATTAAAACACATCATCCTAGGTGAACTTAAACACCTTTGTTCCCCTTTTGTTAAGACATAGAAAAGTACACCACACAAAAATACTGCAAAAGGAAACGGTCGCCTTATATACATAGTGTATAAACTCAAAATGCACATTTCACTTCAAATTAAGATTAAGGCTTTGAACAGATCACATAGTTCAGTTCAACATATAAGACTTTAAGAATGCACAAGCATCTACTTAAAATCTATTTAATTTATCATCCATGATATTATTTTGTACAATTCCAATGTATTTTGTTCATCTCCCTTAAATAAACAGGCAGTCTTAAAGTATGAAATATTCATATACAAACACATAAATGTGTGTACTGTCTCAGTGGCTGATAGTACCCCACAGGCCTCAGTGTGAGCTTGAAGACATTTATAATGTTTAAGTAGTTTAATGTGCAGGTGCTGACGATAAACACATTTTGAATGAAAGCCGGGGAACTTTGGTAGCACAGAAACAAGTGGCTATTCTTTGTGACTATATGGATCACTCACAATACCATTATTTCACACAAAGGCACCAAATTAATACTCAAAAAAGCTGCAGCAATACACACAAATATAAACAGTACTTGGTGACTGTTAAGTCTAATTGTTGAATGTTGCCATTGTGTTTCTTAAATTTGTACAGTCTTAGTTCAAGCAGTAGGATCAAAGCCATTCCTTTGATCCTGACCACCTCTCCAACCACTCTGTGCTGGGGGAGGTTTTATTGTAGATACATCCTATCTGAAAGATCTGTTTCTTTTGATGTAAACTTCCTGGGTTTACGACCCTTTGGTCAGCAGGAGGTCTGACACACACACACACACACACACACACACACACACACACACACACACATAAAATGCTTTGTCTTAGAACAAAGGGGGCGTGGCTTTGTTCTGACGTGTTTTGTGTGAACTGTCTCCCAATAAAAGGTAGCAGGAGGAGGTCAGATCTGTGGTCATTTTCGTGGTGGACACAGAGGAGGCCTCCCTTTCGCAAATAATTGATCGATCGACTGTCTTGTTTTCTTCATGATGAATAAGTCTCTAGAATTAGCGGGGCTTGTGGAAACACAGACCCAACAGTGACAACTTTGCTTTTAGCCTTTAACCCTTCTTGACTACTTTTGATGTGGCCTCTATATTTTACCTTTAAAAACAGTTCATCTTGCCAATCTGTTATTTTCTCATTTTGACCAACTGTATCAGCACAATTTATCTAAATTCAGACAAAATTTAAAATACAAGTAGAAAGTGATATTTTGACTGTAAAAACCACACACATGTTTAACGAATCATCTTCATAACTTGAAATGCAAATAGAGATTGTACATTTTTAAAAATACGCACACGTTTTGCAAACAACAAAGTTATATGGTACTATTTACCAAAAAATGCAGCCAAGGCTCAGACGTTTTTCATATAATCATTTCAAACTATTTACAGAACAATCAGGTGTCAAACAATAGTTTGTGTCACTCTAACACATATGAGAACAGCACAGGGATAAACCTGCAGGTCTGACAGCAGGTGTGTCACTCAGCGTTTACACTGCAATCTGCCTTTGTTGGCTTTAAGGCAGCAACTGTGACGATCACTAGTAGAACTGACACACAAAACAAAACAACAGCTACACACTAAATACACAAGACAACAAACTAACTTGAGACCAAACACGGTAAACGTCACAAATCTCTCACGTATCAAAACTCTCTCTCTCTTTCGCTCACTCGCTCTCTCTTGCCGGTCACTCCTAAAACTTCCCCCTTTTGCTAAACAACCAAATGTCATGTTTCCATATCATTTTTGATTGGTCGACATGGTACATTTTCCCACCTATAGGGCTTTGGAGCGTGATGTCACGGGAGATGGGCCATGCCCCCTTCCGCCATGACAGTAGGCCAGCCAAAGGATACCATTTCAGCTATGGATCGTACGTGTTGTGTTGTCGGTTGCAACGTTAGATCACACGATCGTGAAGGCAAGAAGCTGGATAACGGGCTCTCTTTTCATCGTTTTCCATCCTGGAGGCAACGTGAGGGATCCCATGTATCCGATATTACTAAACAAAGACGTCAGGCTTGGATTGCAGCGGTGAGACGAGCGGATATCGAGTTCTCTGCAATCCCCAGCTTTTTGTTGGTTTGCTCACGGCATTTTCTTTCCGGTGAGTTCTAAATTAATTCATATCACTCTTGAAAGGCTTTTAGTGTTATTTTCAACGTGCTGAGGTCATAGATAATGAGATAAAACATGCTAATGTGTGATGCTGCAGAACCACATCATGTCGACTGAGTAGCTTATGATTTGGCATTATTGCAGGCAAACCAGCATATGAAATGGATGTAACAAATCCAGACTGGGCACCAACACTGCACATGGGGCATGACGACATACCTGTATCAGACTCGGACCGGCACTCAAGGCGTACGCAACGGAAGCGAAAAAGAGCACCCATCGGAGGTAAACAACCCCCCCCCCCCCTCTAAAAACATACTAAATTGCTATCACTGTACACTAATCCGCACATAACTTCCAGATGAATCACACACCTGTCATTGGAATATTGGTGTACATTTACCTTATGTCTAATTTTATCTTACAGGCTTTCGTTATGCAGCTGCAGAGTCTGAAGGTGTGCCCCGTGCAGAAGTGATTGATGAAGATCTGACAGAAGACCAACAGCAAAATCACAATGTCATGGAGGCAGTGGACAGCAGTTGTGTTGGACAAGTGGAGGTTGAGGTAGCAGCTGCAAATGTGGATATACTGAAGAAATGTAAACCTTTTAAAATGATGACAGATTACAAACTCTCAGCTGTGTCTGTAATCAAACCTCTGTAACTTTGCTTCACTTCAGCAGCATCAGCTCATGTTCACATGTTGATTCATGGTTTGCTTCAGTTTTTGATGGACTGCAGAATATTTTGAAGGTTATCTGCTATAAAAAGCCAGAACAGGAAAATCTGCTTCATGTGTTTCTGTTTGATCCTCAGTGACTTTGACACAAAGGCCTCTGCTGTGATGATCACACCTCTGATCAAGTCTCACAGTGTCAGCTTTGTTTTTATACATATGGATATGTGCTGATAAATGATCAGAGTTATAATATTTCCCACTGTCTGCTGTGTGCCGTGACCTTTGACCTGCTAAAGACAGTCAGCTGTGGATTATTCATTGTTGTGTCTGATACTTAGAACTGTGAGGAAGAACACTACACAGTTAATCAGGGTCCCCTCTCTCTGAATCAGGGAAGGTGGGCAGGCCGCGTGTGGGCCGCGGGCCATACGTTGAGTCTCACTGTTTGAAATGTGAACATTGTTCTGCTGCAGTCAATGGACTAAACCAGAGAAGAAGAAAACAGACTTTACCATGAAGATCCTCAGTGTGGATCAGTATAATATCAGCCTGATGTCTGCAGTTTAGTGTCAGCACAACTTTCACATCATATTCATCTCAGCACAACTAAAACATGCTGACTGACCCCAGAGTTTCAAGTCCACATCCTGGACTCTCCAGGAAACCACACAGATGCTTCACTCCTGAATCCTGCAGCTTGTTGTTGGAGCTCAGGTCCAGCTGTCTCAGATGGGAGGGGTTGGACTTCAGTGCTGCTGCCAGATAATCACAGCTGATCTCTGACAAACCACAGACACTCAATCTGTATAAAGAATGAAAGATGTAAGTTTATTAGACAAAGTGTGAGCTTGAAATCATTCAGTGTTTCATCATCTGTTCAGAGCTGAAGAAGGTTCAGAATGTAGAAGTTTAGAAAATGGAAACTCCAAACAGCTGAAGCCAACAGGAAGCAGCTTCAAACAAACACAACAAGAGAAAAAACTCTGAATGTTTCACATTAAAGTCGTACATTTCTCATAAAAACAGGACAAAGACTTGAAAAAGTCGTGTTTTTCCTTCCAGGAACCACAAGGCTTCACTTTTAAAGGTGAAGTGTGAAAGAAATGGACATATTTGAAGTCCAACACCTTTTTCCAGTCACATTATTAAAGCAGACAAACTACAAGCTCATTTTCATTCCAACAAGTCATCTTCTGACCGGGACTAACAACACTGGTCTCTATGTGCAGCTGGCTGTGAGACCAGTGCTCAGGGAGCGTCTACAAAGTGCAACACTGAAAGAACATAACACACTAGCTGTGTCCCAAAACGTCGGCTGCATCCTTCGGAGGACCCGGTATTCGCGGTCTACGTGGGCCGGGTCCTTCAAAGACCGAAAAGGCTGGAAGTGCGAGGCTGTGAAATGGGACGGTCTAGCCTTCAGATTTGTGTCACCGCTGTGTGGAGTTTAATAAACTCGGCCGTCTGCTCCTTGCTATCTAAAATATAACAGGACACTGGCGTAAATTCTCGACCGTCTCACACTTCTGTTTAATCAGTTTCCTGTTTAACGTTTATTCAGCTGTGTGAAAATCCCGGAGGAACTTTGATCTCAGCCAAACCGATTTACTCCGGAACAAATAAAACACAGAAAAAAGGCAAACAATTACATTTTTAAGTTATCCGAGTGACTTATATATCATGTTTGTGTGAATGTGTGCGTGAATGGGTGGATGGCTGGATATGTAAAGCGCTTTGGGGTCCTTAGGGACTAGTAAAGCGCTATATAAATACAGGCCATGTTTAACCTGAGTAGCGAAAGAGCGGGGTCTGAAAACGATGAAGCTGGGCGTCCGCTGCTCTCGCCGGCTGGAGTGACCATTGAACCCCCCGGCTTGCTAGCGAGCGGGTGGGTAACAGACGTCTCCGAAAACGTCGGCACACTTTTGCAAATATGTGATGTCTTGATAAACCAAGCAGATATTTGAAGTTTACACAGCTACTTTCTCACCTGAAAATATGTTAAAAGTTTATTTTGTGACCCAGAAAGATTAATAAGAGTAATTTGAAAACTTAGTAGCAGCCGCCATTGTTGGCAGCTGAAATTTGGCTGGGATATGAATTCTGGGATATGGTGGGCCACGAAGGACACACCCGACGAATCCTTCAAATTCGGGGAAATGAAGGACGCATTTGTCGGGCACATTTGAAGGAGTCGACAAATACGGACAGCCTTCATCGCCTGGCTGTGACGTAATCGGCCTTCAAATGCAGCCTCTGGAGGATGCAGCCGACGTTTTGGGACACAGCTACTAATTTGCTTCCATCATCCAACCTGAAGAGGAAACAGAGACGCCTCCCCTTCAAAGTAAAAGCTGCTCCTTTTGGACACAGCATCAAAGAAAGTCTACAGTATAACATAGAAAAGACAGAACAAAGTTTTGGTTGTTTTTAAATTGTGCAGAAATGAAACTACACTAAGCTCAATTATGTGACAGACATTTCATCCCATGTCAGTTTGGCCTCATCCTGGGCCGGATTATCCAGCACACACTCTGACCACAGGTCCATGTTGAGCAGGATGAGCTGCTGGCTAATCTGGAGGCTGTAGCAGCAGCTCACAGTCACAGTGGATTTCCACTCATGAAAAAGCTCTGGCTGCTTCATTTCTCATCACATATCAGAGACTTTAAAGCTTCACTGAAGCTGTACTGTGATGCTTCCATATTCCAGTGAGGCCTCCATAATGATTTCAGCTGTTCTGTACACACACTGTGTGCCCTGTATGGCTCAAAGTCTCTGCAGCCTGTTTTTATCTGCTATCATCAGATCTTCATCATCCTCATTCACATCCCTCACACACTCTACAGCCTCATCAGCACTGACTTCATCTTCACTGACTGATGGAGCACAACATGAACCTGTGGAGGCTGAAACACTGTCCTGTCAAACATCTCCCCGTCACCACTCCACTTCTGTCAGCCTTTAAATGAACCCTGCTCAAGTCTGTCACTTCTGTTTGGAGCCAAAAGAGGTTAAAGATTACGCCACTACATTCTTGTCTAGAAAATATTAAAGTGTATTTGGTGACACACAAAAAAGGGTAAAAGTATAGTTTGGGTCCACACATGTCCAAACCCTGGTGTGTAGGCCTACTTAGTATTGAGAAAAGCCCACTAAAAGAACGCCCACCAGACCAAAGCAATGGTGTTGACTTGATCAGCATTAACCCCGCCCCCTGACTTTGATGGGTGAAGCTGACAAATAAAATGTATTTATGAACAGCGATGCAGGGCCAGGAGTAGCAACGTGAATTAAATAAATACATCATTAAATAATTCATTAAATGTGTCAGTAAAATAATTAAAATAGAAAACAAACCAACAAAATATGTAATTAACTAATTTGAATTGTACATAAATACTTAATGAATTATTTTAAATGAAATTAACCGATAATTCATTGTGATTTTGTTTTGTGTTTTGATGAGCTAATAATCAGCTCTCTTTTTCTCATTGTTGTTCTAAGCCGCTTATCCAAAGGTAAGGCACTACCTGTTGAATTATTTCCAAAGTGTGCCAAATTGGACATTACAAATTAAAGTCTACTCACTGAAATTACTGGGGAATGTCTGCTTTGATTTTGATGAGAATCTCATGACAGTACTGAGGATTTAATGCAGTTGGACTGCTAAAAATGATTGAATGCGGTTGGACCGCTAAAGGATTTAATACGGTTGGACCGTGGAAAGCAGTTGGACTGCTGAGTGATTTTAGTATATTAGGGAATTTGGTTATTGTTTGGGGTGGAGCCCGTATTGGTTATAAGGTTGGACCTGCTTCAGTCTTACACTTTTTTGGCTGTTTTACTGTTGTTCCAAAGTATTATAAATTATTCAAGAACGTCAGTTGGACTGATAGGAAGCGCAGTGCTCAGAGGTAACGCTTGCCAATGCCAAGGACGCTTAGGCATTGTCCTCGAAGAGGGATAGTCAGTTGGTCACTGTGGAGCTTGGGGCACTCCAGAATAACTAGGAGTTAGAGTCTCCTTACCGTTTGGAACGGTAGTCTGCGCTTTTTTGGCCAGCAGAAGTTGGACTTCGGGCGTGTAACTTTAACTTAAAACTTCGGGGTAAGCCTTGGCTGTGAAATGCCAAAAATAGAGCTTCAGGCAAAGTTTGGGTTGGTTGACGCTTTTAAATTGAGTTAGGGATTTTAGAGATGAGGCCAGAAACTGTTGGACAGATACTGGTTAATTGATCACAAAAAAGTTGGACTTTATCGGTTGGACCGTTAACTTAAATTTGTCGAAATTGTTTAGGCGCTAAAGCTGACAGATGTGACAGTGGTTGTAAATATAAGACGTCTTTGTAATATAAAATAAGAGATCTCTGTGTGAAAGGAGTCTGAGGCAGTGCTGGAGCTATTTTTAGACTGTGTGTGTGTGAGTGTGAAAATGCAAATTAGTCAGCAGTGAACTGTTTAAACCACAGTTGGTTTTACAAATACTGCTGCAAACATTGTTGAGTGTGTGTTTAAGACGCCATTTATGTTCATTAGAGGGCTATAAATAAAGTTTTGAGTTGCCGTAGTGGATGTATAGTAATTGACTGAGTTTTGATATATAAATATAGTGAGTGCACTGTATATATTTAAGACTAACATATTACTTTTAGGAGTAACCTCTCATCAGCAATAAATGCTGGTGTGTTTTATTTTTTCTATTCTATGTGTGTGCTGTGAGAATTAATAGAGGTTTCAATTGTTTTCTTTGACTTGCTCTTTCTGATTATGAAAGGCATGTCTGAAATACTCTTAGGAAAGCGTGTTGTGAGTATATTCCTCAACTCTTGTCACAGTTTAAGTGTGTGAATGCTGTGAGTAGCAGGCTTTGAGTGATTGGGTGTGATTTGTACAAAATAATAAATAATAATAACACTATGAAAGTTGATAGTAGAGTGAGTGCAGAAGTGGAAGTGTGAGAGAAAAGGCGGTGTGTGTGTGAGACGATCTGACAAACGCAAAGAATTTAGTATATTTAGAAGTGTGTGCGTGAAATAAGGGTGAATTGTTTTAGATCAAGACTTAGTAAAACAAGAGTTTTATTAGCCTGTAAAAAAAACAAAACAGGAGAGATAGAAACAGAAAATATGGTTCTGAGCAGCTGCAAGGTTGACAGGAAATGGTGTGTGTGACAGGAACTTTGCATGCCCATAAAAGGAACTGACTGTGACAAGTGAGCACACAGAGAGAGAAACATACGAGTTAAACTCCAGGCAGATGAAGCAAATGGAGGTTTTAAGAAAAGAAATGAAAAGGATATTAATTGTATGCTTTAGTGTGTCAATACAGGTGGACTTCTTTCAACCTAGAATCTTGAGTACAAAACCATTGATTAACAGAATTGGGAGGAAAACAGGCCAGATTTTGGCTTAAAATTTTACAGCTTGACCTCCCACTTGTCCCGATCCTGAGAAGAAGCTCATAGGACAGTTAATCTCCTGATGAAGACCGACAGAACATCGTGGACTTCAAGAATTAACAGCAGGCAAAAGACAGTGCAACTGAAACTACACTGACGATACCAGCAGCAGCATGGAAGAAAAGCACGTGATGGAAAATGCACGGTGAACTGCAGGCTGGTAAGAACAGTGTGACATAACTGTTTAAAGACACTGAATGGGATATTTTGCCAGGCTGGGATTTAATCTAAAAGGAAAATACTGAAAAGAGCAACGGAGAAGAAACAGAGAAGAAACAGACTGTGTTTGCTGGGGATCACAAGACAACAAAGGACACTAAGAGAAGGGCACAGGGGCCAGTGGGAAGGTGAAGCCCAGACGAGTTCGACTGCGAGAATAGAGGGTACAATTGGGTTGAAATTGAAGCCGGAACTCAGGATGGTTTAGGGATGTCCACGTCACAAACAAAGAGGTAAACAAAAAGAAGGTAAAATAAAGAGAGAAAATAACTGACAATTACATTAATGAATAGAAGACACACATACAGATATTACATAGATTTATTTTTAGGATAAAGGGGAGAGCTTATACGTAGAAATGACTTTTTATACATATTGCATTTTGTGCCTTTAAGGGAGTTGTGGCTCAATTCGTCTCTTGTGGGTCACGAGCCTTTGGCTAGCGCTATGATTAGCCAATCTACTGTGAGGATGATATGAGTTATTGAAGGATTGCACACGCTCACAGACATATAGAGTCCATAAACACACATGACAGTATTGATTCCAGGCAAAAGGCCTCAAATTAATTTAGCGTTTAACTGAACTTGAGCTGGCCCTGTAACAAGTGACAGAAAAGAGGAACTGAATAGGAGTTTCTTGCTTTAGAGAAGGACCAAAGGAAGGAAAGCATATATTTTGGTTAAGTCTGATAAACTAGAATGAGAAGGTATTGTTACATCAAAGGAGCAAGATGAAATAAAAAGGCTGTACCAAAAACAGGTTATAACATAGGAAATGTGAGTTTTAAAATGAAGTTAGTGTTAACACACAGGAGTTGTTTCAAGGCAGCGTTTAGCTGTGATAAAATGTATGCAGGAGTAATTGCTTATATGTTTAAACTTAATTGATTAAAGTGGTTGTTTTTTTGGATCTTTTAGTAGAATAGGCGCTTATAATGATTTTCTTGTGAAAGGAGATTCTAGGTCAGAGTGGAGGCCTTGCAGCAGCGAGACTTCTGTGTACAGGATGTTGATGATTAGATAAGGCAAGCGACAGGAAACGCATGCAGGGACGTGAAAGCAGCGTTTTAAGAGTTTTAAAATGATGAGTAACGTTGAAGAATATATATAAATACAAGTCAATAAGTCAAGAAGATAATTAGGATCAGGCTTTTGATTAAAGAGTCCCAAAGATGATAAGTTAGGGAGGTGCAGGAAAAGGTGTTTGGTTTGCTTTACAGAAGATCTCGGCGACCACAGGGGGGTGAGGATCCTGGAGGCCCGAGGCATGATGGACCACAAGAGAGGGACGCAGAAAAAACCTAATCTTACGCATGGAGTGTTCTCGAGGGGGAGCTGGTGTTTATTACTGGACCACTTAGATGACATGAGGTTGTCTGATTTGCTGAGCCAGAGGACGGCTAGAGAGGGTCAGAGCGGGAGTGGTGACCCCGATGTCCATGATGCCATGGATGGACATGGAAGCAGCTGAGTGGGCCGAGGAGTGACCCAACACAATGTATTGTGACCTCTGGTGTTCCAGAGGTCGAGAGAGGGAGTATTGAGATTGGAGAGATATTTTGCTGCTATTGTTAATAATCATCATCATTACCATTGCATTAATAATATAATCTACAGAATTGATATTGCATTCAGATGTTTAAACAGTGTGTGTCTTTCAGAAAGACTAAGTTGCAGGCTGACAGGAAGTTGCAGGTTTGAAGAGTGTGCCTTTTGCAGAACTGAAACCGAAAGCAGAGTCTAAGTGCAGGTTATTTTGAGGAGCCTTTAAGGACGAGGCACACACTTAGTTAAAGAGAATCATTTATAGGTGGAAGTTTAATCATGTTTTGCTCGGGGTTGCAAAAGAGCAGTTTGTCGCAGAACTGCTGCTGATGTGTCACGATGATAAGCGAGCATCCGGCAGTGACAGGAAGTACCTGCCATGAAGATAGGAGATAATGTTCTTTTAAACTGTGTTAAAAGTCATTGTGGTTTTGATTTGACGTATGCATATATTCTGTTTGTGACGTATGAGGGGGCGTCATTAAATTCAAGCCCTGATGGTATAAAATATCTGTTTATGCTTTGATTAAGTCGGAGATCAGCCCGGTCTGCGAACGGAGCTGGTCTTCCCACGCGTGTATTTCATTAAAATCGTTTGACCAAGTTCTGGACCATGGTTGTTTGTACTCTCCTTCCCCAATATTTGAACCTTAACATTAGTTTACTCAAAATAATTTTAAGACATCAATATTAAAGGTTAAGTTATGATAATGAATACATGCAACTATAACTGATGACATAAGAATTTGGATATTTTAAGCTAAAGTGAAGGTGCTGACTCACTTGGCATGTTACTCTCAAATCCTCCCTAATAACAAGAACATAATTACACTTTAGCCACAAGAGGGCAGCAACATTAATACAAGTCACGTGTATATAAAGGTACAGTGATTATATTACAGTGATTTTGACAAAAACAAAACAGAGGTTCATGGCAGTGTGTTTTCCATAACATACCAACCAAATTAAATAATAAAAACTTTATAACTTACAGAGCTTTTTTAGAGGCTTTGACCACTGGCAGCAGCCTCAGAAGAGCCTCCTCTGAAGCAAAGTATTTCTTCAGGTCAAACACATCCAGATCTTTTTCTGATGACAGTAAGATGAAGACCAGAGCTGACCACTGAGCAGGAGACAGTTTATCTGTGGAGAGACGTCCTGAACTCAGGGACTGTTGGATCTCCTCCAGTAGAGAACGATCATTCAGTTCATTCAGACAGTGAAACAGATTGATGCTTTTCTCTGCAGACAGATTCTCACTGAGCTTCTTCTTGATGTACTGAACTGCTTCTTGATTGCTCTTTGAGCTACTTCCTGTTTGTGTCATGAGGCCTTGCAAACGAGTTTGATTAGTCTTCAGACCCAAGAGAAAACGAAGGAACAAGTCCAGGTGTCCATTGGGGCTCTGTAAGGCCTTGTCCACAGCACACTGGTAGAAGTATTTCTCTGTCTGAGAGCTTGTTTGTTGTTTTTCCAGCTGATTGAGTCCAGAGTTGATGAAGGTCAGGTGGACATGAAGAGCAGCCAGAAACTCCTGAACACTGAGATGAACAAAGCAGAACACCTTGTTCTGGTACAGTTGTTTCTCCTCTTTAAAGATCTGTGTGAACACTCCTGAGTACACTGAGGCTGCTCTGATATCGATGCCACACTCTGTCAGGTCTGGTTCATAGAAGATCAGGTTTCCTTTCTGCAGCTGATCAAAAGCCAGTTTTCCCAGTGACTCAATCATCTTCCTGCTCTCTGGACTCCAGTGTGGATCTGTCTCAGCTCCTCCATCATATTTGATCCTCTTCACTTTGGCCTGAACCACCAGGAAGTGGATGTACATCTCAGTCAGGGTGTTGGGCAGCTCTCCTCCCTCTCTGGTTTCCAGCACATCCTCCAGAACTGTAGCAGTGATCCAGCAGAAGACTGGGATGTGACACATGATGTGGAGGCTTCGAGCTTTCTTGATGTGGGAGATGATCCTGCTGGCCTGCTCCTCATCTCTGAATCTCTTCCTGAAGTACTCCTCCTTCTGTGGGTCAGTGAACCCTCTGACCTCTGTCACCATGTCGACACACCAAGGAGGGATCTGATTGGCTGCTGCAGGTCGTGTTGTTATCCAAAGGCGAGCAGAAGGGAGCAGGTTCCCTCTGATGAGGTTTGTCAGCAGCTCATCCAATGAGGTGGACTTTCTGGTTTCTGTCAGGATTTTAGTTTTGTTGAAGTCCAAATTAAGTCGACACTCATCCAGACCATCAAGTATGAACACAACCTGGAAGTCTTCAAGCCTGCAGATTCCTGATTCGTTAGTTTGATTAAAGAAGTGATGAACAAGTTCCACCAAGCTGAACTTTTCCTCTTTCAGCACATTCAGCTCTCTGAAAGTGAATGGAAATATGAACTGGATGTCCTGGTTGGCTTTGTCTTCAGCCCAGTCCAGGCTGTATTTCTGTGTTAAGACTGTTTTCCCAATGCCAGCCACTCCCTTTGTCAGCACTGTTCTGATTGGTTCGTCTCTTCCAGGTGAGGCTTTAAAGATGTCTTCTTGTCTGATTGTTGTTTCTGGTCTGTCTGGTTTCCTGGATGCTGTTTCAATCTGTCTGACCTCATGTTCCTCATTGACCTCTGCAGTCCCTCCCTCTGTGATGTAGAGCTCTGTGTAGATCTGATTCAGGAGGGTTGGGCTTCCTGCTTTAGCGATGCCCTCAAACACACACTGGAACTTCTTCTTCAGTTGGGCTTTAAGTTCTCGTTTACAGAGTGGAGCAAATATTTCTGAAGGTAAGAAATTCAGAAAAAAATATTATATAATAAATATCATAGCCTTTCAGTACCCTGAAAGGATGAATGTCTATTGGTCCATTTCTTGAGCTATTAGGAAAGATCAATATTCAGTCTTTAGAGAAATTCTCTTACTGCTCTGCAGATGGTCAGCCATCTCATGCTGCTTAAGTCTCCTCAAGAAGTGGAGTGTGATCTTCAGAAATGCTTCTCTGCAGCTCTTTCTGTCATCTTCATCCTCACCTTCAAACATCTCCTCATCCTCCATCTGGCTCTTTAAAGTTTCTGGGTGATCTGGACTCAGAAGCTTCTGGATCTTCTTCAGCTCGTTCTTCACAAACATGGTGATGTTGTCCTCCAGCCGCTGGAAAAGAAGACTATATGAATTACCCAGTGGTAAATGGACTGGTTCTTCTATAGCTCTCTTTGATACTCTGTGCACACAAAGCATTTTATACAACATGCCTCATTCAACCAAGCACATTGTTCTATGCTTAAATACTTTCTTTCACACTCTGATGGATGCATCAGAGGGCAGCTTGGGTTTAGTACGTTACCCAGTACATTTGCCAGCCAGGGTTTGATTCACAAACCTTCTAACTAGTAGCTGACCTGCTCCCCTCCTGAGCTACAGTCACCCCAATCTGACTGAAATCATGGAGCCCAAACTCTGACTTATGTTGGACACACTGACAATCCTCTGGTCCACAAAGTGCAGCATAGAGGTGACTGAAAAGAACAAATGTAAACGTAGTACAAACCATAACCACAGAGTCCAGGTGTGTTTGATGCTGCTGTGCAGACTGACCAGTGGAAACCTCTGCTCTCTGCTGGTCCACTCTGTGGAGGAGTAATGTATAATTAGCTCATGTTATGTCTGTCCACACACAGACACAAGCTAAAGGTCCATGAAGTGATGTTTGGATGGGTTCAGTCAATCAGATGACTGTCATGGTGAAGCTTTGCTAGTCCTGCTGATCCCACTGAGAATTAACAACTCAGTTTCCAGATGTCTGTAGTTTTCTGCTCAGTTTCTTTAGTCCCAACAGCTCTTACCATCTCCTGCATAAAGCTTTCCCTGCATGCTCAGATGCCCTGGAACAAGGTGCTCTCTTTATATCAGTGACTGGTTTAAAGGGACAACTTGCAGTGCTCGCCAAACTTTGTGTCAGCAAAAGTAGTTCTAATGTTTCTTACATTTTTACATTTTTAAATTTTTACACACACAAATCAATGAACGCAAAAACATGAACTTTCCAGATATTTTGTTTCACAATGTTACAAAATTCAGTTCACAACTACACAGTCTGATTTACAAGTACAAAATATTTATGACCACAGTTTGAGCCGATGTATGTCCCGAGTCTGTGGACTCAGTGGTTTTGTTTTGATTGTTATTGTCTTTTGTTACAATTTCATTCTGATTAAGATTTTCTAGTTCTGAGGTTTTGGTTTCTGTGTTCCCTCTGTACTGTGTTAGTATTGTGTCTCTGTGTTCACTTCCTGTTTTATTTTGACAGTGCCATGTCCTACGTTAGTGTGTCTACTTTTGCTTCCCCTTGTCTGGTTATGTCCAATAAATCCTGCTGTGTCTCCCTTTTCTCATTCCCTGATGGCTCTTTTGTGTATATGAGCCCTTTGTTTTCTCCTGCTTGTTGCTGGTTCGTCTGTGTTGTCTCCCCGTGTCTCCGTTTAAGGTTTCAGGTTAGTTTTGTAGTTTTTTCAGTAGAGGTTATCTTAGCTTCTGCACAGGCCATCTCCACTGCACTTCACCGTTTCAATAAAGCTCACTCACTTCACAGCAGTGTTGGCATCTTGGGTCCTTTATTAAATTCAACATGGCTTGCCCCGCTAGCCGTGACATAAGATGTGAAAACAATATCCAAAAAACACGAGAGACAAACAGGGAATAGTTTTAAGGTGCAGGGCCAACAAACTGAGTCTAGCCATGAACTCAGAGTTGATTGAATTAGCATTTTGAATTGGCTGATCTGAGTTACTTCAATCAAGTCTATGTTCACTTTGAGTTAAGATTATACGTGATTGATGGAAAAGAAAAAAGCCGTCATCAGCAACTGATTCTGATTTAGCAGGTTTTCAAATCTAAACGGTACCCATCCCTAGCTGGCTGTAGTTAAACCTTTACTTAAAAAGCATCCCTAGACCCAGCTGTCTTAGCTAATTATAGGCCGATCTCCAACCTGACAATCTGTGAAAGAGTAGTTGGGGGGAGACAATCAGAGGGGCAGTGTGATGATCTTAGGTTACGAACTACCGCAGTCAAGTCATTAAGGGAGACGGGATCAAACTGCTCTAAGACAGCTGAGCACACAGGAGAAAGACTCTGATCTGAGGCAGCAGTCGGCGAGACAAGAGCCCTAATAGATAGAAGCTTGTTGTTAAAAAATGCTAAAAAGAGTGACGCTGAAAAACTAGTTCATGCATTTATTACTTCCAGACTGGACGACTGTAATTCATTATTATCAGGATGTCCTAAAAACTCAGTGAAAAGCCTTCAGCTAATCCAAAATGCTGCAGCAAGAGTCCTGACAGGGACTAGAAAGAGAGCAGATTTCTCCTGTTTTGGCTTCCCTTCATTGGCTGCTCCTCACATACAAGGTCTTAAATAATCAGGCCCCATCTTATCTTAATGCTGCACCACAACACCTGATCTCTGGTTTCCTCACCTCTTCAATCCCACTTTAATACTTGACTAAACTCATTTTCCTGTTTAGGTGTTGAGGCAAAGCCGCCCATCTACAATGCAGGCAACAGCAAACGGAGCTATTTTTGATTCCCTTTGGGTTTTTTCTACTTTTGTGCTACAAAATGTTCAAGCTGATTAAATTCATTAGAATAAAAGTTCAGATAATTTTCTCATATTAATGTTGGAGGTAGAAATTCGGGGAACTTTGCACAAAAACTGGCAGAAATTTCCTTCAAAGATGGAGTTTTTACTTTAATACTGTGAGTACATTTCAGAGCCTGGACTCTTTTACCTTTACTTGAGTAAAGAAGCTGAATCAGTATTTCAGCTTTAAGAGGGTATTTTAACACAAACATCAGTCCTTCTACTTAAGTATGTTTGACACTTTGTTTAATCATCATTTTTAATGATCAAATATAATTATGTTTGTTATTTGTGGATTTTAAATGTCCTTGACAGAGACAGATGATGATCATTATCCTGCACTGTGGTCTCAGGTTTGGTCGAGCTAGCACAAAGAATGGCTATGTTGAACTTCCTCCTGGGATCTACACTAAGAAGTGAGTCCAACATTAGCAGGGTCTCTTTCCTTTATCTGGATTCACTTTAGCATTCACAGTCACGTGGAGCTTGTTATTAACTCGATAAGTCAACCCAGGGTTTCAGCTGAGCGCTCACATGAAACACATGGTGTTGGCAGCATCTGATCAATCATATTCATGGAGACGTGTATCAGCAACAGAGCAGCTGAGTTTGCAGAAGGACGTCAAACTAAACCACAGGAACAATATGAGGAGATTACACACATAATAAAATACTAGCAGTAACACAGCTGCTGCAGACAAATCAGTCGTGTGATCGTGTGTGAGAGGAGAAGGACTGTAAAGGAGTTTGGTGTTAAAAGCTCTGTATGAATGTGGGAGACTTTGAAGGGCTTTAAAAAGGCCAATATAAAATAAAAGGCAGCAAAATTGCTGAGTGTGAAAGTCACCAGACTTATCAGACCTCTGTGATTAAGACCTGTAAGAACACCTGTTTGTACTTGTTGGCATTATATCAAACACACACGTATATTAAGCCTTTGTTTGAACTCTGGTTGAATTTGTTACTTTCAGACTGTGAAACATCACAGAGGCTGCAGCTGCAGATCTTTTATTCACCTGGAAATTTACTTTAAATGTTAGATGGAAAATGTATTGCTCAGTTTAACCAAAGTAAGAACAAGAATCCATAAACCTTCATAAAGACAAACATCTCCCAGAACATTGAGCTGCTGAAGTGTCACTGAAGGGAAAAACTATTTGTCCTCCTCCATCCAGCAACACCTGAAACACCTGAGTGGAAGCTCCTCCCTACACTGTGTTTGAAGCAAAGCACAAAGGAGACACCTGCTGGAGCAGCTGGAGTCCTACAGACACTCAGCCTCTTCACTACACAAACACCTCCTACAACATCCACTCTTTCCACTCTGACTGCTGTGTTTGTGGAAACACTCCAACACACACCGCTTCACATACCAACATAGAAATGTGTGTGAAAAAGAGCTGAGCTGATATTAAACATGAGGATTTATTCAAAAATACAGAGTCAGGAACAACATCTAGACACACATTACCTCTCAGCAGCAGAAGAACAGCCTTTAAAGTTTAGACCAACATCCTTCGACTCGTTGCTCTTTAAGGAAACACAGCTGGGTTCAGGTCCAGGAGATTCTGGCCTCTTATTGATCCTAAGAGAAAAACAATAAATGTCACAGCTTCATGAGACAGGAAGGAAAAACTGGAAATATTAAATTAAAGACATGATGAACAATCTCATAAAAATAATGTACTTACTCTTTGTCACATAACAGTCTTTTGTTAAAGTTTACAATAACACCCTTGCTTAGTCTTTGCTCTGTACTGCAGTACTTGCACTGGTCTCACTGGACAAGTCTGCATGTGAATCTACAACTGATCTGACATTGTGGCACAAACACAGTAAACAAACACTACGAGCACCTTGTTTCATGTGCAGTGGCTTTCTTCTCATTCTGTTACTGAACACTGTATGAAAAGCCTCTCACTGCCAGCATCCTTCCAGCCCCACGACAACAAGACCAACTCACATCTTCACAACACCAAGAATTTTTCTCCTTTTCTTTGGAGAAACTGAGAAGCCAATAGGATTGTAGCTCAAACTTGCCCACAGTCCTGCTTCATCACTGCTCACTCCTACCTGTGTTGGTGCTGAGTGGACAGTCATAGCCTGCTGCTAGCATGAATGCTAAACGTACTGCTGTGGATGATCAGCAGAAAAACATGTGGTCAGTTTGACTGTTTGCTGTATTTAAAGTCTTTTTCTCAGTTCGTCTGTATTCAAAGTGCATTCGGGGCTTTAGCTGACAGCTCTTTGTGCTAACAAACTAAACTCTCTTAGTTTAAGCCAACAGACCAAACACAAAGCCTGCTGCTGCCTCCATGGGTTAGCTTGTGTGACTGGTGTTTACACCAATGAAATCTAAATCACACTACAGGGAGAGCAGAATTATTAGGCAAATGAGTATTTTGTCCACATCATCCTCTTCATGCATGTTGTCTTACTCCAAGCTGTATAGGCTCGAAAGCCTACTACCAATTAAGCATATTAGGCGATGTGCATCTCTGTAATGAGAAGGGGTGTGGTCTAATGACATCAACACCCTATATCAGGTGTGCATAATTATTAGGCAACGTCCTTTCCTTTGGCAAAATGGGTCAAAAGAAGGACTTGACAGGCTCAGAAAAGTCAAAAATAGTGAGATATCTTGCAGAGGGATGCAGCAGTCTCAAAATTGCAAAGCTTCTGAAGCGTGATCATCGAACAATCAAGCGTTTCATTCAAAATAGTCAACAGGGTCGCAAGAAGCGTGTGGAAAAACCAAGGCGCAAAATAACTGCCCATGAACTGAGAAAAGTCAAGCGTGCAGCTGCCAAGATGCCACTTGCCACCAGTTTGGCCATATTTCAGAGCTGCAACATCACTGGAGTGCCCAAAAGCACAAGGTGTGCAATACTCAGAGACATGGCCAAGGTAAGAAAGGCTGAAAGACGACCACCACTGAACAAGACACACAAGCTGAAACATCAAGACTGGGCCAAGAAATATCTCAAGACTGGTTTTTCTAAGGTTTTATGGACTGATGAAATGAGAGTGAGTCTTGATGGGCCAGATGGATGGGCCCGTGGCTGGATTGGTAAAGGGCAGAGAGCTCCAGTCCGACTCAGACGCCAGCAAGGTGGAGGTGGAGTACTGGTTTGGGCTGGTATCATCAAGGATGAGCTTGTGGGGCCTTTTCGGGTTGAGGATGGAGTCAAGCTCAACTCCCAGTCCTACTGCCAGTTTCTGGAAGACACCTTCTTCAAGCAGTGGTACAGGAAGAAGTCTGCATCCTTCAAGAAAAACATGATTTTCATGCAGGACAATGCTCCATCACACGCGTCCAAGTACTCCACAGCGTGGCTGGCAAGAAAGGGTATAAAAGAAGAAAAACTAATGACATGGCCTCCTTGTTCACCTGATCTGAACCCCATTGAGAACCTGTGGTCCATCATCAAATGTGAGATTTAAAGGAGGGAAAACAGTACACCTCTCTGAACAGTGTCTGGGAGGCTGTGGTTGCTGCTGCACGCAATGTTGATGGTGAACAGATCAAAACACTGACAGAATCCATGGATGGCAGGCTTTTGAGTGTCCTTGCAAAGAAAGGTGGCTATATTGGTCGCTGATTTGTTTTTGTTTTGTTTTTGAATGTCAGAAATGTATATTTGTGAATGTGGAGATGTTATATTGGTTTCACTGGTAAAAATAAATAATTGAAATGGGTATATATTTGTTTTTTGTTAAGTTGCCTAATAATTATGCAGTAATAGTCACCTGCACACACAGATATCCCCCTAAAATAGCTAAAACTAAAAACAAACTAAAAACTACTTCCAAAAACATTCAGCTTTGATATTAATGAGTTTTTTGGGTTCATTGAGAACATGGTTGTTGTTCAATAATAACATTATTCCTCAAAAATACAACTTGCCTAATAATTCTGCACTCCCTGTAATGTGTCCTCCAAGGTGTTTGGTGGGAGCACTGAGTGAAACATAAGAGCTCTGGTAAAATAACAAACAGGGCTGTGAGAGCAACTGAAGTGATAAAAATACTGTTTAAAGATAAAAAACACTTTGATGTTCTCTCGTCACCTAACAAAGTCCAAACCCTGTGAACTATTTTAGCTTTAATAACTGTGGATTCAGGTATCCTGAACCCATCTTTGGACATTTGTAATTAAATATTTTAAAACTCCATCAGAGACTCCTGATGTGGCTGTTTGGAGAAGGAAAAGAGGGACAAAGTGCAGCGTCGAGCTGAGGCTTCATTCACTGCAAACCTACAGTTATGTTTCCTTATTTCTGCTGTTTGCATGTTCACAGCTGAAATAAAGCTGCCTCTTTGACTTCATCCTGTTGTGTTTGGGTCCAATCCTGCCTGCCACACAGCGCTACAGGACAAAGTCTAATATTTTTATCTTTTTAATGAATCTTTGGTCATATTTATCCAGGAAAACACAAACATGTAAAGGAGTCATCACAGGTCTCTGACCTCGTTGGTCCAGGTTCACCACTGAAGTGTGGAGGGTGAGGCATGGACTGGTCACTCCTCACAGACGGACAGCTGGATCCTGCAGACTGTGACCTCTGACCTCTGCAGACACAAACATGTTTTATTCAATGATCAATTCTCTGATGAAGTGATTGAAGCAGCTGTGATCACACAGACTGCAGATAATGCAGCTGTTTCCTGTCAGTAACAGTCCTCTTAGATTAGAGTTCAGCTTTTTACAGGAAAACAAATGTCCCTGAATGCAACAGTGAGACACAGTCTGCCTGTGTGGCTGTGATAGCTGCCGTTAGGAGCGCTCATGTGTTTGCAGTTAGACGAGGAGATGTTACCATCATGGACACGTTAACAAATCCTGCAGCATCACGTGGCACAAACACTTTGTGTTCCTGTCATCTGCAAGCAACAGGAAGTTCATTAATAAAGGCGGGATGGAGACGCGACTGTGATGGTTCTCCTTCATCCAGCTGTTACACACATCTGGGCTCACAGGACGAGCCTTTGTCTAATACAGCAGCTGCTCTCTGAACACTTTTCTGAAGAGGAGCTGCACAAACCTTTGTTTGCTTTCTAGAGCAGCGTATCAAAGTCAAACTACCCACTGCTAGCAGCTGTTTCTATCATAGTTTAGGATCCAGATGTGTGAGGTCTAAATTTACACCTCTGATTAAAATACATAGTTAAAAACAGCCAATTGAGTCCAAATGTGTCTTAAACCAGATAAACTGACAGTTACAGCTGAGCCTGTGTGTCCTTGGAGACACTGCTCTGCTACAGAGATGCATTTTAGAAACCAGGAAACATCAAAATCATTTAAATCAGAGAGTTCTTGTTACTAACAGCTCACCTCGCTGCAGCAGAGACTTTGAAATTAATGAAGTCATCTTTAGACGCGTCACTCTTACAGGACACAGAGCTGGGTGGAGGTCCAGGCTGGTTCCTGTGAATAATGATGGAGCAGTGATGTGAGTGCTGAGCTGTGACATGGAGAAGAGTCATGGACAGTTAGAGATGGTCATCTCACCTCTGAGCTTTGGTCTGGCTCTCATGTTCCCCACACAGAGTGCTTTTAGAGGGAGGGACTCCCTCCTCTCTGTCCTCACACTGATCCATGCTGCTCAGTTCACATCAGCTCACACACACTTTCTACCTTCACCTGCAGAGGAAACACAAATCAGCCCAGCGACACACTGACTGACCCACTCAGCACCCACTGATTGATTCAGACACGTTTTAATCCCCAAATGTTGATTCTGTTCATCTGGATGTTTTCAGTGGGAGAAACGTTTCATGACTCATCCAGGTGACTCCTTCAGTCTCAGCTGACTGCAGGTTTCCAACCTTATAAACAGGACATTTGCACAATGGCTGGGAGGTCATGACCATTGATCAACAACCACTGATCAATGGCCATGAGTCCCATTCACAGAGAGTTGGGGAATGTCTGCAATCACAGCATTACTAACCTAACCCTTACCTGGATGATTGAGCATCCAGACACTTTTTAATATTTTACTAATTTCTGAAGCTTTTTACCAACTTTGTTCAAATTGGTCTGCTGTCATTTTATTGTTGACAAAAAGAGATTTTGAGTTTGAGTGTTGACGTTTCCATGTGGGACTGTTGCTGCAACACCAGGATGTTACTACAGAATACACTTTATATTGTGAGCACTTGGATGTTAGTCCAGTGGTCCTAAACTGACACACCTGCACCTGGATTCATTCTGACCAGATTTTAGCCCAACAGTGTTTCATACTTAATACATCAGACACAAACTCTGCAGCTGTCATTGTGTGCAGTGTGTGTGCAGTGTGTGTGCAGTGTGTGTGCAGTGTGTGTGCAGTGTGTGTGCAGCGGGTCACTGTGTCCTATGAGTGTTATACTACAATAAACAGAGCCTGACCGCGGGCATAAAGAGGGCAAAAACCCACTTATGCTCTAAAGATGAAGTTCTGTTTCTCTTCAAATGACCCTCAGAGCATGTGGAGGGTCATTGAACGCATCACAGATTACCTCAAGAACAACAGGCTGAAGAACATAAAAACAAACGCAGAGTTTCTGTCTGACGGTTTGAACATGAAACAGGAATTATTGAGCAAAAACGGCCAGTTTACTAATTTATGATCAATCATCAACGCATTCACCTACAATACACGAATGAACATCACCAGTTAAACTGAAAATAACCTGCATACAAATACGACAGCAGACTATAGCGAACGAGCAGAGAAATGCATTTTATAGATGAAGTGTTGGCAGCGACTCTTAGGACAGCCTGTCTCACTGTCAGCAGTTAAACAACATCCACACACTGGAAGCCCGTTTCCGTCACTAAAAAAAAGAAGGATCCAGAACTCGAAATTTCGACTTATTTTATCGTAATTTCGACTTATTAACTTGGAATTTTGAAAAAACTAACTCAAAATTAAGAGTTAGTGCTGTCAATCAGTAATTTACGTGAATGACGTAATTTCCTTGTTACCCGGAAGCTGAAGCCCTCAGCTACAAATGCTACAGCTAAGATACCAGAATTACAGCCAGTCATAAATGCACAAGTCGCTGATTATTGTCTGTGTGGCTTCACAAATGATGAAATCCTTCTGTTATTAGCTGAATCACATGGCGTTAATATCAGCTAACGTACTCTCGAAAGCGCCGGTTTGTTGCGATGCGGGTTTGAGTGCGCATTGTAGCTGGATTACTGATTGGCAGAACTAACTCGACATTTCGAGCTACTTTCCTCAAAATTTTCGAGTTATAAGTCGAAATTTCGAGAATGGATCCTTTTTTGTGGCGGAAACGGGCTTCCATAACAGACTGATGGAGGCAGGAGAAGCTGCCTACAGACATCAGTCAGTGGATCCACAGTAACATCGAGTTCAGCTGCTGATCATCAACTGTTTCTGTCTCGTTCCCAGACTCTGATCTCACATAAAACGAAGCAGATTTATGCTGAAACTAAGCTGCACACAGCTGATGTCAGCCAGGAAAACAGTACAGACTGCTAACGTTACCTTAACATGGAGACGATCAACTGGGCCACAACATTCACGAAAGCGAAAGTAAAAGCGACGGAAGGAAACGATCAGAGAGGCGTTTGAGGGACGGTCAGAGTCAGGAACCTCAGAAACGCATCAGGCTGGAGTTTAATTCTGTTTTCATCTTTAGAAACATCTGGAAATAGTTATAAAAATGCTGCGTAATAAAGAAAAATAGTGTAGATTAGTTTGAGTTGTGTTTAGCTGAGCTGTGTCTTTAATCTGAAGTTCATTTTGTGGAGGAGCAGCAAGACTTTCAGTGTTACTCTCAGAGAAAGCCTCCCAAATGTCTGTTGTCTTAATAGTGGAATTATCTGGAAAATGAACCAGTTCTTATGAGCTGCTTTTCTGTATGAGCAATCAAAGCATTTTATACAGCGTGCTTCATTCACACAAGCACTTCTTTTTCTAACAATGACACTATGATGGATGCATCGGAGAGGAAGTCGGGGTTCCACATCTTGCCCAAGGATACCGTGGCGTGCAGACTGGAGCAGCCAGGGATCAAACCTCCAACCTTCCAGTTAGTAATTCTACCTGCTGAGCTACAGTCTGTACTTCCTGAACAACACACCCTCCTTTTGTTTCTTTATTTCCAGTAGCAACCAGGATCATAATGAACCCTGACTCCCACAGACACTCAGGAGCCACCTGCCCAGTAAGTCACCCGCTAACTGCAACTATCAGAGCCCTGACCTTCTGCAGAGACGAGTCACACTGAACACAGCAAGTGTCCCTGCTCTCAGATACAAAACCTGCCTTTAAAAGTTCAGAGTAATGAAATCAGCAGTTCTGGTTCTAGAATCTGTAGTCTCACACACATGTGCAGAGCACTTTTGTTGTTTTGATTCACATCGGTTGATATTCTGCTGCAAACAACTAATGAGGACATTTTCTAAAAGCTTTGAGTGTCCATCAGGATCCTGTAGAAACAGCTTCTGGCTGCAGCCACTGTGGAGCTCCACAGTAACCGGAAACACGTAACTTCAGTTAAATCGACTTTGACAGCGAAACTAAATTGCGTTTTTGTTACTATTGATGCTGCTGAGAAATAAAAATGGTTTTAAGTTTTTTTTAACACTCTGGGTTTGTTCAAAAAAATTCACCATCCCCTAAATTGTTCGTGGCCAAAAGTGACACTTGCTGTTTCGCTGATTTATTTATTTTTTTTACAGTACATCGCGTTGTGCGTTCTGATTGCTGTAGACCATTGTCAATCAATCTAGTCCAGTGTCTCCTGTACAGGAGCGGTCCCTAATAGGCCCACGGACCGGTCCGTGAGTCTTTTGGTACCGTTCCGCGAGAGTTGATCCTCCGGTGTGAAATGTATGGTTGTAGTTGTGTCTTATTTTGAAAGAACTATTTACGCGTTACCATAGTGACCAGAGAGCATTAAAAAGCAGAGAGGAGGACGTCACTGTCATTGTTGTTGGCGCACAGCTCAAGTCACGTTTATTATTATATTTACAAAATACCACAGTTTCTTTTTTTTATTCTTTTGTTGTATTTATCCGCGACACCTTAAAGGTCGTTCCCTGAAAATATTGTCTGACATTAAAGTGGTCTGTGGCGCAAAAAGGTTGGGGACTCCTGCTGTACAGTACAGAATGCGTTTAGCTTGTCGAATTTACATAAATCTTCGATCGCTAGCAGTGTAACTCTGAAGTGCTGCACTGTGTGTTTGTACGTTTTCTCCCAAACAAACACAACAATGTCGACGAAACGTTTTGCACCCTCAAATGCACCTTTAGGTTTCATTCCATGATACTGGACTTATGTTTCTACGAAGGTTTGAACTCTAAGAGTGTTTAACATGATAGTGATTTATTGATTCTAACCCTAAATCTATCCAGTAATGTCTGCACATATTTTCAGTACTGATTTTAAAGTGTTTTAATCCTTCTGTCACTCAGGGAACCCAATAAGGATTCAAATACTTCAAAAGTCAACCAATGACATTGATGTGTAAGACTATTTAATAATTATTTATTTTTTATATTTCATTTATTCATTCATTCTTTGCACTGTGATTTAACCCATCTTTGTGTAAAGCAGGGGTGTCAAACTCCAGGCCTTGAGAGCCAGCGTCCTGAAGCTTTTAAATGTATCTCTGCTGCAACACACCTGAATAAAATTATTAGGTCATTAGCATGACTCTACCCTACTCAAGTAAATTTAAATAAATGTAAGTACATACCACCAGGTAGCTCCACTCGTACCCAGTGTAACGGGAAGTGAGAGGGTTAGGTTTTGGCGCTTTGAATGTTCAGTTGTGTGATGCAGCGATTAACGTTTGAGTAAAATATTGGGCTCCCTCGTGTCTTCCCTACATTCCTCCACAATGTCCGTTTTTGCAAAAATGTACTTCTAGAAGTACTTTTATTGCACGATGTTCATTCACTCATGAGCTGCTGCAACATGAATCAAATGGCTGAACTGCCACCTTGGCGTGCAGTCAAGTTCTACAGTCTGCTAATGATCTAATAATAAGTATTAATATTCCTCACTCACCTTACTAAATGTTTGTGAACACAGCCAGAAACATTTGCATCACAAACACAGACTAGTGTTTATTAGCAGAAGCTTTTGGGTGGTTGCTCTCAAACCTGTGTACAAGTTGAAGCATTAATGGTCCCTTCACTGATTTCCAGGTATCCAATGTCAGGGCTAACAGATGGATTCAGACGCAGGCAGCGTTCTGGCAAGCAAAGGGTTGACAATTTATTAACACAGAAGGGAAACCACAGTGATGTGTATATACAGTGAATGGGGCAGGGCTTCAGGGCTCCAGGGGAAGGAATCCACACTCGCTCTCCACTCGGCCCAAACTCCGCCACTCCTCTTCTTACGCACACTCGCTTCTCCACAGCCACTCTTGCTCCAATTTCCACTTATGTTGACACACACAGGGATCACAGGTCAGGGTCCGCCACCAGTTCCGGGGAGATCTAAACACAAAGAGTCCAATTAGATCAATACGCCACACAACACTGAGAGAGTTTGTCTTAGGAGAGCTGAGAGCACGAACATGGGAGGTTCAACGTTCCAGTGCCGAATACTCCGTGCCGCAGCGTTAAATAGGCAAGGGGGACGCCGCCTGATCAACAACAGGTGTAGAAATCACCGCAGATACGTGGGCCAAGGGTGAGAGCCCACAATGAGCTCCACCCAGGGAAGCAGGAGAGAAAACAAAACAAACCTGTGGCCAACATGAGCGAGCCGGAGAGGCACAGGGACCATGACAGCCAATACCAAGTGCACAAGTTCACCCCAGATGGTTCCTCTTCTCTGTAACTTGGAGGATGTGGAGTAGGCTGTATTTTAATCAAAGACATATCAATCAATCAGTCAATCAATCAATCAATCAATCAATCAATCAATCAATCAATCAATCAATCAATCAATCAATCAATCAATAACCATGTCTAAAAACAACACAGGTTGACCAAAGTGCTGTACACAGTAAAAGAAAAAGTAAAAAGTAGAAACAAATACACACAATGAACAAAACAAAAAATAATCCCAAATTTCGTTTTTTTCCTGAAGGGGTCAAACACTTTTATGCAAGAATGACAGCGAGGTGAAAAACCTTCACCCGCAAGAAAACTCGAGCTGTGACTCATAGTACGAACACACACCTCACAGTAACACACTTTGTTTAATGTGAACTTTTTGCCAAGCTAGCTAATCCTGACCAACACACCAGACACAGAAGATAAAGGAACGATGTTTTACTGTTAGAGACAGAAAGGTTAAAACATTTTGGCAGAGAGCTAAAAGGGGCTAAAATTACCCAAAAAGAAATTCCATTTGACCAAAAACACTTAATTTTTAAAAAATTAAGTATATAGTTATGAATAATGAACAAATAATTAACAAACTGGGGTTTATAAATCGTGTAACACATCCTTATGGTAAGAAATTTTACCTTAATGCGTTACATGTGTTAGAAGTCAATGTATCTTTAACAATATACTCCTTATTTTATATCTCCTGATCCTTCACAGAGCTGCATGAACCTGTTGTTGATGTCAGAGAGTCAAACTCTGCTGAAGAGTGGGTTGTTTCCTGTTCAGCCACTGGTCGACCTGCTCCCACTGTAACACTCTCACAACAAGACCTCAGCTTCTCACAGTACAACACTGTCAGTGTGTCCAACACCAACGCTACATTCACTGTCACCACTACAGCTGTGCTCTCAGGTTCACGTAAACACAGCACACAGGTGGGATGTGCAGCACGAGTGCTCTCTGCTCCTCACAGAGAGGTGATGGAGACGATTCCTGAGGTCCAGCAGACGTCAGATTATCAGTGATGGTGAGAAACTGAGACGCAATAACAATGCATTGTGCTAGTATGCATTTTCTCTTTGATAAATAATTGATGTATTCATTTTGATCAGTGTCACATTTTTCCTGCTTTTTCAAGTTTCCTCCTGGATCATTGTATTAGCTGCAGTATTGGTGATGATGGTCTTTGTCAGTGTTGCTGCTCTGCAGTAGGCTACTCTTTAAAGAAAAAGACCAGATAACTTTCATTTTTCATTTCTTGTCATTTTTTTCTACACCAAAATCTATCCAATAATATCTGCATAACATTTTCTACTTGTGATTTAGTTATTAATTCTTTGCTTCATGATTCAATCGGTCTTTGTCTAGTATTAAATTTTATGTTTCCCATTTAATCCCACTGGCTTTAAAGTGTTTCACCAGATTTTTACGAAGTATTTCCAGTCTTTTGTTGTCTCTGTCCCAAATGTTCTGAAATGTGTTGCATGTATTAAAAGAAGTTGGACCAAAAAATGTACTATGTACTTATAAACTTACATTTATGAAAGCTGAACAAACATTGATGTACTTGACTTTTGTAACAGTGAAAAGGCGATCTGTTTTTATTGATAAATATATATGTTTGCATTACTGTTATTTAGATTGCCATGTTAGAACGTAGCAAACAACATTGTTTGTTCCTCTATGGTTTCTTTATTTTTACAAATCTAAATGTTTTTGGTCAAAAGATTAATAATTTCATATTGAGGTCAGATGGTCAGCAGTTTTGATGTTTTTGCAGAGATTTTATTTTTTGCAAAATAGCACAAGTAAACATTAAAAGTAGTTCCTAAATCAAGGCATTTATTATTAAGGCGGCCATTATTATGGCCCTGTGTGGAAAAAGTGATTGCCCCCTAAACCTAATAACTGGTTGGGCCACCCTGAGTAGAAACATCTGCAATAAAGTGTTTGGGATAACTGGCAATGAGTCCTTTACGAGGTGGTGGAAGAATTTCTGCCCACTCATCTTTGCAAAATTGTTGTAATTCAGCCACACTGGAGGGTTTTTGAGTATGAACCACCTTTCCAAGGTCACAGCACCTCAATCAGATTCACGTATGAACTTTGGCTAAGCCATTCCAAAGTCTTTATTTTGTTTTACTTAAGCTGCTTAGAGGTGGACTTGTTGGTGTGCTTTGGATCAAGTGCACTTCAGCTTGTGGTCGTGAACAGATGGCCAGACATTCTCCTTCAGGATCCCAGAAACTGGATTCTGTTCATCTTGACGTTGCATCTCCAGACTGAGAGATCTCAATTACTTTGTTTCTTATTTGCTTCTGAATTTCCTTGGATTGCGCCATGATGTGTAGTTTTTGAGGATCTTTTGGTCTACTCTACTTTGTCAGACAGGTCCTGTTTAAGTGATTGATTCAGCACAGGTTTGGCAGTAATCGGGCCTGGCTATGACTATGGAAAAATTGTATATTTTCTATTGATAAATGCAAATATTTTATGTCTGTTATGTGCATTGCCGTGTGGAGAATATAAGGAAAACAATTGTGTGGTTTACCTTGTTTCTTCCTCTTAGATTTCTTGATTTTTTTTAAAAATTGCAATAACTTTATGTTAATTTCAGTGCACTTTCACATTTCTTTAAATTCAAACTACAGTCCTGTGAATAACTAGAAACACTTCTAGCAGCACAAATGTGAGCTAATTGTTTTCTGCTTGACTTTATCAGTCTCTCATATTGTTGTGGAGGAATGTTGGCCCACTCTTCATTACAACGTTGCTTCAGTTCTTTGAGCTTTGTGGGCATTTATTTAAGCACAGCTCTCTGAATGTCCCAGGTTGAGGTCTGCACTTTGCTTTTCAGCTATTCTGCTGTAGATTTGCTGCTGTGTTTGGGATCATTGTTTGACTGCAAGACCTAAACTTTACCTATTAAACAGTTAACTCTGTATTTTACACTTTATGTGAATATTGTTGCAGATTTCAATTATTAATGTTTTTATAACTTTGTTCTTTCTTATATTTAATATTATACAATATTTATACTTCATGTCTCTGTCTTCTTTTGAACACTCCAGCACAGCATCACTATAACTTTGTCCTCACTGACAATAAAGCTGTTTTATATATTTCATTGCAAATGTTTCAAGCAATTTGTAGCTGTATCTTAAGATATTTTGTTAATAATATAGTATTTTATATTGTTTTTTTCCCCATATTTGAGAAATATTTAACATGTAAAAGTCTGTTTATGTACAATTTGGTGATATTAGCCCTGATTATTGGAGGAACTTGTACATGAAGCAGATTTCTGAGACTTCAGATTTGAAGGTTGTTGTCATATAATCTAAATGATGGCAGATTAACGTTCCCTACCTCTGTCCTACAACCACAGGACTCCTTTGCATTCGACTGATAGAAATTTCAAGCTCAGTGTTAATGAAGATTTCAAAGGCCTTAGTGCAGGGGTAGGGAACGTCTAAAACCTGCAGGGACACCGGCCCTCGAGGCCTGGAGTTCCCTACCGCTGCCTTAGTGTGAAAGGAATGAAGCTGTAGCGCCTCCCAGTGGTTGAAAAGAGGTACACAAGAGGTTAGAAATAAGAGGCTGTAGAAATAACATTACAGAAAAGCAGGACATGCTCAAGCAAAACATTATAGAAAGTCTGTCACGGTTCTGGGTCAGTTTGACCCAGTATTTTGAGTTGTCATGTTTTTGCAGGTTTAGTTTAGTTCCATGTGTCATTTTCTGTCTCTCTCTCTATGTCGAGTCTGCGTCTTAGTGTGATGGTTTCTTGTTCCTGTTTTATTGTGAAGGTCTGCGTCTCATGTGAGTGTGTTCAGTTTGACCTCTGTCTCGTCTTGTTGATTATTCCCAGCTGTGTCCACCACCTGTGTGTAATTCCCCTGTGTTTCTCTGTGTATTTAAGTCGTGTCCTCTGTCATTGTAGTTGCTGGTGCGTCTGTGTGTCCACCATGTCTCACCCGTGTGTTCTCCCTGCTGTCCATCTCCTCTGCTCGTTCTTGTCCAGGTTTGTGCTCTGGAGTTTAGTTGTTTCCAGTCTAGTTTACTTCGTGCTCCATTTGCTGTTTGTCCATATTTATTTTTGTGTTCAATAAACCACCTTCACTTCTCCACTACTGCCTGCGATTGGATCCTCATTTATTATTTTCACACGGCTCTCCTCACCCGCCGTGACAGTACGGACCAGCCAGATATGGATCCAGCGGCAGTCACCCCACCTAGGGAGCTTCAGGAGGCCGTTATCGACTCTGCTTCTAAATTGATTTACCAGCTGTTAGAGCATGAGGGAGAAGTGTCTCTTTACACTGTGGAAGCCAACCTACAACACCTTATTTCCAGTTACCCCTGGTTATTGGACTCACTGCGTCCGCTCGTACAGAATTTTGTTCTTCACGAGCTTCACCTACACCCCCCCGCCGCTACCGCTCGCCTGCTCGTGCAGTGATATCATCAGTGACAAGTCAGGTGATAGAGGCTAATGCAAAATGGTGTTTCAGTGAGGCACAATTTATTATGACAATACATTTTTTTTAAATACTCAGTATGAATTAAACAGGTTAAAGGTCAATGCTCTGTTGTAATATAAAGACAAAATGATTGACAGCAGCCCAGCAATATCAGTAAAACGCAAATTAGCCACATGGTGCAATGTAAGGAGCTCTGTGATTGGTTAGGAAAGGACAGACTGGCCACCTCGATTTTTCTTCACCGCACATTGATCCATAGCTTTGCTCTGTAAAGGCTAACAAAGTGCTTTTGCTTTACAAAGACATTCAGCGTCGGTATTCACTCTTTTAAAATGCCACTGAACACTGGAGTGAAATGGAGCCCTGATCCTCAGAGTTTTATTGTTGCTAACATTTCTTATAGATAGCACAGATAGTGCCCCACTGCAGTAATCACTCATGTCTAGATATTCCTGTTAAAAACGAGTTTTTCCTCCCCACTGACTGTAACATGGCAAACATAGCAAACGGATAATCCAGCTGAAGCTTCAGACAGCCGTCAGACAGTGAAACACTGCCATCTGCTGGACGCGAGTAACACAGACGCTGAAGGAAAAGCACTCAGAAGGAAAAGCACGCACACTTGGAAGACTTGACCATTTGCACAAAATGAATGGCTGACACTGGACAGATGAGAGAATGTGGATGGTCACACCCTCGTGCATTAAAGAGGGCTTTCAGTTCATTGAAAACACAAAACCAAACACACAAAAGACACAATGAGACAGCTGATCAGTTTGCTTCACTAAATCATCGACACAAGCCGTGTTGTAGAGGGTACTGCAGCCGTGGCAGGTTATCATCTTAATGTGGCCCTGACACTCCATCGTACGCCACAAAGCTGTGAATAAATGAAAAGCAAAGAGGCATCATCACTAACATAATAACTGTAGAAGTTATCCCGCTGCATTACATTTATCAGGATATCGTAATAAATGTTCATATGTTGCTTTGACCCATCATTGTTGTCATTAATATCGGTACGTGACACTGGACACTTCCTGTCATTCATATGTCCTGACTTTGTGATCAGTGTAGCAGCTTGAAAATAACTGCTTGGTTAACAGCAGGTGTACAGGCAGGTGCTCTGATCAAATAACATGTTTGGCTAAAGAAACACAAAATAAAAACATGTAAATAGGAACACCCACATCTCTACTTCTTCTTCTATTTTCCATTTCACACTTACAAAAAAGTTCTCCTGCGTAGGTGTTGAGACAAATATATGTCAATTTAATACTTCAGACAGGCCCCAGAGCAGGTCTGAACAATTAGTCCACTTAAAATCAAAACTGCAATTTGAAACCATGCAATTAGCAATTTTGCAAAGAAAACTTGGCTAGGCTAAGCTAAGCTAACTGTTAGACAAAGTAGAGGAGTTGGAAGAGTAAAGGATTCTGGTTAACTCCAGTTCAACTTAACATTAAATTAAACTGACAAATATCATGTTTATATTCATATCTTAGTCTTTTGATGAGCTCTATCTTATAAATCTATTAGACTCAGACGAGGTCGGCACAGGGACAGGCCTCGGGGGTCCAGGCCCACCCGGTGAAGTGCTTCTTCCCCAACATCTTCTGATGTACTTCATTTATACATTTTGGTAATGAAGTACTTAAACTACCACCTCACTGATTAGTTATTGCAGTGTGAGCTCAGTTCAATTAATCAGGTCACAGTAGTTTAGCACTTCTACAGCAATCATGCAACCAGCATGACTGAGGAGGACACTGGGTGGACGGGCTTTGCAGGTCAGACTTTGAAACTATCTTTTATTGTCATTACGCCAAAAGCAGTGAAATTATATGCTGTCCCATTCAGTGCAAATAAAGAATCTGTGTTTACTGACAGGACAAAGCACTGAACATGATTTCATCTGTTAACCTGGACAAATTCCAAAACAATTCCTTATTATTTCTTTTTCTTAAGTAAAACCAGTAAAAGCTTCTACTTCAAAAATATGGACTTAACACTGAGATCCTGATATTTTAGACCAGTTGAATTTAGATGATCTTTTTTAGTTCATTCAGTTTGCTGGTTCTAACGACGACGGTCTTCATCAGTTTTAATGTCACTGTGACTCATATCTCTGCATGGCTGTTTTGTTCTGAGTGCACTGTGACAATGAAGTTAAGATCCGGTGATCAGCACAGCAGCCTGGGAGTGACTGCTTGGTTAACGACAAGGTTTACAAGACCTGATCAAATGTCACACTGGAAATATTTTGCAAGTGAAACAGCAAATGAAAAAATATAAATATGTTAACTGGACCACCTACATTGTTTCGAGAGCAGAACTAAAGAGTGCGACCCATCACTTCAGTTTCAGCATATAATTTCTATTTAACACTCAAAAAAATCTGTTGTACAAGTATTAAAAATATTTTCACAAATGAAATTGACATGCCTGAGATGAAAACATTACTCATACAAGTTGTCAGGTAAAGTCTATAGCACTGTTACATCTAAATATGGACACTGAGCTGGGACGATGTCACAGATCTGAGCCTCTGCACCTTCACTATACGTTTGTGTATGTCAGGCCTGTCCTGTATCTCTCCACCACCTGATCCAACACACCACCAAATCCTGATCAGCTGATCATCTCTGCTCCTCTAATCACCTGAATATCCAAGTATCCGAAAGTGTCCATCGATCTGACAATACAATTGTAAAACCGATCACTGACCTGTGCCCTCATGTGTTCTGTGCACTTGTGAACACACTTCCTTATGGAGTACGTTTATTAAGGACACTCTTTCATTAGCACACAGGTTCAATAACACAACAAATAACCTCCAATAAACCTTTTAATAAACTGTCATTGGAGGCTGATGTGTTCTCTCTTGGCTTGTTTTCTTGTTGTGTGCCACACAGAAAATAAATGCATGGTGTCTTAACTCACTGATACGGGGATATCAATGAGCACAGAGTCCAGCCAACGATGGCACAAAGTCAAACCTCCTTCAAGGAAACTGGAGAGTCCAACACTTGCATTGAGGCTACCCCAACAATATCAATATGGTGTAACTTCCTGCTCTAACTCAGGCTCCTTCCCCACAAGAAAGATGATATTTTATGTACTCGAAGTCAGACCTGGAATCTGCGGGTCAGACTTCCTGGGCCCCCGACCCCTGACCTCTGAGATTTTCATGTCTTGTATTTTATAATATTTATCTTTTGTTCTCCTGCCAAAATTGTAAACACTGTCATCATGCCATATTGCACTGTTGTTCGATCAGCTTCATTAAATATACTTTTATATATACTTTTATCCTTTGTTTTGTTATACATCCATTTAAACCCTCATATGAAATTATTACAACCAACTGGTAGTAAAACAAAAATAAAAAGATTGTTCAACATTTTAACTGCAAATGGTCAAAACACTCACTTTATTTGCCAAAAATTATACTTAAAAAGGGGAAAAAGAAGTGTTAATAGTTTATTTGAAAGGTCAAAATATACCAACACATCTTTTTATTTTAAATCTATTTGTTTGTGCATTAATTTTTTTTCTAAAGCCAGATGTGGAAAAACAGGCTGCATCTACATGCAGGTTCTTGTGGTCAGTGGTCATCATATTTGCATTATCTTTCTGAGTCACAAGCAGGGAAGTGTTAAAGTTTCCTAGAAGTGGTGGGCCAGTGATGTAGGTGTGGATGCAAAGGATTATTTGAGGTGGTGCTGATCAGAAGTATAAAAATCAAAGTGTCCAGATCCAAACACACTTTGTTCCTCTGTGACAGAAGTGAACTAGAACTCACAGCAGCATCTGAACTGCAGAAGAGATCTCTGCTCATCTCCGTCTGCATTCCTCTTTTGGTAAGAACTTATTATGTATCATTTAAAATGATTTTCCTTTTAAAGCTGGGCAGCAGGCTCACGTTGAACATCTCCATAAACTGTCATAATTCTGCTGCTACACTAAACACTGCATTCGGTGAGCACACTAAACTTACGTAAGCTGTATATTTGCACGGTGAGAGACCTGTTTTTGCTGATTTGTGTTCAAATACAACAAGATCTTATTTAAACTGACTGTCAGATGTTGCCTATCCAGTTATGTAATGAACCCACTATATACATGAACCACAGACCCTTCACCACATCTTCATCACCTGCTGTTCCAGACAACCAACTTATACCTGAACCACTGCAGGTTAATCATCATCATTAGTAAAGGAAAAAAAGGTGAGTGTCTTATTATTTTTATTTTGCAGTGTGTCACTGTTACTACAGAGCACACTGAAACATATGACAGGAAAGAATAACTGAGTGCAGAAAGGCTTTTATATTAAATCGGATTTAAACTTTGTTCTTAATGAACCGGATCTATTATGACCTGGACTTTTATCTATAAAATGGGCTTGTGAAACCCAGAGAAAAACTCTCTCAATATATCTGTAGATATAAATATATATTTATCCAAATCACATCAAGTAAAAAAGGCAAAATGACAAAATTAAAAAAAAAGAATAACAAAAAGTATAAATGAAAACACAAAATTTTAAGGCAAAAACAAATATCTTGATGTCTTAATACGATGAATATAAAATATAAAGTAATACAACAAGGTTAAATATCTAAACATTTAAACTACTTCAGCTTTTCAAAGCTTCTTTTTCCAGTTGAAAATGACATCATCACGCCTGAATCTGCTTCCAGGAGCCGTCCAGATCAGGCTTGTTCAGGATATTTAGAAATCGTCCTAACAGTTGAAAAATAAAAAATAAACAGAGAACAAAGTAATATATATGATTAGAAATAAATAAAAAAGAAAACTATAAATAAAACGACTTCTTTCATTTAAAGAAAAAGGTCTATCAGTCCTCTTGTCGTGTGTGTTTGCAGCTCACAAAGACGACTTACTGAGCTTCAGGATCCAAAAGGATGTATCTGCCAAATTCTTAATGTGGAAAAACGTCCATGTGTTTTCTTCTCCAGGAGACGATGAAGACACTGTTTGTCTGCACGATGCTCGTGCTGCTCTTTGCTTCCGGATTTTCCAAAGTGAACAATTTTCAACCAAGCGAGCACCGACCTGAAGAAACACCTTATGAAAAGTTTAGAAGACAGCATGTAGATGCTAAGATGACTGAAAAGCTGTGTAACGCAGAAATATCAAATAGGAATATCTACAAACTTGACAACAGTTGTAAGGAAACCAACACATTCATCCTCAGCATTCCAGCAAAGGTCAAATCCATTTGTAGAGGTGATGGGAGGTACGATGAAAATAGCGGCATGACGTATAGTACCGCAACGTTTCGCATAATTAAATGTAAGCTAAAGCATCAGGGAGCCAGGAAACCCAGCTGCCAGTATGAAGGCAGGCTTCTCACTAACAGGATCATTGTGGTGAAATGTGAAGGGAAGTTACCTGTGCACTTCGATCGGGACCTTCTACCCTCTGAGAGCAACGATGGCGAGCAACTGTGAGGAAAGAGTGGTGTGGAGGGGGGGCGTGGTCTGCGATGCTGCTGCAGGTGAGATGGATGTACCTGCGCTGCATTTGCTATCACGCCTCGCCAACTTAAAAGGCTTTGTGCTGTCTGAGTTGTTGGTGTTGTGGATGTGTTGGCTGGCAGTCCACAGACAGACTGATTTACACAACTGTGGAAAAAATAAAATTAATAAATAAAATAAATTGGAAAACATAGATGTGTCATTATTTCATATAGATTTCAAATAACATACCATTTGATGTCAACATGGTTTAGTTGCATTTGCAGTGCTCGTGCTGTTATATTCTTATGATTCTGTTCATTTTATGAGTGTATCCTTCAGCCTTGCTTCACATATTTACTGCTGCTTGATCAGCTTTAGTCCTGCTAGCATCAGCACAGGTAGAAACAGATCACACATCAGAGAATCGGCCGTGCATCTAAATGCAAATGGAAACTAAAAATGAAAACATAGATAACTGAGCTGAACTTCATAGATCTGAAAGTTGACCAATGCATACATAGTGCTAAAAATCAGGTATCGGGAAAACACATTATTTTATATTATGCTGAAGTCAATTGTTATCCTTTTTTAAAACTATATCATATAATAAAGTCTGTTTTGAAGTTTACTATGGTAAAAAAAATATTTTAAGGCTCTTCAGATATACTGTAACTTCATAGGTATGAACCATCAAAGCATTTTCATCATGAATATAAAACTTCATTAGGTAGATCTGTTCAAATACTCATTAATGCAAATATCTGATCAGCCAATCACATGGCAGCAACTCAATGCAGGTGTAAAAGGTGAGGTCTAAAAAGAACCTTTAAGAAAATATGAATCATCTTAATCAGTCTTTAATTATGAAGCAATGGCCTAACTCCCTCTGACAAACAGACCTGTGGCAAAATTTATAAACCACTTTTGACTTTTTCCAAGGTGAACATTGTCTGGCAGCAGGTGCCCTTCCCCTCCCAGATCACGGTTCATATCTGATTTTCAGCTCTAAAGTTTATTTTTCTCTTCATAACAACTGTGCAAAGGATGATTTCTGAGGATGATGACTCATTGAAAATGCTTGGATGCTGACAATTATGCAGAGTCAGGCATGGAAAGGCTGCTCTTTGTGACAGGTGGGTGCTGTCATACATGGGTGTAGCTGCCAGCTGTCCTCGAGGCTTCACCTCTGCTAAACGTGTGTCTCTGAACTTGACCTGGTCTCATAAACTCTCCTGTGATTTTTATTTTGCATCCTTGGTTATTCAAATGAATGATTAATATATTAATATGAATCTATACAGATTTGTCCACACTGGATATGACAGTAAGAGTTAGTAAAGCTCTGTTAACGTGTCCCTCTACAGCCTGTTGTTTCTTAGTTTCACCAGTGAAACTGAATTAAAAACAAAACATAGATGACATATTGTCGCCTAGGCAACCACCAAGCTCCCAGTGCCTACAGACATTCACTAAAACATGCTGGTCATTGGATCGTTTGAATAAATACCTTTAACTAAATATCAATGTTTTCGACATGTCTTAGTTTACATTATTACACAGTTATTATGAGAGAGCATGTCTAATATTTTTCCACTAAACAGTCGTCTTCTCCATTGGTTTGTTTGTAACAACCATTTATAAAAACTTGTGTTTTGCTTTTGTTTTATTTTTAACTGCAATTCTGGTCGAGTAGCTTTTATAGTGTTAATTCAACATATACTACAAAATAAAATGACTTTTTTTAAAGTACATTTGTGGACATTTTATTTTCAAACTATCCAATCACAGAATCAAATGCACAAAGCCTGTGATGTCATCAAAGGCACAAAGCTTGTGATGTCATCACATTCTGTCATTGGAAGGAGAAATTCAGTCAACTGTAGCAACTCTTTGGTGGCAGAACTACAAAACAACCTGTTTGTTAAAACCAAGATAAGGAAGACACAGAGACGCAGAAGCAGACGCAGACGCAGACGCAGAAGCAGACGCAGACGCAGAAGCAGACGCAGAAGCAGACGCATATAAAATGGCAGAAGCACAGATGGAAGTGGTCGTGAGCCCAAATATAACAGTTTTGCAAAGATCGGAAAATGACCTCAAAAAAGCCCAAACACCAAATCCTGAAACACGTCCTCTGGCACAAGTTCAAACAGAAGTGGTCGTGAAAGGCAAGAAAAAAAGGGGGCAAAAACAGAAAAGAGTGGCTGAAGAACCCAGACGACCGATTACTCGGGCGTATGCTCGGGCTCTTCTAGAAGCCCAAAACAACGTGGCTGATGGAAGCAACCTGAGAAATGAAGAAGTGTCAGGAAACCCTGAAGGAACCTCTGAAAGGGAAAACCCTGAATCCCTCCCTATGTCAGAACCAAAGGACGACGTGAATATGGAGACAGAGGCAAACATGAATAACGCCAGTGGACAAAACCCTGGGCCAAATGGAGGGACGTGGCAACATCAGCCAAATCCCAGATTTATACCCCATCATGGCAGAGTCCAGTATGATTCATGTTGTGAGATTGCTGCTCTCAGGCATCAACTACAAGCTTCCCAAAACCACCAGAACGAGCTTTACTGGAAACTGGTAGCTGCTAATAAGAGGGCTTCTTATTACCAGTCTAAGGTGACCAAACTTCATGCACAGATGATCGCCGACAAAAAACAGCATGAAGAAACAATTAAAGAGCTCATAGAGCAACTGGAGGAGGCTAATGATAATAATAAGCCTGATAAGAGCAAAACAGAGGTTCAAGCAAAGGACAACCAAGCAGTTGTCATGCTGGATGACATGATCCGTGTCCTGCACGAAGACGTCAGCGACCCTACCACAGAGCAGTGTGTGGATTCTTCTACACAAACCACAGAGGCTTCACACACGGACTGTGTAGGTCTGAAGGAGGCTCAATTTGAAGTCCAATACAAGACTCAACAAGAGCAAATAGGAACACTCCAACAACAGCTCCTAGAAGCTCAACACCAACTCAAGGAACAGGAAGACAAACATAGGCAGGACCAGGAGACACTGAACATGGAAATCAGTCAGCTTAAATCCCAGCTCTGCTCCAACAAGGAGCTTCATGACATGAAAGTAGAGACTCTTTATCAAGAGTTGAAAGAAGTCAAAGCGTCCTACATTAAAATCACACAGGAGCAAAATGAACAAAATTCCAACACAGCAAATGGAAAATCTGAGCTTCTGGTGGAAAAAGACACCAAAGAACAGGACAAGGAAGAAGAAGAAGACTCCCTGACATCAACTGAGATGTCTCTGCATGACTCTCTACAACAAACAGAAGACAGAGAGAAAACGATAACTACCAATCCAGCTGAACTCGAAACTGAAGCTAAGACTGTGCCAGAGAAAAAACCCAAGAAGAAGAAGAGGAACTGGCTGCGTCGGCTTTTCAGCTGTACCAGTCCACAGACAGACTGATTTACACAACTGTGGAAAAAATAAATAAATACAAAAAAAATAAATAAATTGGAAAATATAGATGTGTCATTATTTCATATAGATTTCAAATAACATACCATTTGATGTCAACATGTTTTAGTTGCATTTGCAGTGCTCGTGCTGTTATATTCTTATGATTCTGTTCATTTTATGAGTGTATCCTTCAGCCTTGCTTCACATATTTACTGCTGCTTGATCAGCTTTAGTCCTGCTAGCATCAGCACAGGTAGAAACAGATCACACATCAGAGAATCGGCCGTGCATCTAAATGCAAATGGAAACTAAAAATGAAAACATAGATAACTGAGCTGAACTTCATAGATCTGAAAGTTGACCAATGCATACATAGTGCTAAAAATCAGGTATCGGGAAAACACATTATTTTATATTATGCTGATGTCAGGGCTCTGAGTGCGGGCAGGTGGAAATGTGGATCCAAATGCAGGACTCCGAGACGAAATGTAACTAAAACCACAGCTTTTATTGCTGGCATGAAACAAAAACAGAAACCAAACCATGAAACCAAGCAGGAACACACAGGCAGGGTCTGAGGGTACGACGCGACACCAAGCGTGGGAAAACACAGGGCTTAAATACACAGGGTAGTAATGAGGGAATGGGCCACAGAAGGGAGACACAGCTGGGGGAGCTGAACTTCATAGATCTGAAAGTTGACCAATGCATACATAGTGACAACACATTATTTTATATTATGCTGAAGTCAGTTTTTATCCAATTTTATAACTATATCATATAATAAAGTCTGTTTTGAAGTTTACTATGGTAACAATTCATCTTTTTAGGCTTTTCAGAAACACTGTAACTTCATAGGTATGAACCAACAAACCATTTTTCATCATGACAATAAAAAATAAATCTAAAGGAGATAAACATCACAACTGTTCAACCAAGCATTAAGTCCATTTTGAAACAAAGAACGATGTACACTCAGCCAATCACATGGCAGCAACTCAATGCAGTGTAAAAGGTGAGATGTAAAATAAAACAATTAAAAATATTAATTAATCTTAATCAATCTTAAAATATGAAGCAATCTTCTAACTCCCCTTTACATACAAAGCTGTGGCCAACCTTACAAACCATTTTGAATTTTTTCCAGCCGAGGCGTTCAAAATAACCAAACTGCTAATAGTCACGGTTTAATTTGGGCAGCTGCCTGCCTAATATAATGTAAAATCATCACAATATTTTACACAAAGAGAGTAAATGTATCCTTGTACTCAGCTAAGACAGCTGGGCTGCTGTGGCTTGTGTTTATGTTCACAGTGACATCTGATTTAAAAGCAGACTGTCATGGTTGCGGCTGTGTGCAGGCAGGATGAGGACCCAAACGCAAGCTCACGGAGGCAGGAATGAACTCAAAACACAGCTTTATTGCTGGAGAGAGAAACCATACAACCTAAACGAGGAAACTATAACGTAATACACAGAGAAACACACGGCCATGAATGAGGGAGAACGCGACACAGAACTGAGGGAGACGCAGACATAAATACACAGAGGGTTAACGAGGGAAGTGGGAGCACACGGGGAACACAGGTGACACTGATAATCATAACAAGACACGGCAGGAGTGAACGCAACACTGACGGGAGACTGTCAAAGTAAAACAGGAAGTACACGGAGGTTCAGAGAGGAGGAGAGACAGCACGGGGAGAGCACGGACATAACGGGCTGGGAAAACATGGAATAAAACTCAAGGAGGGGAAACGAGGGCTCACAGATAAACAGAGGGGCACACAGGAGGTAATCAAATAAGGAACATCTTAACAGAAACCATGGCATAAATAAAGAACAACACACAAAACATATGAAAACTAAGAATGCTGGGCCAACATGGCCCAGGATCATGACAGACAGCAAAAGACACTGAGCAGCATATCAGTCAGCATGGGAAAAATGCCATAGATTTAAGGAACCAGGCTAAAATAATTGGTTTCTAGTGGGTTCTATTGTAAGTGCTCTATATTTCAGCATGACATACTGTATGCATCCTACACTGAGAACCCTTGAAGCTGATCATCAGGGTATGCTGTGTACTTCTTACACAGAAGATAAAATAACATGCAAAGATTTTAGATGGTTGTGGTTGGTCCTTACACACAGATGTAAGGTCAAAAAAAAAATCACCCACAATGGATCGTTCACAGACGCTGGTCCAGTGGAACCCACTTCCACAAAGGCTGCACCTGCTCTGGCAGAACAGGAAGCATCAACTACATAGTAGCTATTTTCATAATTAAGACATCAACTATAGGTGTTCCCAAAATGTGCCATGTTGTCTGCACACCTGACAGCTCAATAAGTCCTGTGTTGATTACAGATGGTGGTTGTTTCCAGAAACAGCACTTGCATAAAACAAGTACAGAGCACTTTATGAGCCAACCTGCTTCTTTAATGAGCATTTAGGTTGTTTGTATTCAGTGTTCACAGATAATATGCTCATTAAAAGGGGGGATCCACTATGTCCTTCTTCACAATCCTGTCTGCCAACTTTAAGAAGAAATCAGAGTGACGCAGAAGCTTTAAAACAGTGTTCAGAATAATCAGTGATGCTTTTATCTGAACTGATGACAGATAAAGATGAACGTGAGTGTGGCAGAAGAGTCAGTTCTCCCTCTTTCTTGGAAGTATACAAAAGTCTGTTGTTTCTAAAAAGTTCATAAACAAACAACAAGTTCTTACAGAATGAGACGTGAAGCCTGGAGACGAGCAGTTCAGACACGCTGTTATTAAATTCTACCTGAGCAGGTTATAGTTCACCTCAGTTACGGAAGAACAAATAACACTTGGCTCTGGGAGCTTCAGTTTTCATACACTGTCGTAGCACCACCCTAAGCCATCATTTGCATCAACACCTACATCACTAGCCCAGCAGTTCTAAGAAACTTCTCTGTTTGTGGTTCAGAACCTAATGTGACACCAATGAGCACAACAGCATGCAGCTGCAGGTTGTTGTTCATACCTGGCTTTACAATAAAGAGCCATGTTTGCAGGCAGCTGTTTGAAGTTTTGTGTAAAATATCATTTTTATAGAAATAAACCAAATGTGTCTAAATATATTAAGTAAACAATCAGAATAAGAACATTTTGAAATAAAATCCAAAAACTGCATCTGGCTTAGTTTTTGTTGAATAAATAATGACTCTGTGTAATATGTCATGTGTTGTATATGTAAGTTGTATTTGTACAATGAAGCCAGGCTTTCTTTGTGTTAGCTGCCTGACAGAACCTAAAACTCTAGTCAGAGATTGCAGGTGTCACAACAGACATGATCAGCTTTCTCTGTCGATCCTATCTTTCTGTTTCACACTCTGTGCACTCATAGAAAAAATCTTTAAAAAAAACAATCACATGACTCTTCTTCCACACAACATGATCCCTGAGTGCCGCCTGCTCCAACCAGACATGTTCTCACAGCGACGATGGTGATAATTAAAATCTACAAAGAACGTGATAAACATTATTAAAATGCAGCACTGTTAAAGCAACGTGATTAATGCTGCATTAAAATGAGCCTTTAGCACATAGAGATGATTCAACAGTTTCATTTGACTTCATTGTTTCTAAGGCAGATGCTACACCAGTGAAGGTGCACTTAGTTTTCACACACTGCTTCTGCATTGTGTCTTAGTTTTAGTGGATTAAATAATGACACAGTGTTTGTTTGTTTTTCTTTAGTAACAAATGACCTCAGACCAGCTTATAATATTTTATAAACAAATAAGCATAAATGCATAAACTCAGCCTGGAATCACATGGGATAAACATGGGATGTGCATTTTTTTATTTGTTTTGTGTTACTGAGTCTTGCAAGAATGCCAACCTTACCAGCAGCAGCTTGGTTTTTTTGTTTGTTGTTTTTTTAATTGAATGAGTGCTGAAAGTTGAGCAACAGCTGTGACAACGAGAGAAGATGGAGCCAATCAGAAACAACTGTGAAAATGTACAATATGCAAGCTAAGAAAGCAAAGTGTAGCAATGTTGCCATCATTTTTGTTATTGTGGGATTTTTTTCAACATTCACTGAAAATCACTTCTCTCATATTTCCTCTTTATTATTTTCATCACTGTTTAAGAAACGTAACAAAGTCTTATAAAGCATCTAAACCAGCATCATGAAGTGATGTTTAAAGATGGCAGCAAGCTCACAGCATCTCTCAACTCAAGAGCAACATTCAAAGTGCACAGGCTGAAGGAAAGTATTGATTTTATCACATGCAATTACAATACGCCTTTTCATCTGTATCTGGATGTACAATGGGTATCGTTGTTTGTCCCAGCAGTTTACAATACAGAATGTGCACGTCTGTGGGGCTTTTATAAAGATTTCTATTTGCATTGATACGATTGCTTGGATCACAAATTGTTCTAACTTGATTAAAGTCACCAATGATAAAGGTATTCTTGCGCTTACAGTTACCATTATTATCTCTGTTTGCTATCAGATCATCACATCCCCCTTGTGGGATCATGTTGATGATATGCTGGTTTTCTGAACACGTCCGTTAGTCATGCAGAGCACAGTGCCAGAGAGCGCCACCAGCAGGAACATGGAAGTCTTCATTGTATTTCTATATCGAAAAAGTAAACAGAGTGAATATATAAATCAGTATTATTTCATTTCATTTATTAACTTGTTTATTTTTGTTTCCTAAATGTTAATCGTGCTTAACTATTAAAGTAAAAATACAGATAGATAGGAAACTCTCTGAAAAGTCAAACTGTTTTCAGTGAGTTTATATATTTGCCAGAGGAAAGGTCAGAATCTGCATATCTGACCACTTTGAATCAATTTATATCTAAACAGAAATCAGTAAAAGTTCAAATCAGTTTATCAATATCCTCACTTATGAGGATATTGATATTCGTATAACTGGAGTTATTATAGATTTTCATACATGACATTTGTGAAAAAGGTGAGGGTGTCAGGGTCCCTGTGTCTACCCGGTCGCCTCAGTGTGGCTACATGTGTTTTTTTGTTTTGATTTTGTCCCCGCTCTCTCCCTCCCTCCTTCTCTCACTGCCTGGGCGGAGCTCATCTGTGGGCTCCTGCCCTTGGCCCACGCACCTGGTGACACCTGTGGCTCATCACCCAACAGTGTTCCAGTCCCCTTATAAGATGGCAGCCCTGTATTTCTCGTCGCTGGACCGTTGCCGACTCTCGTCAGTGTTAACCCCAGCTCAGTTCGTTCTCGTGTTTCCCTAGCGATCTTCTTACAGTAACCTTTTGCATCTCTGTGAATAGATTTCCCTGGACCTGCCCCTGTGTTACCTGAGCGATCAAGTGTGTGAGGATTGGAGCGAGCTTTTGTGTTTCTTGTGGAGTGTGAAGAGGAGCGTGGAGCGTGGATGGAGTGAGGACTTTGGAGCGTGTGTGGACTGCAAGTGTCTTTCCCCCCTCCTGTTCGTGTGTGGATTCCCGGAACCCGTCTTTTCCCCACTGTGTAAATAGATCACCTGGTGCTTCTGTAAATAAAAAACCTTTATTGTTCCCTACTCAGAGCCTACGCGTGAGTCCGTTCAGTCCCGTTGTGACAGAGGGTAAGGACGTAAATCGACTGGTAAAGAGGGACTGGTGAAGAGTCTGCAGCCGCAGCACCGATCCATCTGTCCATCTCCTGTTCCCTTCTCTGATCACTCGTGAACAAGACTGCGAGTTTTGTAACTTAATAAAAGCAGTAATTTGTTTGCCAGAGTGCCCCTTCCACATCACACCCTGTTCTTTCCTTCTTGTCTTATATGAAAATTCACTTTGTGTAGCTTTTTGGGAAATTGTTAAACTTCAGGAAGATTCTGAACATGCCCCATCGTTTAGCCAGCTCTTTGGAGCTGAGCAGGTTCAGGCCTGTTGTTGTAAGTTTTATAAAACGATCTAAAAGGATCAAACATATCAATAAATTATGAGATAAAAAAAATTACTGTTTCACTGCACACACAAACCTTCTCTTATTAGCACAACACTGCCCAGGCCTCAGAGTGTATTCCTTATAGACTATTAAACCTTAGCATGTTATTTTAAAGTCTTACAGGTGAAACAGCCAACCAGTGATCCTAACTGTAATTTAAAATATTCAGCTGCAAAAATGCTTTTAGCAAATAGTTTTTTATGACTGTGCTAAGATTCAATACTAGATTTTTGCTGGTCTGATTAAAAGGTTAAATGTAGAAGTTTTGGGATCATATATTAATACTTCCTAAACAGTAAAGTTGTTGTAGAGAATCTATGTTCATTATTGTTGCTCATCATGGAAAGACAAAGACATCAGACTCTGCTGAAAGATTTTACACTCCTACTCTCTGCACACAGCGGTCTGAGGGACCTTCCCGGATCGGGGATTTTATTTATTTTGTTCTTTTTCGGTCTTACTGGTTAGTAGGTGGTGATTTTGTACCTGGTGATCTCTCATTTGGAACCTGATTTGCTCTGGAGCAGATTAGGTTCAAAGCATGAGTTGACCTGGCATTATGTCTTGGATTACAAAAAAATCCCACATTAAACCTTGAAGTTAGCCGGATAAGACAGCGTTCTGTTTCACAGTAAAGGCCTCAGAGAGTTGTTGCTAACCAAAGTCTATCTTGTACAGCCACGCAGCATCTAATGACGTTTTGTAACCTGTCACTACAAAGGAGCAGTGAAATGATTGCTGTTTTAGTGCACATACACAGTGTGGTGATCAGTATAAGGACATTAAAGTGATGTTGCAGAAAGCTGCATCTGGTCAGAAGGAAAAAAAACACGCACACTTGGAAGACTTGGCCAGATTTGCACAAAATGAATGGCTGACAGTGGACAGATACAAGGATGTGGATGGTCACACCCTCGTGCATTAAAGAGGCCGTTCACAAAACCAAACACTCAACAGACACAATAAGACAGCTGATCAGTTTGCCTCACTAACTCATCTACACAAGGCGTGTTGTAGAAGTAGAGCAGGGCGATATGGCCAAAAATATTCATCACGATATAAATTTGAAAATGTGCGATAACGATATAACTGACACGAGACAAAATACTTTACAACTCCACTTCATTTGTGCAAAAAAAAAAAAACAATCAATGTATTTTCACTTAAATAAGCAGCTGCTTTTCATGTGCATTAAACTTATATAAAAATGTAACAGTGCAAATGCAAATTCCTCGCTGACAGTTTAACCAAAAGGCATTTCCAGTGGAAACTGGCCGACATATCCTCAGCACAACCATGTATAATATCCACAAAACTTAAAAAGAGGTTAAACAAACACACAGTACAGTAATATTATGTTGAAGCACAGTACGTATCACTCCGCGAGGCTCCTGCCTACGATAGCCGTAATGCTCCAACAATCCATCAAGCGGTGCGGCTTCGTAGCTTAGCAAAGTCGTACTAAAACATTTGACAGATTTTCGAGCGCCGTGCACATAAAATCGTTTCCAGGTCAGTAAACACAACCAGGATTCATACAGTGGCTTGCAAAAGTATTCGGCCCCCTTGAACTTTTCCCCATTTTGTCACATTACAGCCACAAACATGAATCAATTTTATTGGAATTCCACGTGAAAGACCAACACAAAGTGGTGCACACGTGAGAAGTGGAACGACAATCAGACATGATTCCAAACATTTTTTACAAATAAATAACTGCAAAGTGGGGTGTGTGTTCAGCCCCCTTTGGTCTGAGTGCAGTCAGTTGCCCATAGACGTTGCCTGATGAGTGCTAATGATTAAACAGAGTGCACCTGTGTGTAATCTAATGTCAGTACAAATACAGCTGCTCTGTGACGCCTCAGAGGTTGTCTAAGAGAATATTGGGAGCAACAACACCATGAAGTCCAAAGAACACAGCAGACAGGTCAGGGATAAAGTTACTGAGAAATTTAAAGCAGGCTTAGGCTACAAAAAGAAACAACGTCCCACGGAGCACTGTTCAAGCGATCATTCAGAAATGGAAGGAGTATGGCACAACTGTAAACCTACCAAGACAAGGCCGTCCACCTAAACTCACAGGCCGAACAAGGAGAGCGCTGATCAGAAATGCAGCCAAGAGGCCCATGGTGACTCTGGACGAGCTGCAGAGATCCACAGCTCAGGTGGGGGAATCTGTCCATAGGACAACTATTAGTCGTGCACTGCACAAAGTTGGCCTTTATGGAAGAGTGGCAAGAAGAAAGCCATTGTTAACAGAAACCATAAGAAGTCCCGTTTGCAGTTTGCCACAAGCCATGTGGGGGACACAGCAAACATGTGGAAGAAGGTGCTCTGGTCAGATGAGACCAAAATGCAAAATGCTCTGTGTGGAAAACTAACACTGCACATGACTCTGAACACACCAGCCCCACTGTCAAATATGGTGGTGGCAGCATCATGCTCTGGGGGTGCTTCTCTTCAGCAGGGACAGGGAAGCTGGTCAGAGTTGATGGGAAGATGGATGGAGCCAAATACAGGGCGATCTTGGAAGAAAACCTCTTGGAGTCTGCAAAAGACTTGAGACTGGGGCGGAGGTTCACCTTCCACAAGGACAACGACCCTAAACATAAAGCCAGGGCAACAATGGAGTGGTTTAAAAGCAAACATATCCATGTGTTAGAATGGCCCAGTCAAAGTCCAGATCTAAATCCAATCAAGAATCTGTGGCAAAATCTGAAAACTGCTGTTCACAAACGCTGCCCATCTAATCTGACTGAGCTGGAGCTGTTTTGCAAAGAAGAATGGGCAAAGATTTCAGTCTGTAGATGTGCAAAGCTGGTAGAGACATAAGGCAAACCGGATTATAAGGAGCACTGTCAATTTCCAGAAAAATCAAAGGACTGATTTTTAGAGTGCCTTATTTTCCGAAAAGCACAGTAATAACATAATAACAACGGCCCGCTAGCATGCTCTTGGTTGCTGAGGGCTATGCTGTGGCTGAGCTGCAAGATTAACTCTGCAAAACCAACTTTCATCAAGTAACAGGGCTCTAGAGTGCAACCAATTTGGTCGCAAATGCGAATCCGTGTAAATGAGAGCAGGTACACTGATTCCACACAAAGACGTAAACACAGAACGGACCCGACGCATCAGAATCAGCTTTGTCTTTCTCGGCTTTCTCACCCGACGGCTCGTAGACGGACACGCTGTCGGAGCTTAGCGATCCTGATGCGTCCGGTCCGCGCTGCGATTACGTCTTCTTGCGCTGATTCTGAGCTGCAGGTTTTGTCTCTCCAACCTACTTGGTAAGATTTTGAGTTTTTGCAGTGCATGTGACAATCTGATTGGCTTAGGAGTGATGATGTCACAAGGATGTCACAAGGATGTCACAAGGATCCTTTGAAGTTTTTCTATAAATAGGGGTGAGAAACAGCAATTTTCAGTTCGTTTCTTCGCAGCCTTTGTGTTTGCAGCCTTCAAACGTTGACTACAGAAAAATTTGGAAACCTCTCAGAGTCATCGGATACAAACGCCAACATGTATCCAAGATTACGGCAACCGAGACAAAAAGATTTCGCCGCCTCTCCTTCCACGTGTGGCCGGCCAATTTCTCCAAATGGCCTCTTATCCATCCAAAGGGCATTACAGGAGAGTAGGAATGAAAACAACCATCTCCAGAACAAAATTCGACAAATTGAAGAAGAAAAACGTCACCTGGAGAAGAAGTGCTTACAGATGGAAGCACAAAACAAACACCTGGAAGAAACACTACAGCGCCAGCCCGACATCAACATTATTAATGAGGGCTGGGGGATCAAGTTTGCTCAAGCCAGAGAGCAGATTGTATCCCTCATCAAAGAAAACAAGAAAAAGAGCGCTGAAGTTAAAGAAATGTCCGAGCAGCTTCAAGGCAGGAAAGCGACGATTGATAAAATGGAGTGGGATCTGCAATACATGGACCAAATGAATCACCTGCTCCAAAGAAAGCTTGATGAAGCTGAAGAAAAAAATAAAGAAGTCCTCCAACAGAAGGAACAACAGGACACAAAGCAAAAAGACCTGCAGCGCGAGCTCCAAGGCATGCAGGAAAAGTACAGAATGGTGAAGGCAGAGTTGGAACAAACATTGGTCCAAAATAAAGACCTCCTTCAAGAGAAAGAGCAACAGAAAGAAAGACTGCCAGAAGAAAAGTGCATTATCAAGGACTTTGAGAGTAAAAATCAAAAGTTGCAAGGATTCTGTGATGAACTGAAGGTCAAAACAAGTGAGCTGGAGGGAGAAAAGGAAACACTAGAAAAACGATGCTCACACATGCAGAAAAAGATTGATCACATGGCCAAAAACAACTCAGAGCTCATTAAGGGGATATTGTTGGAATTCAACAACTTGAAGCGGGAAAACACAGAAATGCAGGCCCAAAAGCAAAAACAAGACAAAACGCATGAGGACCTGCAGTGTACGCTCCGCGATATCCAGAAAAGAAATGAGCAGCTAGAAGGCCTGCACAAAGAAGATCAAGTGAGAAATGCAGACCTGCAGAAGGCAAAGCTGACACAGGAGGCAACATCCAAAGACCTCAAAGAAAAGCTTGAAGAAACACAAGCAACATTAGAACAGGTGGAACAAACATGCAAGAAACTAGAGAGGCAAAACACAGAAACCATCGATGAGTTGAGAACCCTCATCCTGGACAAAAAGGCGCTCGTGGAAAAGTCCATGAAAAAGAAGAAAAGATTCTTCAGCTTTTTCCGGTAGAGGGACAATACTGCTTCTTCAACTGATGTAGCCTCGTCTTGCTCCACCTCTGTTCACCCCCCCAACCAGTCCCGGCAGTTGACTGCCCCCTCCTGAGCCTGGTTCTGCCGGAGGTTTCTGCCCGTTTAAAGGCAGTTTTTCCTCCCCACTGTCGCCTAGTGCTTGCTCAGAGGGGATTGTTGGGGTTTCTCTCCTCTACCTTGTTTCGTTATTTACTTGTTAACTTTTTGCTCTTACCTCATTTTACCTTGTTTCGTTATTTACTTGTTAACTTTTTGCTCTTACCTCATTTAACCTTGTTTCGTTATTTACTTGTTAACTTTTTGCTCTTACCTCATTTAACCTTGTTTCGTTATTTACTTGTTAACTTTTTGCTCTTACCTCATTTTACCTTGTTTCGTTATTTACTTGTTAACTTTTTGCTCTTACCTCATTTAACCTTGTTTCGTTATTTACTTGTTAACTTTTTGCTCTTACTTCGTTTTACCTTGTTTCGTTATTTACTTGTTAACTTTTTGCTCTTACTTCATTTAACCTTGTTTCGTTATTTACTTGCTTGTTTAACTTTTTTTTCAACTTATCTAACAAAATAAAACAGTTGAATTTATCCTTTGAGTATTGTTCATCTAATCTTTACAGAGTTTTTCCAAAACACTTTCAAACATTCAGATCTGTCTTTCATTTTCTTCTTGAAACCTCATGAACGGTGAACTAAAAACTCTGGAACATGGTTTGAAACACTGAAATTGTTTCAGCTGAAACTGGCAAAGTCATACGTGCGTGTGTGTGTGTCACAGGTGATATGGTGTCATTAGTCCGGTCATCATGTTTAGGCTCATTCACTCCAGAATTATTTAGGCCAAATCTTTAAAACAGTGTCACTGCACACACATTTCAATCACACAAACGCAGGATTAATTCTTTGCAGTATTTTATCTGATTTATTATGAGAATGTCACGCCTGATCATTTGCACCCACAACATCAAAAATGGGGGCAAAAGGGAGGAGATCACGTTTAATCGATTATAACACGAGGTCAGAAATATAAGTGCTGACATGAGTAGTGTCCACAGAAACCTCTGAATCTCAGCTAAAAACTCATGTAAACCATGTCTACAAACACCAAACAAAGCAAAGACACCAGACAGTTAAAAGAGCAGTTACTGCACCATGAATCTGTGGACAGGTAATATCCATATTTTGATTTATGATTTTCTGGAGTTAAATGGGAACCAAAGCATATTTTCAAAGGTGTTATATGCTATAAAATACTTTTAAATATTAGGTGAGGGAAATAAAAAATCATTTTTTCTATGTTTGAGTCACAGTAACTTTTAAAGTGTTTGTGCTAATAACATCATGTACAGTAAGACAGGCATGGAGAACAGCACTGACTGGGAGAGCCTTTGAACAGATGACATTCAGTTCAATTCAACATATAAGACTTTAAGAATGAACAAGCATCTAAGTAAAATCTATTTATTTAGTCTATCATCTGTGATATTATTATGTATAATTATAATGTATTGTTCACCTCTCTTAAATAAACAGGCAGCCTTAATGTATGAAATATTCATTCATTAAAACACTAAAATTTGTCTGTTGTCTCAGTGGCTGATAGTGCCCACAGGCATCAATAGCTTGAAATAGCTTGAAGCTATTTATAATTTTTATGTTTAATGGGTGGGTGCTCACGATAAACAGATTTTGAATGAAAGCCCGGGAACTTCAGTACCACAAAAAGTGGCTATTCTCTGTGCCCATATGGATCAGTCCCTCTTATTACCATTATTCCCTTAAGCCTCAAGTTGGCTAGTTAAGTATCAGACTAACGTTTAAAGCTTTTACTTGAGTGAAGTAACTCACATTACTGCTACTGCTAAGTAATGTTAGCTATGTTTACAGCATATACCATAAATCACCATGCCATAACCAACTACTGTACTATCACACTCAGTGCATTTCTCCAGCACGTTTGATAGCTAGCAAAATAATAATAATAGTTTTAAAATTAGCATGTGTTATGTACACATACTCGAAAATTATTTACTAGGACTCACCTGTCATGTGACTGAGAGTGAAAAAAGAATTTTTTATCACATGTACTTAAAGGTGAAAGAAATCTGAATTAAAAATAAATGTTATTCTCTTAAGAAGAGATGACTGTTTAACTATTTTACTCTTTATTGGCTAAATTATACACTTAAAAATGTGAACTACCACCCATGTTTGAGCAGCAGAATTGTTTCCATTACTCATTTTATGGCTCATACAGAGATCAAACTTCTTATTCTCATCTTCAGATTTTTCAGACGGCAAATGAAACGGCCACATTCTAGCGAATGCAATTATCAAGTGTGGTATTCGCTTTCATTACGAGTAAATCAATAATAAAGGCCTAGTCAAACAAAACCAAAGAGTGAAATGAGTGTTTGACGACAGGAGATGAAAGTGTGTGTTATTTTCTGGATCCTCTGTAGCATAATTAACCCCCCCCACCCCTCCCCCAGAGGAGAGAATAAGGTCATTTTGTAAATGTCTGTTTGACTAATACTACACATTTATACAATAACTCACAAACAGACACCAGGTGATGGAACGCCCTCTGAAACAATAACACTAACGGCAAAGAAGTACGGAGGATAATTTTTCTTCGAGCCAGAATGCATCATGCTGGCAGAACAGCCTTTCCAGGAAAGGCCAAATGATTATCGCCCTTCGAAACACGACTGAAAAGCAGTACACAGGAAGTTGGCTCGTGCGCGAAGCTTATTAACATTTACCTGTCAAATTATAATTGGACACATTAACAATATAAAAGGACAGCGGTTATTAATAAAACATTCTCTGCGTGGAGCAACATTCGGGGATTAAAAGTGTAACTAAAATCTAAAGAAAGTTGCAGTTATTTCTGAGATGCATTTGCTTTAAAATGACCTAACCAGTGTATATGATTATATTACTCCAATGTAACAAAAGGGTTATGAAAATGCTGAAAATTGGATACATATACTGTGTGTATATGTATACTTTGCATTTCAACAAAAGCAACCTGTTGCATTTAGGCATTTCAGGTTATCAATAATGTGTTTTTTTCATCGTTAGCTAATAAGCCGATTGTTCTGCATTCAACAGACGCGCAGGAGCAAACCTGAAGCAAAGGCTTACCTTGACATTAGGTGTGTAGAGGTTCCTCAGGGAGGCCAGGGCTGCAGAAAGGCCGTCAGTGCTGCAGTTTATCCACAGAGCCTGAAGGACACTGGATGACACGCCTGTCTTCTTGCTCAGACCCTGCACGCACGCCGATGCATAAATGCATGAGTAAATACACAAACACACATATGTAAAAACCAGCGAATCTGAGGGGCATAAGCTGTCAATGTTGCTTTCCACATCCCACGGCTTATCCTCTGGTGAACCATTGTCACAGTGCATAAATCAAGAGAAAGTGAACACCAAGAAATTCCTGCAATGGATGGATTTCAAATAAAGATGAATGCATAGACCACGTAGGTTCCACATCTATACCTTGAAGATGTGTGCTTTGAGTATGTGGTGTCCCAGCTCCATTGTCTGCTGCCGATTCAGTTTCCCCTCTTGGCGCGATAACATGAAAGCCATGAGAGCGTGACCGGTCCTGGGTTAGAAAACAAGGGAACAGATAGGATACTCAGTCGTCAACAGTAGGAATGATTGTTCCTCTGCTTCAAACGACATGAAAGTACTGATTCATTCTGCTGATGACGAGGAGCCTGGCACTGTCATGGAGAACTATTGTATTCTGGAGCTAGTGTGAATAAGCTAAAAATGTTTGGCAATGACCCTCTGAACAACAGGGGGGAAGAGTGTCACTGAGGCACTAATTAATGCAGAACTTCATTAAAAAGGCATGCATGATTGCGAATCCCTTTGATCTGGATAAAAATCCTCTCTAGTTGTGCCCAGGCACAAACAGAGAGGCAGTGCAGGAGGCTTTTGTCTCTCTGTGCATCTCCTGCACCAGACTACAAGCCTTTGTTTTTTTAATGATGGAGCTGGAAGGCTGTGAATGACCAGAATACGAAGCTCAGCTCTCGTCCGTTTGGAGGCATCGCCGTGTGAGCAGAGGTGAGCAACAGGGAGGAAAAAAGTGACATCATTCATTTTATGAAGTGTGAATGACTGAAATCTCTCATTTGCGTGTGGCTCCAGCATTTCAATTAGGTAAGCACTGCAAGTACTGCTAAAAGAGATAAGCCTGCCTCGCATTGCAACATGCAATATCTGCAAAATGCATAGGTCAGTACCCCCCCTCCCTCACAAAAAGCACTATTTATTAAAACAGGGCAAATCAGTGTGAGGCTGCAAGACAACAAAAAAAAAAAAGCACTGATCAGGAGTCAAAAGTTGTGCGGGTGATCTACTAACAAAGCACAAATTCATGAGCACAGACGCAGCAGTTCATTTTACCGATGACCAATGCAAGCTGCCAACAGCAGCGCAAATTAGTGGGTTGCAAACAAGCAGATGAGGGAGCGAGTAATCCACTAACAACGCTGGTGCGGCTTGTTATTTGAAATTTGACAATTATAATACGGTACCAGCACATGCGAACAATTCAGACCGGGGAGAGGCAGTGGAAGGAGAATCGATGTGTTTGATATGAGGGTGAAGTCTGCAGTCAGGCATCTGAACTCGGATGAATCCTGACAGCTCCAAAAGAGCACAGGATTTATCTGCAGAGGTGCTGCTTTATTACAAACAGCTTCACTGTATCAAAGGTGCATTCTGAGATGACCTTTTGAATGTGCTGTACGTCGCAAACAGGCCTTGTGCTAATGAATTTAGTGCTGTGATGTGTCTGTAAATGCTCACATCATCACATCACTTCACACTCAATTTTTTTTCTGCATGCCGTCTGTATTTTTTCCGAGACAAAGGAAAGACTTTGGCATGCAACAAGCTGACACCAACAAACAGGACTTCAGGGAGTCTAATGTTTCTGCAAAATCTCAAATTACATTCAGTGAAGCCTGAATGTCATTGTTGCAAGATTCGAGCATTAATCTAACATGCTTCACTTCCACAGCTGTATTCTCACATTCTCACAAATGTTATGCAATGGAGTCATTATGCAAGAGAAGACGACTCGAAGAAGTGAAACAGCCTGCTTGAAATCTGATCTATGATGTTGCAGGGCTGCGTATGCAAACTGCTGACTAAAGGGGTTTATTTACAAATGGAAGCTTTGGTGCAGTCTGCAGTGTTTATTATGGACCGATTTCTGCGCAGATATGTGAAGAAAAACACTGAATTACTGCCTCTAATACATCCAGAGCCAGCTATTCTCCCCTTCTGCAGACATATCCCACGTTAAATTCTGCTCTCCTGCATTAAAATTGAGGACCGGAAATAAGCAGGACACTGCTTTAAACATTTTAGGTAAGAACTTTGTGACAACCGACAGGATGGACACCAAATTTAGGCATGATTAAAGCTGTCAGAGACCTAAAACAACTAATTCAGAAGCACTCTGAGATGCAAAACTTCATTCACATGAAGACACGTTTATCATATTATTCTGCAGCATTAGTTGTACTTTTCTTACTGTCCTACATGCCTATTTGTGCAATTCAAGAACCTTTTCTAAATGCATTACTGAAACATACGCAAACTCTAAATGCATTACAGAAGCCTGCAAACCAAATTGAGAGCTGCGAAGTTATTGCATTAGCAGAAAACTGACCTGGGGTCACAAAGGAAGTCCGTACTCTCTCCATCAGCTCTCCACACCAGCCACTCTCTGAAGGAAGGGTGACAAAACATGCGCGTCTTGTCCCTCCGTTTGATGAGAAAGCACGAGAGCAGCTCCATGCGTTGCTGAAAGTCCTCCCATTGTAGCTCCCCCTGGACGAACCCCGCGTTGATGGCGTTGAACAGCTGCTCGTCAGTCAGGGGGTGCAGCGAGGCGAGCGATACGTTGAGGATCGGCAGTGAGCGCTCAAAGGCTGAATTGGTCATGAATTTCATGTTACACTGTAACTGGTACAGTTCTGCCAGTGAAACAGGCACGACTTTGTAACTGGCACTTTTGATCACGAGGTGGCCTCTTTCAAACAGATCCAGGGTGAGTTTGAGATACAGGTAGGACCCTTGGCTGCGGGAGATCAGGTGGCTACTTAGCTTGCCGACTGTGATAGGATCGGCCTTGCCGTTCAGGCTAATATTGTTCATGATGTCCTTGCTGCCGTTGATACGATACTGGATATATGCGTTGAGGTCATTGCTGATCTCTTTGTTGTCAGAAAAGTCATCCAGGGAGATTTTGGAGAAGGGCAGGAGGCTGGTGATCTCCTATTGAAGACAAGATAAAGACAGAGCGTGACATAAAAACATACATCTGAGCTTCAATGTACTATTAAAGTGTCAATGCATGAAAAAAAGTAATTTGGTGCAGTGTTTGCATTACAGACACAGCTGTATTACTCAATACCACAGCCAATAAATAAATAATTTAATTAATTAAAAGCAAAAATATTCTTTGCATCCTGAGCTGCCATTAAGAAAAACAAAATCTGCCTGTGTACGTGTATTATCAGAAGAGTTTCTTTGAGCAGTGGGGAAGCAAGCATGCTGAGCTATCAGGCCAAAGCAGACACTTGTTACTGTTCAAAATGTGGCTGTGAGGAAAACAGGAGTGGGGAAACTGAGTATTAAGAGGCAGGGGATGGATGGGATGGTAGCTAGCGGGCAAGCAGAGGTCTGAACTAGGGCTCACATTTCAATCTGTGTCCCAGGGGTTGGAGAAATCAATGCACCTTAATCCTCCAATCCTCTGCCTGTCTGAGGCTAGAGAAACATTGCCTCCGCAAGATAACATTTTTCCTCTCCCTCATCATGAGAAGGCAGCGCAAACAGACAAACACACACAAGCACATGTATGCACACGCTCAATAAAACATACCGAACACAATCCACAAGATTGGGGGGAGGGGGTGCAAACAACACCTCAGAGATTGTCCAGATATTAGTCTAGCAGGCAAGGGCCAATATATCGAACCCTTCCTCCGAGGTGAGATGCTATTTGTCTGTTCAAAGCACAAAACAATAGCGTGACAATTTCATCTCTATGCACAACTCTGATTCTGTCTGCAAATAAGAAACATTTCATGCCTTCATATTTTCTTGTCTTAACAATGCTATCTTGATTATTCTTCCATGATTCATTTTTGCTATGCCCCGAGTTAGTCGGGCAGTAAAGCAGATAAGCTTTATTTATTCACTGAGGGGTTTTTTGCAAGAGACACCTGAGTACAAGCGACAAGTACAAATGTACACGCATAATATTACAAGTATGAAGTGATAATGCTTTAAAGTCGATCATTTAGTGCTTCCAATTTCAAGCTAAATTGCAGCTTATACAAACACTAAGCTGCAGAGTTTCTGAACTTGTAGCCGAAAGCTTAGATAGCAAAGCCATACACACACAGACGCAGGTTTACCGATGGCTTTTGCATATTAATGATGGCCAAATGGTTCAGATAACTTACAAAGCCGAATGTAACCACTGTCTGCACTGAATGGCAATGCTGCTGACTGCTGTGTCCAGAGCTTTAATGTTAGGGGAAACGGTATGAGAATACAGCATGGAGCGTACAGTTTGTGCTTTTGATCTTTTGTAGGAACTTGCTCTAAAAACTTTTGAAGGAAGTAGGAACCATCATCATTAGCTCATATTTCAGTTTCAAGAACCTTTGAGTAATGCAAGTGTATGGTCATTATAGTCTATTGCATGGAGCAGGACTGACAACCATCATGTCCAAACAACATTTTATATACATTTTCTTTATTTACTGTATTTATTTCTCTATTTATTTTATTTTGAATGCTGTGCATGGTCCAGTTATCGTAGAATATCTTCAGTTTATCATTAATTCTGTTATTAAGCATTGTGCTGTCGTTATGTGTCATGGCATGTGGTTGTACGCAGCCCTGTTTGTTCATTGTTTTCATTTTGAATTCTGCTTTTGTAATATTTCTCATCACGTCCCACCGGACATAGAGAATTCAATTTTGGAATTTCTTTGTGATTTTGCAACCATTTCCTGCATCTTACCCAAATATGTGGACTCGTAGCCCCCCCCCCCCCCCAAAAAAAATAAACAATAAAAAGAGAGGACATACAGGGTTTTTCTGCAAAAGACTGCCAACTCTCTTAAAAACTATTTAACTGACTTCTGTTACATTTTTGGAAAATTAGACATTTTCAGTCAGTGACTAACAGCCTTTCCATTGCACTTAAAGGGAACTTACTGAACATCATAGGAGCCTGATTTACAAAAACATTGTCAAACCGACTCCGAGGTTTTCACATGCGAAGTCGTCATATAGCTCCCATTAAAACAACAGTGCCATTTGATTCATTACTGCAGACAACTGCTAAGTGGTTACAGTGGGAATGTGAACAAAACAGAAATATAACAAGAAAAATATGATTACAAGAAAGTAAAAGACACATATGGCATGGTTAACAATGTGCTATCCTTTGCCACAGTCCAGCATGTGCACAGGATTCACTAACAGAGGTTATAAAAAAAACAGCTACTGTTACATATGCCTTAAACCACACGTTTCCTTTCCAGCACAGTTGTTACTATGAAATCTACCACACGGACAACAAAAACACATCTCCGATAACCGACTGCAACCTTGTTGTTGTTGCTGTTCTTGCTTTGCCAGCCTCCAGGTGGCTAAAAACGTCACCCTAGCAAATTCACACAAACAGTAACTCCCTCTCATTAAACACTGTTTCACTTTGTCAGAAGACATTACAACACATATGTTGCAGTGTTCTGCTTATGGATGGATGGATGGATGGATGTTGCAGTGTAGTCGAAATGTATTACTTTAAGTGCAGTCACCTGGAACATCTTTCCACGTCAAAAAACCAATTCTAATGCATTAATAGAAGAGCATAAGAGGTGAATACAAAATATCAGCGCTACAATATATTGATTCACCACACTGACAGGGCCTTGCCTGAATTCTTAATAGCTAGGCTGAATTCACTATATAGTACAGCCCACACTGATGGACAACACTCGACCCTGGCTTCTGACTGAGCAATAATAACTCAAATTCCAGATGTCAATCAAAAACCACATTATTATCCAAGGCTCAGTGCTTTCTTTTTTCCCCCAGCAAGGAAAATAAGTTTTCATGTAGTTCATCAGTAGTGTCAAAGCCTCAGTTGTCAGCAGCGTGAATTTAATCCAAGTCCATAGCATTTCTGGAACTGGTCAACCTAGTGTCAGCTCAAAGTGACTGACTCATCTCTCTCCTGCCCTGCAGGTCATGTGTCTCAATTCTTTCCTGAATGTTGCTGGATATGCCTGACTCTGTAAAGAGTAGAATAACAAGCGGGAGCAGCTCAGGAAACACTTGTCAAAATGTAAAAATGTGCAGGGTCTGGTGACAGTGAGTGAGTGCCTAGAGAGGTGACGGCATGTCCAGCTAGACATTTGTTAAAATGAGAGAATTTTGATTCATTTCTTTTCTAGGGTTGCCACAGTGTTAGATTTTCCGATTTAGGATATGAAATGTTCTGGTCAACAAATCAATAAATGTGTTTTACAGTGTTTTATGGATTGGGAAACAGGGCCAGTGTGAACTGTAAATGCAGGAGGACTGTTGGCTACAACCGGCATACTTTTTTTTCTGCACTATAAGCCGCACTTAAAATCCTTTAATTTTCTCAAAAATCGACAGCGTTGATGCTTTATCAGGTGTAACTATTAAGTTCAACATCCAAGCATCCATGAAAACAAAATTTATTAAATTTAACGGAGTTAGAAGTTAGCTCACTAGTTCCACCTAAACATGATATACATGACTAAGAGATTTCTGAAAAAATTTAAATGTACAGCTCTGCCGTCCCTTTCGACATAAATGAAGACAGAAAACTAAACAGCAGTGACATTTATAGGGTTACTGAAGCTTGGCTAGCTGGTATAAAATGATATGCTAGCGACACAGCTATGTTAGCATAACATAAACACAGTGAAGCTAGAGGATGAAGGCTAACTTTTTTTCACTCATAAAAGTTAATGTGAGGGTTCCCGAGGGGTAGGGACAAATGCAATCGCATGGCGGGATGCTGTAAACGGACCAAACTTCAATCAGGAGAACAACTGAGGTAATCCATCCACAATACAAAGGTTAGTCATTAATATGCTGCAACAACATGGGAATAGAGCAGCTGCAAGAGAATTCAGCATTTATGAATCAATGTGGATTGGAGGAAGCAAGAAAAATGAGTTGACTTATCTGACTGTTTTGTTTCGCTTAATGCGCCTTATAATCCGGTGCGCCTTATGGTCCGAAAAATACAGTATATTAAGTAAGTGAAAACTAGCACTAATAACATTAAAATATATTAAAAGGTAAGACTGTAAAAGCACTTAGTTAAAGATGCTTAGTTAAACCAGCCTGTGCAAATTTCATTCAATTTGTATAAAAAAATATAACAACAGAAGTCTTGAGTGTTCAAACTTTTTGATAAGCTTCAGCTCAGAGCGCTTGGAAAGCAGATAGTAGAGGATAAGAGCAGACACGAAACTGGTAATTAAGTTAAGAATCAAGCCCTTAACAGCTTGCCTGTATCCAGTACTTCACTCAACAGTGTAACAGCCAAACTGCACCTGTGTGAGTTCATTGTGGGAAGCGAGTCTCTGAGTGTGTGAGAGAAGCAGCTGCAGCAACAGAAGAGTGAATGCCATTAGCAGTAGTTACTTTAATCAGCCGTAAAGTGTGCGGATAAGCAGAGTAGTTACCGAGAGGGAAGAAAGAGTGATAAACTTTTTAAAACTAAAACTCATCACCAGTATAATGTGACATCTGTAATTCTGACTCGAGGTGATTATAACAGTGAATATTTTGTCATCTGAGTGAACTCAGAGCCATGCTTTATAAGTTCTTTCTTACCACCAAGTTGATTCGAACAGTGACAACCAGTTTTAGCCAGGAGGGGAACTTGGCAATGATTTTTGTGATGAAGGATGCAATGGTGTCTCCATAGTCTGGTTTGTGGAACTCCGCTTCATTCAGCCCGTCTATTAAGATTATGTAATCTTCCTCTGGAATCCTTCGCTCTGCAAAGACATTTACAAATAAATTAATATTAAAATACTATGAAATGAGATTAGTGGTCTCATACACGATGAAAATGAAATAGTGCAATATACAACTACAGTGTTTTACCTTTCCGAAGGTTGGCCAACGGTTCCAGGACTCCTCTCCGGAAAGCAGCCATGGGGTCTTGGACACAGGAGCGCAGACTGAGCATGCTCTGGAGGTGGGGCTCTTTCAGCAACAGCTCCCGGTACGCACTCAGTTGATGAGCTCTGCACAGAAGGGCTGCGATGCTGTGCACAAATTCTGGGACCAAGCAAGTGTACGTGTTATCTGCCTGGCAATAATGATAAGCCACCACCTGGAAGACAAAAGGAACGAGAACAAACGCGAGTGAAGCCATTGCTTTTTGAGAATCAGGAAGAATTAAAAATATGATTCACTGACTGATGGGTACATTTGATAACTTTAAAGCGTTTACAAACACCAACATCTCTGGTGACTGAAAAACTACCATGACAAAGTAAGTAAGTGAGGCTTTTGATACCAACAAGCCTCCATAAAACTACATATTATCTCTACAATGTCAAAGACATGATTTTATCCTTTCATTATTTCACACAGAAGGGATGATGAAGAGATTGGGCAACGGATGAAAAACTATAAAAAGAAGTGAGTAGATCCCAGGTGGATATCTAAAGGTAGAATCTTCTGTACCTGAGCAGGTTTCCGCAGCATTCAAAGGAGGTCTGATTTAAAAGGAAAATGTAGGGACAGAGGTGGAGAAGAAGGAAGATGACTGTACTAATTACAGTCCAACCTGGAGGAGCTGACACACTTCCAGGCCCACAGGAGGAGGAGCAGGTGATCGGTTCCTCTGACGGCTCAACCTCAGCTGTTGCTGTTTAGTTCTCCACAGAAAACCGATGACCAGCTTCTAGAAAAATGACTAAAGCCTCAAGATATGAGACTTTTTTTTTTAACATTTAGCATCAATAAATGTTTTGGACCCAAACTTCTCCCCACAGCACAGATCTAAATGCATATTTATGGTTCTTTCTTTTTCAAATAATAACATATAACTTACATGCCAATAAAGGCACAATTAAAGCTAGCGCAAATTAGAAAAGAGGGAGGTAAGATTTTAAAAATTATAGCTGAACTCCCTGGATGTATATAACCCATCTTTAGTAAGGAAAACATGTGACATCCAGTCAGAAGATGGACCAACTGAAACAATAACACAACCACTGATTCACATCTTCACATTCAAATGTGACATAACAAAGAGGGAAACTGATATATTGAATGCCTATTATTGTACAAAGTCAAGTAACCTGCTGTGTGCATGAACACAACTCTTAATAAGCCCCCTACTGCAGTGATGATTTAATTTAGCATACAAGTCACGCAGACTACCGCCTCATCAATGAGCAATACGAATCTCGACACACGATGATGCAAGGCTCTGCAGTCAAACCTCGGTAGCTCATCTGCTGGCAAAACAATAAATGCATTTTCAGAAATGTTACCTAAAGGCACGTCTCGATAATAAGAATAAAGCAGAAAGGGTAGTAGCCTCAGTGCTCCTGTTATGAGACCACTTTTAAATCAATGATTAAAAAAGCACTGGCAGAATCTGACAGAAGCTGCTCAGCGTTGCATCACACATCACAGGAACAGAGCCCCTGTGAAGGCGCCTATTGGAAACACTTTTCACCATAATTGGCTCAAGAGATACTGCTTGAGTTTCACAGACATTTACATGAAGCTCACTGCATTACCCTAGCTGTCTGGTGCATGAACTGTCCCCTTTGACAGGGTCACTAATTAGGAGGCCTCCCTGACAGGATAAGAGTATTAAATTCTAAAGGTGTTAGAAGGACAACAGGTTGTAATCAGTACCATTAAACGCAGCAGAATCAGTAGGAGACGTCACATCCACTGAGAAAGTCCTTCACAAAGCTGCCACCTATTAAATTACCTTACAACCTACCATCACAGCACTATTCAAACTCAACTGACTACAACAGTGGATCACAAATCTTCTCTGAATCCCGGTGGCCCCCAATCATCTTTATTAGACCTGCTACAAGGCAATAGCAGTGCCAAAGTCATCAAATGGTGCTTTTAGCAAGCAGTATTTCCAAAATGTAGTGAACGTGCACCTGCTATGTGACTGAACCCTCAGCAACACAAGAAGAGGTGGTGCGAGTAAAGATGCGGGAGTGAAAAATCGACAGAGAAATTTCAGTGGAAACAGAGCGAACAATTCCAAAACTAAAATAAAAGAGTCGTAGGCAAAAACCGCACACTGCTTAGTCGGCGTGCATCGAGAGAGGAACATTTTAAAGTGAAACATCGAGGACTTGTCTGTCCACTTCACAAGTCTGAAAGAGAAAGATGTGCAGAAATATGCTCAGTGTCTGGTATGCATGTTTGGGGGGGGGGGGGGTTCGGTCACAGACAAGTGGTTAACAATGTTACTGACGGTGTGGGGGAGTAACAGAACACATGTAAAGCTGTTACCGTGCAGTACTTTATATCTTGTGAAAAATGTTGACAAGCTTATACAAGAAAACACTTAATCTTCTGCTCAACAGCGCTGACACGTAAACTTCCCAGAGAGGCAGTATTTAGACTTTATTTTGCGATCCTTGTAACGCCAGAAAAATCAACAGATGGAATATTCATCTGTCAAAAAAGTAAGCACTGTCCTCAGTAGTCAGTGTTGCTCCGCTTCATGGAATTTTGAGGATCCTTATCATGTTCAAACATCCCAGTTCAACACTTGAACAGGCGGCCTTACAATATATTTAAGCACCTATTTGAAGTTGACACAGGAACGGATACCAACCAGTAATTAAGCAGTAGTAGTGCCATACATGTCGGTATAACTGATAGCCGCCTAGATAAATGGTGTTGCTATTTGAAACGTGTGTTGATGTTTGTAAATTCCTAAATGACGTCTAATATTGATGAAGCTGGCTCTGTTTGACGTTGGTGTGTGTTTACATTCTGTGCTCTCAGGTCATGGCTGACAGGGCTCGCTGTGGGTTGTTGCTCCCTGAGGAGGTTCTAATCACTGACTAGTAAACTGCAACCTACCCTTATTGTTATGTATAATTTTATGCATCATTCAACAGAATATATCACAATTATCTGTGGTCACTATTAAAGAGGAGTTTTCAGAAGTCAGACTGAAGCTGTTGTAGAAGTACTTGGTAAAACCTGAGATGCTTTTTGGTCGATTTTCCTTCTTTTTCCTTTTTTTTTTTTTTTTTTAAAAAGAAAGGAAGAAACAACAAATCCATCCATCAAAAACAAAAAATAATCTACTCACTGTTGAAAATTGTTAAAATTACTTTTTTTGATCCAGTGCACACACCAAACATTTTTTCCCTGAGTAAACACCACCATAACTAGTGCAATCTTTTTTCAGCTTCTTTGATTCCTGCTTCTTTGTTACTGTGAGCTCTCTTAGATGTTGAAAGGCGCACCTTTGCAGCCAGGCGTTTGACAGCCTCCTCCCTGTGCCGCTGCATCTCGGGAGTTCCTGGGCAACTGCTGGTCCTCAGTGTGTTGGCAGCACTGGATGGTGGAGTGGGCTGTGGAGGCTGGCTGAGAGGAAGTTCTGTGCTTTGTCCTGGGCCAGCTGGAAGACATGCACATGGTCACCAATATATAAAGTTATTACATTAATATAAACTAACATCTCTCTATATATGTATATGCTAGCATTAATAACATTAGTTGTGTGTGAGGGCATTCTTTTGTAAGGTAAATGTAATATTAGTCAACTTGATTTTATATTGCCAACGAATATATAATTACTTCCCTCCCACACTTTGCAAGCTAATGTTGAAATGAAATTATAATAACATTAGCTAAACACGAGCAGTTAATGTAGTGCTCACATCCAAAGGCAAATACTAAAACTAATTACTTTTCGGGGAGGCGCTGGGACTGTTGGAGGCGATCTGACGCATGCGTCCTCCATGGCAGCTCAGCGCCACAAGTCGGGAGATGATGGCCGTCTTCCCATACCCCACGCTGCCCACCACCACAGCACCGTGGTTCTCTGTGGACTCGCCGGCCTTCAGGACATCTTCCAGATGCTGAAAGAGCCAATCTCGGCCCACAAACACAGAATCTGTGGTGATGCTGGGAACCTCGAACAGCAAAGGTTTGAGCATGATGTCCACGGGTTTGTAGGGAGCAAAACGCGCTGAAGGAAACGGGAAAAGAAATGAAACAGATTAAAATTGTTTACACTACTTCTATTTTTTTTCCCCATGTCTCCGGGAAGTTAACAAATGATTACTTCTTTTAAATGCTGGAAACTTTACTGTAATAAATCGTTTTCCGTTGCAGTTAACCTACAAACATGCTTTGAGCATCTCCCGCATTCTTCTTCCCAGAAGGAGCCACATACATGAAAAACCCTGAACACTGTAGAGGATACATTTTCAATTAAGTGGAATCAGAGTGAAGACCTGAAAGAGGACTCTTATCTGGTCTACTTCAGCACTAATTAGATCTCATAACACTTGTTAACTAACATCACTAAATGACTGCTACCTTTAGTGCTAATGCACCTTTCAACATTACAACTATCACTGCTGTTAGCTGCTAGTGTTTTCACCTTGCGAGTTTGCCTGTGTTCACAAAAGCCTATTGTAATTGGAGGGGCAGTTGAGAGTGTTTATATTGGCAGGTGTAGGTCTGTTTATGTTTCTAGTGCCCTACAATGAAACCAAAAAGCGAACGAGCTGGTTCTGAGACACTTGAAATGATCACCACCTTCTACTATACCAGCAAAATAAGTACAGTGTTTGAAAAACTCTAACTTGAGCAAAAGGAGTATCGACGGGAACTAGAAAAAGAGTTATCTTTTATTAACCTCTCTTTATTGGATCCCCTTAGATTTCAAATCCATCTTCTTGAATATAAAGCCCCTAATGACCATGACTTGCTTTTTCAGTATCCTAAGCCGGAATGACAAGCAGAGGCTAAAGCTGCTTCGCTCCTGTGGAACCAGCTGGCTGTTTAGGGTTGGGAGCCAAACCCAATCTCTAATTTTAAGATTAGCCTCAAAACCTTTCATAGATTTATAGTTAAAGCTCGCTCAGCTAACGTCTGAATCACCCCTTACTTATTATGCTGCGACAGGCCTTTGCTTTCAGGAGGCCTCACATGGTGCACCGACATCCTCACCTCTTCTCCATTTCATTGTTCATGCATGTCAGTTTGTGTATTCTCTCTCCCACAGTTGAAGCTTTTCTCCTTCTCATCTTTTTTTCCCCCTTTCTTTTCACTCTCCTCTCATGGCAATCAAACGAGTGCTGCTCATCCCGAGTCTAGTTCTGTCGGAGGGTTCGCCCAGTCAAAAAGGAAGTCACTAAATGTTGCTCAAATCAGAACTGTAAGGTCCTCAGCGTACTAGGTTGAGTTTCCTAAGATGGCACATGTTGGGATTTTTGCAATATATGAATACAACTGCAATGAACTGCACTGAAATGTTGACCTACTGTTGCAAAATTTAGGTAAAGGTGGTGCCATCACACCCAAATCTGAAAAACAAATACCATAAATCATATAGATAGGGCTGGATCAGCTGACCCTGAATCCTCCCTTAGGTATGCTGCAATAGGTGTAGGCTGCTGGGGGATTCCCATGATGCATTGAATATTTCTTCTTCAGTCACCTTTCTCCCTCAAGATGTGTTAATAGACCTCTCTGCACTGAATCATACTTGTTATTAATCTCTGGCTCTCTTCAACAGCATGTATGTTATCCTGTCTTCCTTCTCTCTCTCCAACCGGTTGCTACAGATGGCCGCCCCTCCCTGAGCCTGGTTCTGCCAGAGGTTTGTTCCTGATAAAAGGGAGTTTTTCCTTCCCACTATTTCCAAAGTGCTTGCTCATAGAGGGTCATATGATTGTTGGGTTTTCATCTGTATGCGTTATTGTAGGGTCTACCTTACAGTATAAAGTGCCTTGATGCGACTGTTGTTGCGATTTGGCGCTGCATAAATAATACTGAATTGAGTTGAACTGAATCTCCCATAAAATTTATAGAAAAGAATCCAATTGTTTAAGATTGTTGCGTATGTACGAATTCATGTAGAAAAAACCTGCTCAGAACCACTGACCATATGCTTATGTATCAGCTTCATGTTTGAGACTGAGTGAAAATGAAAGAGGACATTTTCAAAAGGAAGACTAAATAGTCTGAGTATATATCCAGTGATGACTTATTCAGTAATTCATGTTCCCATGAAATATTTAATCTGCAGGATCTCTCAGAGGATTCAAAACACATAACCAAGATAAAAGTTAGCTGGGAAAAAAGGCATGATTTAAAAGCCAAAAAAAGGCTTTTGAGGATAATGTTAATACCCATAAGTGCTGCATTGTTTACATTGCAGTGTTCAAGTATTTGCACAGTTTTGTTGTTGGCTCTGCACTCAGACGTGGTACTTTGGAAACTTCAGAACTACCGTTGGCTGCCTATTAACTTCAGGGTTTTTCAGAGTCATACCACATAACATTATCCTATGTACTGCGATATTTTACACGTTTATTTTACAAATATCTCCCCTGAGTGCCTACAGCAGTAGTATGAATAGCCCAGTCACCTTTAGCGTCCTGAGGGGGCCTTCCTCCTGTATTATGCCAGGGTAGGCGAATGGATGTCCGGAGGGGGGTATTGCGCTGTTCATCAAGAAAGCTCAGGTCTTCAAGCTTTGTGGAACTGGTGGCTGTAGACAAGAGAGAAGACATACACACACACACACAAAGAGTGAAGCTGACAGTCTAGTACCTCCCGAGTACATTTGTCATCACAACTATAAAGAGAAAGACAGAAACACACACTAGAGTAAAACCTTGTGGCACTTATGCCATGTCTGAGGGTGGATGAGTGAGGAAAGAACAAAGCCAGTGCGCTCTGACATTTGCAGGGGCAGTGTGAGCAGCTACCAGCATATACTGTGGCAGGAAGAATAGCAGTATTCTAAAGTCAAGAGCAATATGCACCGATTCTCTTTGATTTGAGCTGACAGCTGGACACGATATAGCAATGAGAGGTCCATCCCCACAAGCACGCCTGCTAGGCTGTACGGAGAGGGCAGATTACCTTTACCTTTCATAAAACTACAACGAGTTATAGAAATGCTTCACCGCGGGTTTGGCACTCATCACTGTCAATCTACAGGACGCACAGGTGTAATCTCAGGACTTTTGTGTACTACAAACTACAATATCTGTAAGTCATTTGACGTGAAATGAAATAATAAAATTAATTAAAACCAGATCACAACTTGAGTTGTTATGGAGTTCAAATCTACTGAGATTTCATTAGGATTTAGCTTCATTTTGAAGCAGAGAGAGAACAAGTCTCAAAGCAGGCAATGATTTCCATCCCCAAACACAGGATATCTCCTGAAACTACTAGTCTACAGATTAAAACCACTTGATGAGCCAGTGATTACAACTCAGCTTTTAATTTGAAGTCTAAGACACGGTCTGTTAACATAATAAAAATGTGCATTAGTGCGGCGAGGCCTCTCCTCCAACTGCTGCTCGTTTTTCAACTATGCTATCGCCGTTGCGATCCACGCTCTCCTGGGCTTAGTGAAGAGCAGAATCAAAGCCTCTCTTCTTCTTCTTTATCAATATCAGCTGGGAAAGACTGTCACTAACGCTCACTTCACTCCCTCACTCGGTCGCTAACTTACTCTCCGGAATGTCCCGCTAATTAAAACCGGTCTGCTGGCAACGGGAACTGAGGAAGCTGCCATCAACGCAACTTTGACTGGAACAGGAGAAGGGCCTGATGTTACTTTTACTGCAGTGCATTGTGCATACACAAACATCTACACTGGATAAAGCTTAAGGAATTGCAAACAAAGAGAAAAGAAAACAATAAAAGCAAACGCGCATGACCTGGAAGACCTTTTGCTGTAAAGCAAATGCCACTTTTCATCAGCTACAACTACTTACATCTAAGACCAAAGCAAGGAAGGATGGTGGGAATTCTCAAAGCCCTCTCTATCTCCCCAGTGACGAGATACTTGGGCAGGCATACAGTCAAGTAGGCAGGGTGTAAACTCACAGCTAAATCTCTGGAGAGTGTTCCCAGTGGACGAGGGCACAAAAGCGATTCCTCCACCCCGGTGCTCCCATGCCGGCACTCTGGCAGCCGAGCCGAGTGCTTGGCTGCTTCCTCTCTAGTGTTCAGTCAGTCACAGCACCCACAGCATTAGGCACTTGCTAAATGAACGCGCTGCCTTCCAACAGAGCATCACCCTCTCTACAATTTTAACACGTATGCGTACATCATCTCTGTCCACATGCTGCACGTACACACACACACATAAATAACTTGGTATGCAAGCAGCAGAGGGGGAAATTGAGAATATTAGAGGAAATATAAACGGAAAACCAAGAGATTCACTTCGCAGTGGTTGATTAAAGTTTGTTATCCAACGGCTGCAGTATTAATCAACAATCCAGACTGCACAGAGATGGGGTTAAAAGAGGGGAATGTGGAAAAAAATGAAGGCGAAAAAGCAGCAGACTCATAAATGAGTGCAACAAAGAGTATCACGTGGATTTTGTGGGAGGTATGGACAAGACTCAAAAGAGAATAAAGAGAAAAATCAGCTTTATGCAACAAATCGCCACTAAATCCTCATGCTGACACAGGAGGGCCGCAAGATGTCAGTCTATTTTCCCCCCTTCCTTCTTTGTTTTGCATGGAATAAAAGAAATAGCACAGTAGAGACAGACACGTAATACCGAATTTGACTTGCTAAAGGAGCTGCATAGCTGCATAGACTCCTTGATTCACGTCCGTGGCAGACAGCGCACCCAGCACCATAACTACATTTCTCTTTTGTTGAGTCGTTATCAACATTTTTTCCCAAGGCCAAGATTTCCCACACGATTCCTCCTCATCCCTCAAATCCTCCCCTTCATTTCTTCTCCTCTTTTTACTCCCGAGTTCCCTCCTATTCTTCCTCACCTCTACTCATTGATAAAACATACATATGATACCTTGAAGTCTGCACTTGCAGTCACTTTGAAGCTGCACAAATGTGTCAAGACTGTATTCTGATGAAAATGGGATTCTTTTTTCCTCGGGCAGATCTGCCCTTTGAAAACCCCCTGTTCTGTGTTTCCCATGACAGAACAGAGAAGAGGACTGAGCTCCTTTGCTCTAACCACCCCCACCCTCCCTCCCCAACTTGACTCCCTCTCGCCTCCTTACAAGGTGAATCTACTAAAGAGGAGAAGGGAGTCAAATACTCCCTTCACATATCTTCCTGTTTTTATAGTAGCAGTTACACTTTACCCATTTTGTGATTTTGTATGAATAAATCAGTTCTTGGCTGTTCTCGGCTTATAGCCAATGCAAATACCCATTTTCCTTTTATTTGGTTTGATTTTGCTGGTATAAACACGCCTTAATAGCTTTTCATGACGAACGTTTGAACATTCAGACACAAATGAGAAAATCTGATCCCTCATATCGATAAACGTTGTTTTATTTGCAAAGAGGCTGATATCAGCACGCACTGATGTTTGGTCCATTTGTCTGCCTATTACTCCTAAGACCCGAACTCTTCCACGGCATGCATTTTTAATTTCTCTTTGATATTTGGTCACATTGGGGCCCGATGAATGTAAAAACAAAGAATTACCAGATTTTCTTTTTAACCTTATTTTTGTTTTTTTTGAAAAATAAGAGCCACATATGAGGATATTAGTTTAAAATTTTGAGAGAACAGTAGCAGTATAATGTCCTCATAAGTGGATATCAGGCCCTTGTAGAGCAGAATTGAGTATTTTGGTCTAAATAACCCAAAATGTGATGTGGTAAATATTAAGGGATAATTATTATTGTAATAATTGCATAGCCTTATGCTAAGATCAACAACATTTACTTTAAAAAAAACAAACCACCACTGTAACTGCTCCATAAGCTATTTCATATATATAAATGCCTCTGTGGTTAGCTAACGCTCTGTTCCTTTTAAGATTGGGCATTTGATAAGCCCTAATCTGTCAATGGAGTGCCGAGCACAATTTTAAAAGGGGCTTTCAAACGGATTGATCTGTAACAGATTTTATTTTTCTCCTGCTGTGACAGCTGGACCAAACAATTCTCTGAAAAAAGGGCACGTTAGAAGATGTCTCTGTGACCTTTTCATGCTCGAGAAAATGAATGGGCTTTCTTTCCTCTTTTTGTTTTCATTTTAAACTCTGCACTAAACAGATCAATATATACATGAAGCCAGAAGCAGAAGTGACTCCCGTGTCTACCTGGAGACATCGCACACACTGTTGGCATGTCTTTAAACATGATCACACAGCCTAAAACAATACAATAGACCACATGGTCTCAGAAACTACCGGGAAAGACAGCAAATGAGAGCAAATGAGATAAATCAGTGTGAGATTATTAAATTTAAGGGCTACGCCACTTTATGAGTTTGTAATTACTGTGTGACCTTTGCAAACATCTTTAAATCATAGGTTGTATTTATGTGGAAAAGGTTAAGATGATTTTAGTCGTTCTAATAAAACACAAAAGCATTCAGATGTTACCTCATCAGTGTTTTAGTAGACAAACAACATATCCTCGAATTTGCCTGTCAGCAGTCCACAGTCTTGGCTCCGTTATCATTCGTGAAGAGAGCCCGGCGCACGAGCTTTGCCAGAGGAATGTATGACTTTGGAGTACAAGCGAGCAATGAGTGCGCCATACCTGACTTTGTCTCAAACCACAAAGCTCTGCTGAATAGCTAAACACCACACAAGCATTGTAGCACCATTCCTCCGCCACGGTGACCCTCACTCAAATCTCCCTGTCTGAGAAACCCAACCACAAGCAGCTCAGGCTAAGATTTCAAAACCATGGAATTCCAGTGGCCAACACTAATATGGCCCTTTGACTCTGTAAGCCTTTATAGAGGAAAAAAGAAAAAAGCTCAACTCCAATTACTCAAAATTAGGATTCTTATAAACTGAGTATATCACCTCAGAGAGGAGGTGAAATTCCATCAACAACTCTAGTTTATACAGAAGATCTTACAATAGAGGCGACAGATAGATGTAAATAGTGGATTGCAAATAATAAAACAAAGAAAACACCAGAGCATAGAGTTAATTTACAAGTGCTTATTACTAATCCTGATGCTGAAATTTGACATCAAGTTTAATTTACCACAGCACTGCTTTTTGGTTTGATGGAACTATTTGGGGGAAACAGGGCAGACTGGCTTCACTTTCACAGAAACTGATATAGAGAAGTTCACAAAGCACCTGGAAGCCCGGGAAAAAGCTGTTCCCATTTATTTCAGGCTCTTAGTGCATCTTACACCCAATGCACCTGCCACGTTTGTTAGATTTAATGAACAGCTGTTGTAAACATGATTACACGTAGATTATTTCACGTATTAGATCTTTAAATGCAATATTTCGATGCCAGATGAAAATCAGTAACAATTTTAACAACCTTTTAAATCTGCCTCAGCAGCAGTTTCCTTTAGGAGGTGGACAGTAATATACAATCCCTAATATAAAGCTCTGCTAAAGACAAATCTAAATGAATTCATGTTGTTCTTGTAACATTTGTGCAATTTGTCACAGGACATGTTGGCACCAAAAAGTGGCGCTCCCACCAAAACCTAGGGACACCCACGCTACATGCAACATCAAGGCAGTGCAAACGACAGTTCTCAGCAATATGCAGACATTCCTTCTACATAATTACGGAGACTTCAAGAGGCCCAGCAATGCATCTGTTGATCGGCATCAGACAGATGGCCAAAATACACTCTGACACTAAGAAAGTGTGACCTTTGTCCAACAACGAGCCATTTTACAAACAACTGTCTGGTGAGTCTTGATTTCTGCTGTGACACTTGAATGCTTAAGGTGAGAATTTAGCTTAAACAACATGAAAGCATTGATCCATTCTTGGTGGTGGTTCTCTGCACTTTTTAGCCTGTTAGTACCAACTGAACATGGTTTTAAATGCCACAGGCCACCTGGGTATTGTTGCTAACCATGTCGATCCCTTGTGTCCAAAGTGTACTCATCTTCTGTCTATAAAAACGAGTTTACAGTACTCACTCTACCTCCACAGTCACCAGATCTCAATCCAATAGAGCACCTTTGGGATGTAGTGAAACAGGAGATTCACATCATGGATGAGCAGCAACTATATCATGCCATAATTTCAATCACTCTGAGGAATGTTTCCAGCACCTTGTCTTTTTGGTGGAGATAATCATAAGATAAAATTTAAAACTAATAGCAATACTGTAGCATGAAGCAATTATGCCCTAAATGAACTCATGATTATTTGTTTGCTTCTGCCTTTAATCTCTGTGCTCCTATTTAATATCTATCAATAAAATAAAGAGAAATTTATAGATTAACCAGACAGCTCATTATCTCAGATGCTGTTTCACAAACACAGGACAAACAATAGTCACCAAGGTTCTGGCACAGAATGAATGCACTAATGATGAATACATATTATGTTTCGCCGTGGTAGCTTCTTTTCTCTCATTGCTTCTTTAGACTCGTTACTTTTTGGGGGTTTTTACCGAATACAATTTCCTTGAACAGAAGTGCCGTCTCTGCTATGCTGTGACCCCAAGAAAGATTTTACACTGTGTGACGAAACCCTGGGAGAGAGCATCAAGGACGCGATGAGACAACTTCATTTATGGCCTGAACCAATCTAAGGTGCGTGTTCTGCCGGTCTCAGAGGGCAACACTGCATAACTATGACATCAGCCCATAAACTCTGGGAGGACAGACAGACACAAGCACACCGGTGCTCACACGCAAACCAACACACATAAACAGCCAAACATTTTCTGGTCTGTTAAGCTTTATGAGCCACTGTGCGCCTGGACCGTCCAGGTTTATGTCACACACAATAATGATGAGATGTAAAAATGGTACGGACTCTTGGAACAATAGAATCATCAGGGAACAACACATCCAACTGTGGGCTGCAGAAAATATCAAAGCAGTGGCCACTGTGTAAAATACATGCGCAAGCTATGAGCTATGGTATGCAAGGAAATATCAGTACCGTGAGCCTACCATGTACTACTCCTTACTTCTTCTATAGCTTGTCCTCATCCCATCTTACTCCATTACTGCCTTCACAAGTTAAATTGCTTACCTGCTTCTAATTGTAAGGGCCTAGAGTGGACATTACACAGTTGCATTTCTCTGGTATGTTGAATAGGAACTGGGACTAGATTTTATCAAAGAGAGAAAACAGTCTAGAAGTAGACACACGGGAACTGTTACTATATTTCATCAAGAATAAACCCAAGGGAGGCAGGAGTCAAGTATCTGAACTTCAAAACATTGGCAGCTGCTACATACAGACTAAAGAGGTAAAGCAAAACAACATATTCAAGGAAGATTCTAGAGGAAAAAGTCTCATGAGGTCTTTTAAACTTTGAGTCGTCTCTGTCTAGGCCAGGTGTTTGACCTGAGTCACTCATGTTTTTATGCTTCTTTTCACAGCTCAGCCCAGGTTGCCCCTGCTGTGATTTTCCCTCACTGGCAGAATTGTCTGCTTTCAAAATTCAATGTAACAAACATTTCATCTGTGCTCTAAACTGTTTGTCTTTTCTTCTCTTTCTGTTTGCTCCTTTGAGTTGGACTCTAATGTAGTCTCACTCTTTTGTTTCTACAGCCTTACAGTTAACATACCACTCTGGTCCGTCAACGTTTATTCAAGTGTACATTCATTCTATCAACAAGCATGGGCAGCCCTGCTAATTATGGAGTAAAATCATTAGCATAAGCTTGCATTAACATTTGAGCCATAAAATATACTCCTGATTAGTTCAAGATTCACTTACGTGTCAAAATACAGATGCACCGAGTCTATGTCCATGCGGAACATGTACACGGCGGTGCAGGCAAATAGTCGCAATCAAACTTATAGCTACATGCTAATATGTTGCTAGTGTGAAGTATGTCAGGGAAAGCTGGGTATAATTCTTTGTGCCTCTTTGCAATAGCAGAGCACTTTATTTTCAACTAAGTGTCAGAAGATCTTGCAACTTACTGCAGCTTGAGGGAAAGTTTGATCATGTCTTTTGTAATAAAAAATAATATTTTGCATTTGAAAGGTAATTTTTTTTGGGGGGGGGGGGTCCTGCGCATCTCTAGTCAAACCTGTCCAGGGCGTACCCCACTAGGATAAACTGCAGGCAACGCCTCCAACCCTGAATGGGATAAGGAGTAAAGAAGGGAGGTGGGTGAGTGAGTGGATGATAAAAGCTGTACATGACTCATACTGTCAGCTTAGCTACAAACTGCATTTAGGCAAAATTATATATAGGAAAATGCTAAACGTACTGCTGTTTGATTCACCAAAAATAGGCCGAGGTCAAAAGCAATAAGGTATGAGGAGACCTGGGAATAGTATGGGTGAAAAGACATAAGGGAAAAGGGGGTGAAGGGGGAAATATCAACAACTGTGACAGCTGTGTGGATATGGTAAGCTGAACCACAACAGGGAGGCTCCAGGGCAGGAATGCAGAACAGATCAGCCAGACCGGAGCGTGTGCTTAGGTTTGACATGGCGAGGCAGTGGCGAGCCACACCACACAGCAGCTGTCTAATCCCAAACTTCTGCCTTGATACTCCTGTTCTGAAAAGCACAGTCCATTCTTTGAACTATTGACTTCTTATTTCTTCTAAACCTACTACAGATGCTCTCACTCTTCGGTGTCTATCACTCGCTTGGATTAAACTGACATGCCACATGTCAGCCTCTGCCACCCCACTTGTCAGCCTCTGGCACAGGTCGTATCTCACGGTTACGATCTTGACAGGCAACACAATGCAGTCACAGATGAAAAGTATACAGAGCATTTCCTGTATACTTCTTGAGCTCCAGATGTCAAGACCTCAAAAACCAAGGAGTCTTACCTGCTACAGAGTTTGGCCTCGGCATCATGAGGGAAGCTGATGTCTGTGGCAGGTACGCAATGGGTCCCTCAGGTGAGTGACTTGGAGGGTGTGGTGGCCCTGGAGCACCCGCAGATATGTTAGGGTGCTGCTGGTCTGTCCTGGATGGGGTGTCTGCAGGTGTTGCTGTGGCACTGCTGGAGTCTTCTTCGGCCACAGGAGAGCAGGTGTCCGCCCGCACGCTCTGTGCCAGGCCATGGCGACCGCTGCCTCTTAGGCTGCCATCTTTACTCCACTCCAGGCTGGAGCCGCTGCGGTCATCATTCTCTGAAGAACTAGTGATGGTGGCTGAGAGCAGATTTAAATTTAAAAAAAAAAAAAAAAAAAAAAAGAGAGAGAGAGAGAGAGAGAGAGAGAGAGAGAGAAGGGATTTTCAGCAAGTGAGGGAGGTGAAATGAGGGGAAGAGGCACAAGATATATCTGAGTAATGGTCTTTATGTGCGATGAACATTTATCCGTCTTAATCTCTAGTGAGACACCGAGCTGTAATGGAACTTTCAGCTTTGAGTGGCTTGGTGGTTTTGCTGATTGCCCTATCAACAGTTCTCAGAAGCTCATTTTATATTTACAGCGATCGTCTTCCTATACTCGTGAAACTCGGAAAGTAATATTGCACAGATTTATAGAACGTAATGTATTGTTATTGTTAAGAATCAGCGTTTGAATGATTTGGAATCATCCAGTGCAAACAGCAACTGCAACTGCAACAACTAGTCGGAGGGGAAAATGCAAAAGAGCAGGAATAACAATATAAAACCAAACATGGACATTTTTTTTTTACCCCTTCAGTTTAGACAGGTGTCTCTTCTAGAAGAAGAACTCCTTTAATCTCCCCTCGAGCCAACACAGCGACCTACCACAATCTTAAAAGCAAAGGAAAGGACTAACTCTCCATGATGACAGGCAGCTGGATACAGGAACATCAGCACTGTTAGTGGACTGGAGCCGGCCAGCCAGCTAATCTGGATTTCATAATGGCGCAGCACGTTGCATCACCACTAATATTAATACAACAAACACATCTTGGACCCTGTGATTCCTGCGCTGGTTTCCTGGGCAAACATGAAGTCCTCTCATGGCAGCAGTCACGATAAACCCTGCTCGGACCACGGCATTAAAAGTCATCGTGATCTGACTGGCTAAACTACAGGACCTTGCTAAGAAGAATATGTAATTATTTATTCAAGCTTAGTGAAAATTAGAATTTTTATTTTATAAACAACTACATGCAGTCAAGTCCAGGCCCCTCGTGAAGGACCTTCTGAGGGAGCTGTTTTGTAAATGTTAAGACATTGCAAAGTCTCACTAATTCCATCAAGGAGCTTTTAATGCAAAACAAAGCCAAATTAATGTGCTTCTGAAATCAGAGTCAAAGTGAAACTTCAAAGAACAGAGAACATTAATCACAGGCATCAGTCTGACTTGTGGACGCACTGTGACTTTGTTCTTTCTTTTCCTTCCTGCACAATTTTATTAAGGAGTGTGGGTGGGATGTTGTAGACCAGTGGTACTTTACACCCCCTTCCCAAAAACACTCCACCCGCCCACTCAAGTACATAGCAGACTAGCATGCCATAGTCACCGATGTAACAATTTAATTTAACATCACTCTGCTGCAGATTTAAAAGCCCTCTGCTGCAGATACAGCTCAAGAATCTGCTGTTAGCAGTGAAGCAGCCAGTCAGTCACAGCTTCAAAGGATAGCTAAACACAGCTAATTAGACTCGAAAATTACATGCACATGGCATTTCATAGTTTGTAATGGGTGTACAATAAAGGGGTCGTAGAATTAGGGATCAAGAAAGGAAAACAAGCTGACCATAGTTATAGCACATGCTGCATTTCTGCAAAACTGCGTTCTGTCCGTTTCAAAGTTCAGGTGTTTGATAGTTGCTCATAACGTCTTCATTACTGACAGATTTTGATGCACAACTAGTGTTACTTTCTGCATGTCTGTGTGGGTCTGTGGGTTTGAGCAGCTAATGCACCCTCCCAGCAATCTGTCTGTGACCACAGCAAAGAGCTGAGAGAGACGGAGGCACCGATTTCCATTAAGAACTGGGTTTTATGCAGCATGACTTTACTTCATACCAGCTCGTTTCGCTAACTTTCCTGAAACCTGCTTACTGAAGTTAACAACCACACTTGCAGAGATGGCATTCTCTCACAAAACTCATTTTGAGTTAACTAAAGTAACGTAATTGCGTGCAACTGACAGCAACACATTTGGCACCAGTGCACATCTTATCCTGGGTGGTGTCAAAGCTGCAAGCTGGAAGATACTATATCGCAGCTTACATAAATTATTCAGCACGTTAGCAATGATATTGCTTTGGGGGGCAGAATGACTGAATCATGGTAATCATTTATGTCAACTCTGGAGTATTGGAAATCCAAATTGTTGTGTTGGATCTTGCTTTGGCATGCATTACTTTCTCCTGCATAACTATAATTTTCATCAGCAAGTCCGATATTCTTATTAGTTCAAGAATATCAGACAAATATAAGGGCAAGGGAAAAGTTTAAAATCTGGCACCCTGTCCTCTAGTCTAGGAGTGCAGTCAGGGAAAAAAAAAAAAAGGGGGGGGGGGAGGGGTTCAACAGTGGATAAATACAGCATCATAGAGTTACAATTTGCTATTCATTCCTCACTCAGAATGGAATCCCAGCATTTTTATAGGCACTGGAGGCTTTGTGAGTAGAAACGGCAGTTGAATTAATGCATCAATAGACTATGCCATCTTCCTGTCAGCTTGAGTAAATCCCCTGACGTCTTTTAGGGCTATTACTACAGATACAGCACAACGTCACACTGTGGCAACTGTCACCTTAACGCCGTCTCATGCCGATACAGCTCTGTCTAAACCCAATGACGTACATGGGGAAGGATGAATATAATGTGACACAGATGGTATTCGATCCCAAAAGGTTTCACACAACGAGTAGTGACTGACACTGCACAGGTGTGTTTTCTTTGTTCTAACTCATAGTGCAGATGAAGCAAGTCAGATTGCAAATTAAAATTAGAAGAGCTTCACAGGAAGTGATTAGTGATTATAAGCAATGCTGCAAAGGGGACTGGGTGTCCATGCTAAAGTGCAAACTAATAGACTACTAAGGAATCAGCAGAGCTGTTGGTATTATTAATGTTCTCATCAAACCCAGAAACCAGTGCAGGCACTGGTAAGCTACAAGTGATAAATTGGAGGCTGGTGTTACATTTTTGTCATTGCTATGAGCTGTGCTACTAGTGCATCTCGCACCAAGCTGCTCAGTCATGCAGGACACATGGTTGAAAGGGTGAGGTGGGGACTAATTTGCACAGGTCCATGCAAACTAAATGAGGAGGCAATGGTGAGGCCATATTTCTGAGCTATGCACAAAAGAAATTATTTTCACTGAAAATTTCTTTTTTAGATTTATGTAATTTGTATTAAAAGAGATGATGTGAAAAGTAACAGTTTAATCAAAGACCATTCATTTAAATGAAATTTAAGTGCCACCTACTTCCACCTCTGACCTGTGTATAGCTGCTAGATTATGAACAAAGTAAGACATTTTTAAATGCATACAGCGCAACCCTGAACTTCTGTACACATTACCCCGTAAAGAGTATTCAAATATCCTTCAAAGTCGACATTAAATGTTGTTTAATCTGTCAGATCCTTAGTACAAAGTACAAATGGACCAATCAACTGGCCAGGGATCGGAATCAGACGATATTCAACTTCTCGACATGGAGTAGTGACTGGCTGATCAGCTTCCAGTATGTCTGATTACAAGCCAGCTAGTTTCATATATGTGCACAGTGCCACAGACATATAGGCACACACACTCACAGACACACACTAACCTGTTGTTAGAGGCAAACCGCCTCACTGTGTTTCCAACATCAAACTCCACAGACCCTTAAATCACCCTCACCCAGCTGAACATTGAATATTTTAAAGAAGGTAAGGAAGAAGAAGATGTTGTTAAAGTTAAAGCTATCCAGAGCTCATAGCCAGCCCCAAGCCAGCAGCCTTGGTATGAGTAAAGATCAACACAAAAGAAAAATTCCAGAGATGAGTAAAAAAAAAAAAAAGCGAGAGAGAGAAAGGATCAATGCCCTGTGATCTGGTGAAGTTCCTGACATTTGTTTTGGTATATGAATCTGTTGTACCTGCTTTATTTGTAAAGGTAAAATATGTCAGGCAGTGTGGATGCACAGCAACTCATTATTAGACAATTCTTTGAACTTGTTTCCAATAGACACATCATGCTCATCTGATCTAATCTTCTTTTGCTTCCTTAAAAAACCAGTCAGCTGCAGACCTTTTTGGCCAGAGCGGCGATAACGACGCCCAGGTTGGACAGTGAGCTGTTGATGGCGGTCATCTCTTTGAAACGGTCACCCTGAGACTGGCTCTTCACCATTCGCTCACTGCCAGCCAAGTCCACCAGGCACAGAGTGGCTACACACACAGAGAAAACCAACTCTTATAGGAAGCAGTGATCCGTTTTTCCTTCCATTAAAGGTAGTTTTAATACTTTACAAAACACTTCTTTTAGCGCTCAGGGGCTCAAACATTAACGTTGAGTCATCAGAGCAGATTTTGCACTGGTTACAGTAACAATAACTAACCAGACTAAATATTATAGATCCAAAAAGAAGAAGCCACATTCCTGATGCTGGTACTTCCAGTGTGATACATTTGCACTTGACATCCCTGCCGGCATTAACTCCCTCAATATCCAGCTGGAAGACTGAGTGGGAGCGAGACGAGCGGTCATTCTGGGCTGTCTGGGCAGTGGAGCGATTCTGATTGGCCAAAGCAATCAGACGGAGAACCTGAGAGGACGAGGGAACGTTTTAAAACATAGAGCATCGATAAAGTTTGATGTATTTTCAAAGTTTGGTAACAATTTGTCAGCAGATTTGAAATTAATTTGTTCTGAGCTACAGATGTCTGTCTGCTGTACCTGATCCTCATTGGAGACCCGCTCATAGGTGAGATTAGTGATTGTCAATTCGTTGCTGGCTGTCTTGCGGATCTCATGCTCAGGTCTCTTGCTGGACTTGCCGGTGAACACAAGGTCCCTCAGGGTCTCATTGTAAATTTCGACGAAGCTCGCTGTGAACGTGAACTGTGAAGTGAGTGGGGGTTAATGCCCCACACTCTTTTCTGTCACTGCTTTGAATGCACAGACTGGTCTTAATGTTGATCTTTGTAATCTTCAGTGTTACGACCCGGCTCAAAAGCCGCAACATAAAAACAGAGATGAATAGCAGAGTGTGGGTGAGAAGAGGTTTCATCCTAAAATGGAAAACCAGGTTGGCTAAAATGGCTGGTGCCACCAAGGCAAAGACTAGTGCACTGCCGGGAAGCTTGCCTCAGGTATGCTTTTATCCACACCTGACTAGGTGTGGCCAATTAGCACCAGCTGAAAACACTGAGACGATTAGAAGCTGCAGAGGGACGTAACATTCAGTATTGATATTTGTAAATGTAAACTATGAGGATTTATTTATTTTTAATTCTTTTCTTTTTTTCTTTTTTTCCCTCTTTTTTTCTTTTTCCAAATAAATGTCCCGATTGAGTAATGAAACTAACCCAAAGGAGAATTCTAACAATATTAGACAGGCCATTCAATATGCTTTATCGTGGACAACTCGTGGCTAAAAACCCACACACACACACACACACACACACACACAAACCTCTAATCAAACATGAAAACGGATAATCCATCTGAAGCTTCAGACAGCCGTCAGACAGTGAAACACTGCCATCTGCTGGACTCGAATAACAAAGACGCTGCTTTGACGGGTGAGGGAGTTTCAACAAGTCTGCAACGACTCAAGCATCAAACTACAGAACTATTCTAGCGGACATGGTGCTCTAATGACTGCTTCATTAACGCAGCTCAGAAAGGATCAAACATATCAATAAATTATAAAACACAAAACGTCTCTTATTGCCCAGGGCTCAGGAAGTGAGTGTGTTCCTTATAGCCTATTAAACCTTAGCAGGTTATTTTGATGTGTTACAGATGAAACAGCTATCCAGTAACATTCAGCTACAAAAACGCTTTTTTATAATTACTTTTTTACAGCTTCGCACTTTTACACAAGTTTTATCATCAGTGTCACAATGGCTGCTGCTAAAATTGAGTACAAGATATTTGTTGGCCTGATTAAAAGGTCTTGATGCGTGCTCAATCATCAGGGAAGTAAATCTCCAAAAGTTGATTCTGTTCTTCTGGACGTAGCGTTTTCAGTCAGAGAAACCAGCCGACTGAAGGAACAATGGGCTGGGAGGTCAGTTCCTTAATCATGATTATGCAAATTCTCATGACCATTGATCAACAACCACTGATCAATGGTCCTGAGTACCATTCACAGAGAGTTGGAGAACGGCTGCAATCACAGCATTGTAAGATGGTGACAGATGTACCCTTAGGCCCCCTCCTTGATTCAGAGAGGGTCTTTCCCTTTTCACGTAAATGGCCTCCTTGACTCCGCCCTCAAACCAGCGTTCATTGCAGTTATTGTTGACAATCACATTGTGTCGTGTAACCATCCAGCTCACATATTCAATGTAAATGATTTGTTGAACTGAAGACATGATGAATGTTCCTGCATTAAAACACATCCAGCCTAGTGTTCTCACTCTCCCTAAATGGATCTGTTACATTAGTGATATATGGGAGTTGTGTTTCAGTCTTTTCCACATGAGGACATTTACATTTAGTTTTTGCTTTACTGATGAGTGGCTGGTTAACCTGCAGTGGTTGAAGCATGTGTCGGTCGTCTGGAAGAGTAGGTGTAGAAGACGTCTTTAATGAATGTAATGCTCTGAAGGTGTCAGTGATTACTGTGAATTCATTATAAAAGTGGATTTCAGTGAATAAAGTGAATAAAGACAGGCCCTCATGGTGACGCTCAGGTGTCCATAAAGTGTAACAGGAGAGCTTTGTCATACTTTCAGAGATTTTACATGAGCCAGTCTTTCAGAAATTACATAAATAAATAATTCATTCATTCATCCACAGGAAACACAATGCTCATATCTGAAAGTAAACTCTGATATATATCCCCGACTAGAGTTACTACTAAATAAAGGATCGCCCCAAAACGACTAAATATATAAAGACACTCTCCAGAAGAAGTTAAAGGGATTTTATTTATTGTACAAGCAATATCTTCATAAGAATTACAAATTCTGCAGACATATTACCTTCTTACTGAACCTGAACAACTCACACACAGATGTGTCTGCTGCTTATCTTTGTTCAAACATGATGTTTTATCTTCTCTTCAAAACACATTACTCATCTTTCTGGCATCGTGTTACATGAAAACACCTGCATTCTACCTGTGTCATTGTACCACAAAGACAATGATTGCAACACTGTGCTTGCAAAATAGAAGAAATAAGACGACCAGCAAATACATAAAAGATGGTAAAAGTGATTCCATCTTTGTGTCTCCTCCCATTGTTTCCCCAGTCTGTCTAGTTCCCATATTCCCAGGACACCGCTGGACAACAAGTGGGTATTCCAAGACTGAGAGACAGCCAGAGTTGGCAAAAGATCAGACATTCTCCACTTAAGTAGAAGTAAAAATACTATTGTTCCAGTGAAAGTTAAAGTACTGATTCAACTTCATTACTCAGCTAAAGCAAAAAAGTACAGGCTCGAAGCGCTTACAGAGAAAAGCAGACAACAGAATACAACAGAATGCTGATGGCGGCAGTAACACACACTTGGAGGAGAGGCTCCAGCCGTCCATTCCAGCCCTATCCCTAACATTAACTCTAACCATAACTTTAACCTTAACCCTATCAGGTCTTGTTTTACAAAGCGATTCATGATTAGAACAAAAAACACATTTACACATACCGATGATTTGTCACATAGCATCGTTACCTGTTGGGATGAGAACGTGTTGTTTCCAGAGCACCACAAATTGGGGTGTCTGTAGCTCAGGTAGAGCAGGAAACCTACTAATCAGAAAGTTGCTGGTTCAATCCCCGCCTGCTCCAGCCTGCATGCCAAATATCCTTGGGCAAGACGCTAACCCCAAGTTGCTCTCCGATGCATCCATCGGGAGGATGAATGCGTATTAATGTTAGATAGAAAGCACTTACAGAGAAAAAGCATAGAAAAAAGTGAGTGCATGAATGAGGCAAGTTGTAGAGAGTAGAAAGGTTTTATACAAGAACCAGTTCATTTACCGTTATATTTTAGTTTCATTTTCAGTTCTGTACTTTTTACATGTAATATTGATTCATTAGATTGACTACATCCATTAGACCTAACTTGCTGACAGCAAATTTAAACAACCGTAATAATTTATTTTCAGCGTCTGAAATATTTATTTAGTTTGTTTTTTGTTTTCTTTTTGGCTCCTGATATTAGTCAACTACTATTTGTCAATGTTGAACTAATAATGAATCTAAGAAAAGCTATTTGTCACGGTTGGCCAGCGTCAACCGTGGGGATGTGAGGAAGGAGGAGCCAGGCACGGAGCTCTGAATGCAAGCAGTGCGTTTATTTACAGTGAATGGAAAATAACAATAAATCCGCAGTGCGTTCCCGACTCCCGTGAAATGTCCTCTTCCCAGTGCTAGTGTTCCTTGTCTCCGCTCCTCAGTGTCTGAGCACCCCGTGCTCGCTGCCCTCTCATCTCCACGCTTCTCCTGGGGAGATAACAAACAGGCAGCCGTAAGACAAAAACAATGCGGCAGACTATCCGTACTGACTGGCCGAGAGACTAACGTGAAGTCACGCAATGATCCAGCGTCAGAGAGAGCGCCACCGCATTCTTAAGTAGCTCCTCTGACAAGGCTTGATCAGCTGTGTGATGGTCTTCAAGTGTGGCCAACCACCTGGCAGGGCCACACCCACCAGGCCTGAAGGTGCCTGTAAACAGGTGCTCTCAGAAACTCCGGCATCCACACACACACACAGATATACCTGCAAGCAGGGAGAACGAGGGACAGCACACCAAAAACACACATGTCCATAACTGCTGGGTCGTTTAGACTCCTGAGCTGTGCACGAGGGGTCGAACACCCACTGGAAGGCCGGGCACTGGTTTTCAACCGTAATATACCTGATGTGCTCAGGTAACCTGTAGCGCCATGAAACCACTGTCACACCAGGGCGCATAAAAATGATGCTTTAAGAGACTGATGGGATCGGGCAGCAGGGAAAACATCCACAAAATGCTACTTTCAGTTTGACTCCCTAAGACTACCTAAACTAAGTAGAGTCATTACATGCTTGTTAAAAGCAAACTCTCATATAGTTTTTAATGTGCTTCTTTCATTACAATGACTAGATAAAGAATGTGGCCCTGTCTCTATTTAACACTGGCTACCCCAAAATGTTTCCAAACCTACAACCGTAACTTTCACTGAGAGATTTTTAGATACGGTTATTGAAGCTGTGGGGTTAATTTTTTAAGTAACATGAGAGAGAGGCAGCAGCATACTGTTAGATTATAATATTATTTTATGCCATGTTATACCCCTAACTAAAGATTGTGAATTATTATGTAGTTTTAGTTTGCATTATTCTCCTGAATTAGAAGAAGCTGATAACTATTGCATTAGTTAAACTGATTTGCATTACATTAGACTGCTGATTTATTGTGGATGAATGATATTGTTTTATGATGCATAATACTGCTGCAGAAAGTCATCGTCTTATTTGTCTGATTAGAAGAGAACAGAGCATGCTGGAGTTTTCTGCCCCAACTCAGCAGGAGCAGATAAATGGGGAGCCAAGGTCGTAGCTTAGGCGCCGTGTGAGAGAAAAGCATGTGAATGTTTAGGCTTTTATGATAAGGTGGGAGAACCAGAGGCTATAAGAGTTTGAGCAATGCTCCACCATTTTGAGATCTGAGGCTGTCTGCATCAGTGTCCATCTCCCACGCGTGTGATCATCATCGTTTGACTCAACCCGACCGGACCAGTGTTGTTATTGTGATTTTTCTCTTGTCTCCATCCCCAGTATTTTGAACCTTAACAGTACCGATTTAAAATCCTACATGTCTTTGTTCTCAGGTTTTCACGTTCACAAACTTTGGTGTCCACGCTATTTGCCTGCCAGGCTGACAATGATTTAGATCACAGAAACATTTTTAAGCTGTTATTCCTGGTTTCACAGTGGAAAACTCCGGGTAACGTCCATTATCTTTGCTCCTGTATAAGACTTTCCTGAATGCTGAGGTTTGGTCTTCCACATGAAATTCAGTACTTTTGTTTCAGTTTCATTAATGATGCATTGATTTTGGACATCGATATAATACATATGTGATACACGACAGTCTTTGAGTCCGTCCTTCTCATATATAATCCCACTGTTTTTGCACTTCAGATGATTCCAGTAATGACTGATTTAAAAAAGAAAAGTGAAATGTTTCTAATGAACTCACCACGATTCTTATTACAAACTTCATTAAGAGCTGCTGGATCAACAGGGGTGTCCTGGATTTGTTAGTAATATAATATAGTAATATATTATTATTAGTTTTAATTATTTAGTCAAAAATCAATTCCAGACTGCTCTGAGCAACATGCTGCAGCGAGAGTCCTGACAGGGACTAGAAACAGAACATTTATTGGCTCCCTGTTTTATCCAGAATAAAAGATTCTTTTTTCTTTTGTGTCCCGTTTGGATCTATAGCCATCAGAATTGTTGTCTTAAGGCCAAGAAAGATGCCAAGAGGATTTATTTTACCAAGTGGATCATCATGGCCTTGCCATATTGGTCCATTTGATTGACCTTTATTATAATTATGAATTTATTTTATTTTCAGTTGCAAACGGGACAGACATGACTGTGGGATAGGACAGGGAGAAAGAATGAAAGAAAGAGAGGGAGAGAAAGAAAACCAAAGGGGAGAAGAGACGGTGAGAAGGGGGGGAAGAGAGAAAAAAAACCCAAAACTCCTGGGTCACCTGTATGGAGAAAAAAAAAACAGAAGAGAAAGCAAACAACAAAGAGCAACATAATAAGAAAAAAAAAGCACCATCACAATAAACTAGCTAGCAGTAGATATCAATAGTTACTAAATAATAAACGATATTGTGCAGCACGCAAGATAGACAGCGCACAATGTGCTTTGAGGCAGCAGCCAAGAAAGCTGTAGTCCGCGTCTGTGAATACCCGTGTGTACACCTGTGTGCATACCTGTGTGGATCAGCATGCTTGTATTCCAAAGGTTTCTCCATGTAACGATCTGCTAGGGAGTGTGTGTGTGTGGGGGGGGGGCACAGCCCCGTCCTCCAGGGCATGAAGCAGGTATGAAGGAGATCAAAACTCGAGACATCCAGAGGCCCCCAGAACACAAGACACCAAGGAAGACCCACAGAGGGGCAGCCGCGCCACTGTCCCAGTAAGAGCTGAGGAGAGTCCCAGATGAGGGCTCATTCAGCAGCCGCAGAGCAGAAGCCAAGGGGAGTTGCAGTGACGCGCCCGTGAGCTCCGCCAGCAGCCAGCTGTGCCTGAGTGCCGGGGGCACCCCACCTCCGAAGTGCCCCAGGCTCCAGGCCCCGACAAGCGGCCGCCAAGGAGTGAGCCGGTGTGTACCCGGACGCCCACCCCCAGACACAAAGAACCACCAACGCACCGACACCTGAGGGAGTCCGCCACCGGCAGGGGAAGTGGTGGTGGGGGGAGATAGGCCTCCAAACCTTGGAGGGCCTGAGATGTCCCCAGAAAGGTGGCGTCTGATACCCAACCTGACATATAGACACAGACATACAGGCACACACAGACACAAACATCCATTCCCACCCTCATGCTCTCATATGCACTTACTCCACAAAGAGACGTTGTACACACAATCACACTCCCCAAGCGTACTCTACGAACTGGGTCTAGGTACCCTTGCCCCTGGAGGGGGGAACTGCACCCAGACCCAGGTAGTGTCACCCTTTTCCCTGCGGTGGGGAGAGGCAGACCGCCCCGACTCCGCAGCAGCAGGGAGGCCCCACACCCCAGACCGCAGCCGGACGGCCAACTCCTCCTAGCCCCCCCGCTCCAGCAGGCCGCAGAGGATGGGGGTGAGAGAAGACTCCAAACCTCCCTCCACCCGCTCATTGTAGTGTTGATGCATGTGTGTTCTAAGGTGTAATTAAAACCCAGGAGGGCATGGAGCTACCTGCCAGAGAGCAGCAGGTAAGCGCATGGTCCCTCCTGCTAGCCCTCAATGTCTACGTGTATTTAAAATTGAGAGGTGGGCAACGATGCCAGGGGTGAGGTGTACACCCTGATGGTAACTTGGACTCCGTGTATCGTGCCCACCCCCAAGATCCTATATGTATGTGCAATGAGGGTGTGAGTAATGTGAATGTCTAAGTTGTGGGATAAAATTGTCCATCTCCCACGCGTGTGATCATTAAAATCATCGTTTGACTTAACCCGGCCGGACCAGTGTTGTTATTGTGGTTTTTTCTCTTGTCTCTTGTCTCCATCCCCATATTTTGAACCATAACAATACACACAGAGCATCAGTGATAGAAAGCTAGGCTAACATAGGGTAGCTACCTGTTCAAGGAGAAACATGTATAGGCCCATCTCAAGTGCCAGTGAACATCTAAATGATTCAGGGAAGACTTTGGAGAAAGTGCTGTGGGGAGATGAAACCAAATTCCAATTATGTGGCTTTAACTGACCTTTTGAAATACGAGTGTGATGCAAAAAGTAGCATCCCCGCAGTCAAGCAGAGAGATGGAAACATTATGATGTGGGCTACAGGACGACTTAGTCGGGGTTCCAAGCAGTCAGGAAATGTGACATCGTCAGACTGCAGGCCACGGATTGGCTCGTCAGTCGCGGCACTCAATGAGTCATGAGACGGTGTCTTTCACTAAAATCAAAACTGCAGTTTTTTAAAAACCCTGCAACAAGGCAAATAGCTGCACAACACCGTGGTTTCCAAGTGTGACAAAAAGCCACAGATACATCATTCACACATTCACACACTGGTGATGGCAGCTACATTGTAGCCACAGCTGCCCTGGGGCGCACTGACAGAACATTGCAGAACCTTCAGCACCTCGTATGAAAAATATTTGACTGTGTGCATGCTTTTAGCACTGTTTGGATTTGAGAAAATCTAAAATAAATCGAAATTTGCTTTTAGAAGTTGTTTTATAAAGTTCAGTGGTATATTATGCATACAATAGGACATCTATTTAGATTTACATCTTCCACAGAAAAAACTGCACATTACTGAAACTTAGTATACTGGACTTTGTTGTTGTCCCACACAGGTTCAATTTCGAGTGGTAGATGGCTCAGTGCTCAGTCAACCAAGATTTTATGATAGTGGGCACAATGAGATAGATAAGCTGCTTGTAAACAGTACTTTTATGCTCTCTTTTTCCATTTGGATAAGAAAGAAAGAACCAGGAAACAAAGGCAAACAAATAATCTGTGCCTTTATCCCAGATTCACATTATAGGAACAGCTGCTCAATGACCACTGTAGTCTTTGCTTACAGCACTTTTATCTAGATCTATGCAAAGTGATCCACTACACCTACTTTTACAGTTAAATCATTTTATGAGCACTGATGCCATTTTAATCTGAGTTTCTACTCAAATACAATCAGTAAAGAAAAACACAGTCTGTGACGTTTGTTTTGAAGGAAAAGGTATTCCCTGCAAATGTTTATCTGTGTGAGACTATTCAGAAAACAGTCATTTTGTTTTATAGGTGAGACACTTGGCCTCTTTTTTCCTTGTTCTACGTTTGTCTTTTGTCCGATTACTCTGGAACACAAGATGGAAAACTGATATTCTCATGTTAAAAATATAGAAAAAGGATTTTATCACCCATAAATGTTAACTTCTCATGCCTCTAAGCACAAGCAGGAGCAGAAGTGCCCTCTGCAGTTTGTGTGTGGAAGTGCAAAAGCTTACAGCACCTGGTTTTCCCAGGCGGTCTCCCATCCAAGTACTGACCAGGCCCGACCCTGCTTAGGTCACGATATCGGGCAAGCAGAGCTGAAGAGGAGGATGCAGGAGGCCTGTGTGTGTTCAGCAGCCTGCTGCATTGGAGTTTGCCTGGTAACAGATGACTCAAACAGCCCACACACCCGCTGGACGTGACCGCAAACATGCCCCCCTACACCTTTTACATAGCCCGGCTGCTCGAGTTCTTTTGCTGGTTTTTCCCGCGACCCCCCACCTTCTTCAAATCCAACAAAAGTGGTATCAAACGTTTATGCTACGTTTGTGCTGTAAACATTTTTGTTTGTGCTGCTATCATTTTAAAGATATTCAAGAAAATTTCTAGAGGTCCCCAGAGGTCAACCAGCCCCCCCACATTAATTAAATCAAACAAAACTGGTGTCAATCAACTGTGCTACGCTTGTGCTGGTTTGTGCTGCTAAAATTCTCGTTTCTGCTGCTTCTGTTTTAAAGATATTAACGAAAATGTAAAGGTCAAAAGGTCTCTTCAGTATCCTTCCTGATGGCAGCAAACTGAAGACGCTGTTGAAGAGATGAGTGGAGTCACCTGTAATGAAGAGGACCTTTCGAATGAGGCAGGCACAGTAGATCTCCTGGGGAGGGAGGCAAGAGAGGACCCTGCAATCCTCTCCACTGCTCTCACTACCCGTTGTCATATTTTTCCTGCAGGACCCAGTGCAGGAGTCATACCACACAGTGATGCAGTTGGTGAGGATACTTTCAATGGTGCTCTTTAGAAGGTGCTCATAGTGGGGGTTGAATCTCTTGTCAGCAGAGTGAAGAGAATTGTTATGTGCATTATTATTCAGCCCCCTTTGGTCTGAGTGCAGTCAGTTGCCCATAGACATTGCCTGATGAGTGCTAATGACTAAATAGAGTGCACCTGTGTGTAATGTAATGTCAGTACAAATACAGCTGCTCTGTGACGGCCTCAGAGGTTGTCTCAGAGAATACTGGGAGCAGCAACACCATGAAGTCCAAAGAAACACTCTGATGGACGTGTGGACAGCAATGCTGCCTTGAACAGTACCGATGTTTCAGGGCTGGGTGACGTTGTTGGGTGGGACATCTACATCCTGACATATCAAGGTTACTTTACTTTTAGGTCAATTTGCTTTACAGAAAAATAATAGCATTTGTCATCAAGATATTTATATGACTGCACTTGCTCAGGTTTGTCCGGATTTCAAACTGTTCTAAAAGTCTTTTGATTCAAATCTGGGGCTGTGTTATTGAAAGAAGCAGAGAAATCGATGAACTGAAGTCCTTTACTCTCTACATGTTTGACAATCAGGTGAAGTAGAATCAAAAGCACGTCCTCCACTCCTCTATTGGGCTTATGTGCAATCTGCATTGAATCAAGCTGAAGTTCAGTGTCTTCCATAATCACATTTCTGATGATTTTTTCAAAGACTGAGGTGAGGGCAGCAGGCCTGAAGTCGTTTAGAACTTTTGGACGACTAGATTTAGGACCAGGAACCACAACAGCTTCTTTCCAAAGAGAGGGCATGAACGATTTATTCAGAATAACCTAAAATATGGGACTGAGTTGTCTGTGACGGTTCTCAGTCATCCAGGTCATTGTAGACTAAGGAGCTTGCAAAGAAAAGCGTCTGGACTTCTTTGAGTTGCTTGAAGACGTTTCACCTCTCATCTGAGAAGCTTCTTCAGTTCTAAGGGTCAGTTGGTGGGGAGTCCCAGATTTAAACCCAGTGGGAGTTTCCCCCCAAAGAGGGACAAAGGACCCCCTGATGATCCTCTACGTAATCATATGAGCCAAGGTGTGAAAGCGGGTGGGGGTCCTAATCAGCCAGGGTTTCGGGTGAGCTCATTGTGAAACCTGGCCCCACCCTATCATGTGATTTCCTGAGGTCAGATGGCCCAGGATGTGAGTGGGCGTTAAGGTGTCTGGGGAGGGAACTCAAAACTGGATTATAGATTATTTATATTATATATTGATATTATTTATCTGAATATTTATTTATCATAACTCTGTTTCTACACTCACTTTATATGAGTGCTTGTTGTTTCTTGTATATTTGCTGCTATGACAACTCAGTTTCCCTCCTGGATTAATAAAGTTTCTCTGATTCTGAAATACAGTGAGCCATTATATTTGTAGTTTCTAACTAACAATATAAAGGCTCAGCAACCGATAGTGCCACAGCACGTCCCACTGGCAGCTGAAGGAGCTTTTATACAAAGGACTTTGTAATTGAAGCTTTATTTATACAGGTCGGCTCATTGAGACTCAATGTCTCATTTACAAGAGAGACCTGTTCCAGACACACATATTAAAATTACAACAATAAGAGAAAAGTTTGTGTAATGTACTCAGTCACATTAAAAACGAGAACAAGTTCCCAGAGATGGTTTCACAAAAACATGTGTACGTCTTTTGAAGTCTGCAAGTGAAATCAACGGAGAGCCTTAAATCCTTCGGTTATGTTTTCCATGAAGACGGAGCAGAAAAGGAGAACGCCTTCTTCCCAAGCTCTGCATGAACTGATGGAACAGTGGATGTAATGATGTCCTGAGACTGCAGGCTGTGACTAAACTGTTTGCCTAACATGTACTCTGATGAATAGGAGGCAGTAACCCAGAAACAGATTGATAGATAAAATGATACTAATGGACCATCCTGTGTAAGACCAATGAGGACCAGTTAACCAGAGAACACAGAGTATAGTGGTGTTCTTTTGTTGTAGAGAAAGATTAAAAATATAAGACACTGGCTCAGCTATGATATTTGCAGCCAAGTGCAAGAAGGAAGGAGAACGATTGTGAGGACGAGTTTCTGGTGTTGGGGCTATTCAAAGCCTTACAAACCTCTTCTACTGTGACAGGTGTGAAGGAAAAGGTATCAGTAAGCAGGAACTACGAGCAGAGTTGTGTGCAAGAGGTTTACCATCAGATACTGTGCTGAACAAAGAGCAAGAAGCAACAAAGTGTTTGTTAAAGCAACATTTCAGTTTTGTGTGACACAGGAGTGGAGTCGATATTTAAGTGAGGAGGAAGCTCTGAGGAGTCACAGCTGGCAGAGACACTTTATAGTTTGCCAAAACCTCCTACGGTCGTTTGGACTGTCAGTCGTTAAAGTAAAAAATAGTTACATCTTGATGATGGAGGCAGTAATCCGATTACACAGCTAATGAAAACGTAGCCAATCAGCATCAGAGCCAGACTTCCTGCCCAGGCCTGGTTTCTCTCATGTAGGAGATCGGCCGGTACTGAACCAAACCAGGCCTGTCCCGACCTTTCACCCTGACCTGGCAAAAAGGGGCGTGTCTGTCCACAAAGTAGACACAACTCTCCTGTAAATGTTCCCAAACTGACATTGTCAGCCTGTTTAATACGACCCCAGTTCAAACTGATGCGGGCTCGGAGCGTGAGATTTTAGTGTTTCTCACAGCACCAACTATGCAGTGATCACTCAGGTCGTTGGCAAAAACTGCAGATGTGGAAAACTTACGCAGCATATTAGTTAAAAAAGGTCAATAAGAGCAGATTTATCTGGGTGTTTAGGATCAAGGCGTGTGAGGCTTTAAATAATTTGAGTCAGTTTTAAAAACAAGCAGCGTGCCTTAAACTCATCAGACACAGAAGAAAGCCAGTCCCAATGAAAATCATCCATCTGAAAGACGTCATTAAAATGCAGCTCAGATAAAAGTTGAACCAGAGACGGTGATGTGCTGGGGGAAGCAGGTGGAGGCTGATAGCAGCCAACAACAGTCTGATTTCCAAACAGATCAATAGTTAAGGCCAAGATTTCAAATGGCTGAGGTGCAGATGGAGAGAACAAGACTTGAGCAGCAAGACAGAGCTTCACATAAACTTCCAGACCTCCGCCTTTTCTGGGACAGTCTGAGAGCTAAATGTTAAATCCATCAGTTGCTACGTTTTTATCCAGTAAAGATTTGGAAAGTCTCAGAAACAACAACGATACCAGCACCGCTTGAACAGGCCCAGATTCCAATCATATCCATGTTAGGAAGCACACGACGTGATGCACGTGTAACCCAGACAGTTTTTAACATCTGCTGGTGTTTCACATTCAGCCAGAGGCCCAGGGTTAGGTTGGATACCAGACAATAATAAAAGCATCGTTATTAGACTCTAGAGCTCGTTTATAGCTGACACCACATGTAGAGTTTAAGTTCACACAGAGACGATGACATTTTTCTAAAACCAGCAAACAATAAACAAGAAATGTAACAAGAGTTTCAGAAGAAGCTGTTTTACAGAGAAATGATTCCCTGAAGACAAAATTATTATTATCATCTTTATTTCTCCAGGTGAAAATTTAATTGAGATTAAAAATGTTGTTTTCAAGAGAGACCTGGCATCATGGCAGCAAGAGTCAGAAATACATCATAATTCAAACAAATACAAAATAGGAAAAACATCCTACATAAACTTCATAAAGTTTCATTAACAGACTTTGAACAATGGACTTCAAACTTCCCCCAAAACAACAGAAACACATTTGAAGATAATGAATGACATTTATCCCTCTAAAGAAGGACTTAGACTACGATTTAATATGAATGAGAACATGTTCATAAATGGATGCAATCAAAGATTTCATCAATCCCTGATTCAGAGACAACAGAACATTTGGTTTGATTTCACAAGATAAGAATGACGACTGAGCTGGAAGATTGTTTTATGTTTAGTCAAATCTTTCATACATAAAGTCGGATTACAAAATCATCCCCTAAGTTTGTTGTTTTATTCAAGGAATTGAAATTATAGAGAAAATCTGTGAAATGACTTAAAGAAAACAAACCACAAAAACTCTATGATGCTCTAAACCCCCTGGTTTAGGTCGGCAAAACTTTACTAGATCCGCCCCTGCACAGTTACCAGCTGTCAGCTTGACAAGATGACATGATCAACATGACAAGAACTAAACATAACCACGCAGACATGACACATGAACCAGGGAGACTTAGTACAGGGGGAGATGACATAAACAACTAAGGAACAAAACTAAACTGCAATCTAGAAATTAACTAGGTGAACTAAGCTAGGTGCAAATGAATACAAAAGATACATGAAACTCAAATACTGGGTCGCTTGACCCAGGACCATGACACCGATACTCTAAACCTCCTGGTTTAGGTCGGACACCTTTCTGATGATGAGTGCATCTAACATTTCCTCAGAAGTCAATGTGCCATATGATTGCATTAGCAATAAATTACACACTATATAGAACCACTTCATAGGATTATATTTGTGCACAGATGTTTGCAGCTATCAGCGAATATTTATCAGCTATTTTGAAACAAAGAAAGACTTTTTATCCATAACAGCAAATGAACTGTACAACAGAAAATACAAATGCTATTTATGGTCTCCTCACAACAATGATAAGAAAAATAAACTGGGCCAATATGTCATGTTTCTTAATACAGAGACACACATGTTAATGTGATCTCTGGTCTCCCACTCAGAGACACAGGTCTCCGAGTGTCCAGCATTCAGACCTGAGGACTCTCTTCATGTGAGAGAAAATCTGCTCACACAGATATGTAGAGCCGAATACTGTCAATAAGGCCTCTGCAATGTTCTGAAGACAGTTAAACCTGTCAGGTAGTGATGTCCAGCAGGTGAAAATGCAGCTCCATGAACTCCAGAGTCTTGTTGGTATAACTGTCAGCTACTTAGAAAAGGATGCTGGTGTTATTTGTCTCTCAGAAACAGCTCATAACTTCCCTTCAACACATTCATGTCACCTAAAAGGTAAACCTGTTTCTCTATCACCTGTTCAGCTCTGATGATCCAGTAAGGACGTCTCCTGGTTTCATCTTCATGTTTCCCCCTCACCACATATCCAAACCGACATCCTGACCAGCAGCTTTACAGCTGTGGCTCCAGCAAACATCAGCTGATACTAGAAAGTAATATTAAATAAATTCTAACAACAGCTGATCAAGCTTAAACGTGCTGCTGTTGTTTAGCGCAACATCCGCTGGTTTCCTCTTTCTGGCGCAAAGTGGGCGATAAATAAACAAGAGAGAAAAGCCGATCAGCTGATCATTGATCAGTTTCATGATTGAAGTAGCAACAGTAGAGGGAGGGGAGAGAATGACAGTGTAAAGACACAGAATAAATCCAGCTTTGTGTCTTTTCCATTCTAGCTGAAGTCCGGGACAAATTGCGTAATATTTTCTCTGAATACGAGACGATTCTGTTTTTTACAGGACGGTTGGAAACTCTACTAAAATAAAGTTCACTATCAGTAACATCATAGCACCACCCAGCTGTATAGAAACTCCGTCATGCTAGCTAGTACGCAGTACGAGTTATTGTAACTGACTGTAAAAAGTCAGCACAAGGAAAATAAACTCCACCTAAACTTGGTTTATATCTGACCCAGACAGACTGCAGGTCATAACTTCTTACCTGAAGTTCAGTTAACCTGACACTCGGACCGGCGGCCGCCTCGGGTCTCTCCTCCTCCTGCCTCCCCTTTCCCTCATCCACCTGCTGCCTCTGTGGAAGCTCCGCCAAAGCCACCACCAAACAACTGACTTATTTTTACACATCGACCAGCATCCGGCCAATCCGCCATCTTTCATTGTTTATACCGTTACAAAAAAATAAAAAAACATCATCGGCCCATTAAAAACGAAAAATCACCATCAGTATGCCCGATGGCCAGTCCAGCTATGGTCGTGCCATCAGTTAACCCTTCACGTGGCAGCTGTGACACGCGTGTCCAGGGTTGCCGACCCCTGCTCTAAAGCATCTGATTTGGATTCCTGAGATCAAATATATTTTCCTTTGTGTTTGTTTTCTTCCCATTTGTGGCTTTAATGTAGTGTTACATCCTGTTTGTTTGCTTCCATCTGTATACATGTCCAGATTCACTGTTATGTTTCTATTCTTACATTGCTGTGTGATCACTGTTCCCTCTGCTGACTGATGTGACCTTTTGTATCTCACACTGATACTTGTCATATTTGTATCTGCGCCTAAAAGATAAAAAGTTTTCCACGCTAAAACACAGCTCCACCTCCTGCAGTTCTCCCTCTGAACCACTAGATGTCTCTGTTATCTAAATGAAGACGTGCAGCACAGCAACCACAGCAGCGCTCAGATCACACGTGTCCTGTTATTATGTATAAAAGCATGAAACAGGTGAGACAGGTGGGATCAATATTAATGTTGTGGAAATATATGAAAAAGCAACAGAAGAGTGAAAACATTTCGTGTTTCTAGAAAGATCTTTCAGCTCACAGCTGCTCACAGACTGTATTTACAAGTGACAAACTGCAACTCTACAGTACATCTACAGTATATATCAAATATATTCTGTATTCAAATCTATTGAGTGATGTTTGAAAGTCTTTCCAGGTGAGTTTGATCCAGGAGGGTCTGAAGCCAGAGTCAGACAGAGACTGTGCAGAGACTGTAGAAGGACAGAGCAGCAGCAGAGCAGTCCAGATACACTGATGATCCTCTGTCAGATCCAGAGGGACACACAGGGATGATGCTGGACTCTACATTGTGTCTGACAGTGGAGCTGTTCTCAGAGCAGTTCACTCTGCAGCACTGACAGTCATCTGCACTTCTTCTCATTCCTCTGTCAGTCACTGCTGGATGAAGCTCTCCTCTCCACCTCCCAGTAACATGGCCCAGTCAGAGCGTCTCTACACACAAGCTGCTGCTGCTTCAACCTCTCTGGATCATCAGGACACAGCTCCTCCTCTCTCAGCACACACACCGTCCTGTTTACCATCATCAGCTCCACCTGCAGAGAGAAGAAGGAAGAGCAGAGGAGATAAACGAGTGTTTCCAGAGACTCTTCATCAGCTGTCAGTCAGTGATGCAGCACATCCAGTATAAAGAGCAGCAGGGACTTCAGTGCTGGGACTGTACTAGGACTCATTGTTGCTTCACTTTTTCTAATCTTTGGATTTTTATTGAAGTTGATGAAAATGTTTTTCCCTCCTAGTTTGAGTTTGGACTTTCATTCATTAGAAGAACCTTGGTGTGTCCACTCTGAGCTCTGTAGGAACCCCAACAACAAGCCCAACAATCCAGATGGACGGTTCCAGCTGTTAACTGGAGGAATTCCATCCAAACATCTGCTCTCACTAAATTCTTCCTCACCTACAGACTGTGTTCTTCACTGCTTTAAACTTGGAAATGAATGCAGTCATTGGTCTGCGTGCTGCTTTGTTCAGAGAGCTGATTGGCTGTTGACAGTGTTTGATCAGAGCGTGTCAGCCGTTACCATGGTGACCATAAAGGTGAGAAACAGGAAGTGTTTGTGTCCAATCCTGAAGCCTGTCACCATTCTCCTCTCACAGCTTCACTGAGAAGCTGCAGCTTTACAGGAAACACTGGATCTTTGTTTCATACTGACTGTGTTTAGTACAATACTGCTGACAGCACCACCCACTCACTCCATCACTCTACTGACCTCAGAGTCTCCAGTCTGTAGTCTGGACTCTGCTGAAGATCAGACAGCTGCTTCACATCTGGATCCTTCAGGTTGTTTCTCCACAGCTCCAGCTCTCTCAGATGGGAGGGGTTGGACTTCAGTGCTGCTGCCAGATAATCACAGCTGATCTCTGACAAACCACAGCCCCACAATCTGTATAAAGAATGAAAGATGTAAGTTTATTAGACAAAGTGTGAGCTTGAAATCATTCAGTGTTTCATCATCTGTTCAGAGCTGAAGAAGGTTCAGAATGTAGAAGTTTAGAAAATGGAAACTCCAAACAGCTGAAGCCAACAGGAAGCAGCTTCAAACAGGAAACTGTGCAGAGTTTCAGACTATATGTCCTGATGCAGCCAGTTGGATTTTGGAGATTTGAATCTCTGTTCTGTGACTAAGTCCTTGAATCATTTCTTCCAGTTGGTCCAACAAGACAGACTAAGTGTTGGACATGTGTTGTGGCTCCATTAGGGGAGCTTCTAAATGTGATGTGATGGCCCCTCTGGGTCTGTCAGGTCACAGGACTGAAGAGAGCTCAAACTGGGCACACAGTTGTTCCAGTCTGGACCAAAGACTCTATACTGGGACTGAGGGACTGCTTTGACTGCACCCACTGGGACTTTTTAAAGGCTCATGTTCTCACTTAGATCATCGATTTCTACTTACATTTCTTTCTGGGAAAAATGGGGATTACTTTGGAAACAGGAAGTATTTTCTCCAATAAGCAGCCCTGGATTAGTAAATCACTCCAACATGTTCTCAGGCAGAAGAAGCTGTCTTGTTATGAGGGAGAGAAGAAAAAGATTGAGGCACAGAAACTTGTTGAAAGAGAGATAAAGCAGCTAAAATCAGGTGTAAAAGTAAAGCAGAGGATGAGCTGAATAAAGGACACTCAAGGCTGGCTTGGAAAGGAATGAAGTCCATGGTGGGGATGCAGAACAAGGAGCAAAGATGAATGTGATGCTGAATCAGCAGAAGACTTGGACTCATTTGATTCCAGCTTTGATATCATTGATTTCAATGAAGAGCTTTGTGATTGTAGCAAAGGGCTGGTAGCTCTGAGAGTCCCACTGATGAGGTGTTTGTGTGGAAATCTCTTAGTGGGACCAAAGAGAGAAAAAGCCCTGGTCCTGATGCTGTGGGAGGGAAATGATTGAAGTGTGCTGTGAGGAACTGACTGGGAGATTTTCACACATTTTCCAGTTCTCCTTGGAACAACAGGAAGTTCCCAGCATATGGAAACAAAGGTTAAGTGTCCTATGGCACTCAGTGATGATGGTGCTGTGGCCCCACCACCTCCACCTCTTTGTAAAGGAACTAACTGTAATCTGAAGCTTCAAATGGAACTAAGACTTCCTCCACTAGGTGGCAGTGTCTGATGAGAAAGTGTTAGTGGAGCTGGCCTGGAGTCAGAAACAGGAAGATGCAGGATTTGGGCTGAAATGGGGAAAAGTGGTTCGCACTAGTGCCTTAAAGCAAGAAGGTTGTAGGTTGAAGCTTGTTGGCCTTTCTGTGGAGGTTGGATGTTCTCCCACAGTCCAATGAAATGCTGCTTAGGTTCATTGGTGCTTCTAAATTGGCTGTAGGTGTGGATGTGAGAGAGTGCTTCTCTGTCTCTCTCTGTTGGCCCTGTGATGGACTGCTCACCTGTGCAGGTGGACCACGCCTCTTGCCCTATGACAGCTAGGGCACAGGCTGCAGCCCTGTGAGCCTAAGCTGAATAAACAGTTAGCAAAAATGATCCATAGATGGCCTGAAATCCCCCAGTTAGCAGTTTGGTAGATAGCTATGACATGCTAATCCCATCCAGCAGCTGTATTCTACCTGTAAGCTGATCCCTGCTGAGCCAAAGCACTTTTTCATATACAAATTACAACCTTTAATAGAAACCTATTGGTCAGCATCTTATTAGCCTGCTGTTAGCTTCATTCCACAGAAAACTGAGAGAAACTAACAGAGTTGATAAAGAATAAAGAGAAATGTGCTGATTTAAAGCCTTTGAAGTGCTTCAGATGATCTCTGTCCACTTCTGTCCACTCATTCATTCATGTAAGCTTTCTAATGCAGCTTTGATCTTCACAGTCTGCTTCATGAAACTCATTCTAACCCTGAATGTCAGAGTGTTCCTCCTTCTCTTTCCCATCATTCATGCTGGCAGTGGAGGAGATTTGGATGTTGGACTGTGTTTTGGATGATGTGTGTATGTTTGTGTTGGACTGCTGTCTGTAAAGCAAACGCACATTTTGCTTTGGATTTCAGTGTCAGACAGACTTTAAGGTGGAATGAAGAGTTGGAGAGTTTCACAGTGAATTATCCAGTGGAGGATTTTTCTTCTTCTTTGAAGGTTTGAAATGTGAACATTGTTCTGCTGCAGTCAATGGACTAAACCAGAGAAGAAGAAAACAGACTTTACCATGAAGATCCTCAGTGTGGATCAGTATAATATCAGCCTGATGTCTGCAGTTTAGTGTCAGCACAACTTTCACATCATATTCATCTCAGCACAACTAAAACATGCTGACTGACCTCAGAGTTTCAAGTCCACATCCTGGACTCTCCAGGAAACCACACAGATGCTTCACTCCTGAATCCTGCAGCTTGTTGTTCCAGCTCAGGTGCAGCTGTCTCAGATGGGAGGGGTTGGACTTCAGTGCTGCTGCCAGATAATCACAGCTGATCTCTGACAAACCACAGCCCCTCAATCTGTATAAAGAATGAAAGATGTAAGTTTATTAGACAAAGTGTGAGCTTGAAATCATTCAGTGTTTCATCATCTGTTCAGAGCTGAAGAAGGTTCAGAATGTAGAAGTTTAGAAAATGGAAACTCCAAACAGCTGAAGCCAACAGGAAGCAGCTTCAAACAGGAAACTGTGCAGAGTTTCAGACTATATCTCCTGATGCAGCCAGTTGGATTTTGGAGATTTGAAACTCTGTTCTGTGACTAAGTCCTTGAATCATTTCTTCCAGTTGGTCCAACAAGACAGACTAAGTGTTGGACATGTGTTGTGGCTCCATTAGGGGAGCTTCTAAATGTGATGTGATGGCCCCTCTGGGTCTGTCAGGTCACAGCACTGAAGAGAGCTCAAACTGGGCACACACTTGTTCCAGTCTGGACCAAAGACTCTATACTGGGACTGAGGGACTGCTTTGACTGCACCCACTGGGACTTTTTAAAGGCTCATGTTCTCACTTAGATCATCGATTTCTACTTACATTTCTTTCTGGGAAAAATGGGGATTACTTTGGAAACAGGAAGTATTTTCCCAAATAAGCAGCCCTGGATTAGTAAATCACTCCAACATGTTCTCAGGCAGAAGAAGCTGTCTTGTTATGAGGGAGAGAAGAAAAAGATTGAGGCACAGAAACTTGTTGAAAGAGAGATAAAGCAGCTAAAATCAGGTGTAAAAGTAAAGCAGAGGATGAGCTGAATAAAGGACACTCAAGGCTGGCTTGGAAAGGAATGAAGTCCATGGTGGGGATGCAGAACAAGGAGCAAAGATGAATGTGATGCTGAATCAGCAGAAGACTTGGACTCATTGGATTCCAGCTTTGATATCATTGATTTCAATGAAGAGCTTTGTGATTGTAGCAAAGGGCTGGTAGCTCTGAGAGTCCCACTGATGAGGTGTTTGTGTGGAAATCTCTTAGTGGGACCAAAGAGAGAAAAAGCCCTGGTCCTGATGCTGTGGGAGGGAAATGATTGAAGTGTGCTGTGAGGAACTGACTGGGAGATTTTCACACATTTTCCAGTCCTCCTTGGAACAACAGGAAGTTCCCAGCATATGGAAACAAAGGTTAAGTGTCCTATGGCACTCAGTGATGATGGTGCTGTGGCCCCACCACCTCCACCTCTTTGTAAAGGAACTAACTGTAATCTGAAGCTTCAAATGGGACTAAGACTTCCTCCACTAGGTGGCAGTGTCTGATGAGAAAGTGTTAGTGGAGCTGGCCTGGAGTCAGAAACAGGAAGATGCAGGATTTGGGCTGAAATGGGGAAAAGTGGTTCGCACTAGTGCCTTAAAGCAAGAAGGTTGTAGGTTGAAGCTTGTTGGCCTTTCTGTGGAGGTTGGATGTTCTCCCACAGTCCAATGAAATGCTGCTTAGGTTCATTGGTGCTTCTAAATTGGCTGTAGGTGTGGATGTGAGAGAGTGCTTCTCTGTCTCTCTCTGTTGGCCCTGTGATGGACTGCTCACCTGTGCAGGTGGACCACGCCTCTTGCCCTATGACAGCTAGGGCACAGGCTGCAGCCCTGTGAGCCTAAGCTGAATAAACAGTTAGCAAAAATGATCCATAGATGGCCTGAAATCCCCCAGTTAGCAGTTTGGTAGATAGCTATGACATGCTAATCCCATCCAGCAGCTGTATTCTACCTGTAAGCTGATCCCTGCTGAGCCAAAGCACTTTTTCATATACAAATTACAACCTTTAATAGAAACCTATTGGTCAGCATCTTATTAGCCTGCTGTTAGCTTCATTCCACAGAAAACTGAGAGAAACTAACAGAGTTGATAAAGAATAAAGAGAAATGTGCTGATTTAAAGCCTTTGAAGTGCTTCAGATGATCTCTGTCCACTTCTGTCCACTCATTCATTCATGTAAGCTTTCTAATGCAGCTTTGATCTTCACAGTCTGCTTCATGAAACTCATTCTAACCCTGAATGTCAGAGTGTTCCTCCTTCTCTTTCCCATCATTCATGCTGGCAGTGGAGGAGATTTGGATGTTGGACTGTGTTTTGGATGATGTGTGTATGTTTGTGTTGGACTGCTGTCTGTAAAGCAAACGCACATTTTGCTTTGGATTTCAGTGTCAGACAGACTTTAAGGTGGAATGAAGAGTTGGAGAGTTTCACAGTGAATTATCCAGTGGAGGATTTTTCTTCTTCTTTGAAGGTTTGAAATGTGAACATTGTTCTGCTGCAGTCAATGGACTAAACCAGAGAAGAAGAAAACAGACTTTACCATGAAGATCCTCAGTGTGGATCAGTATAATATCAGCCTGATGTCTGCAGTTTAGTGTCAGCACAACTTTCACATCATATTCATCTCAGCACAACTAAAACATGCTGACTGACCTCAGAGTTTCAAGTCCACATCCTGGACTCTCCAGGAAACCACACAGATGCTTCACTCCTGAATCCTGCAGCTTGTAGTTGTCACTCAGGTCCAGCTGTCTCAGATGGGAGGGGTTGGACTTCAGTGCTGCTGCCAGATAATCACAGCTGATCTCTGACAAATCACAGCCCCTCAATCTGTATAAAGAATGAAAGATGTAAGTTTATTAGACAAAGTGTGAGCTTGAAATCATTCAGTGTTTCATCATCTGTTCAGAGCTGAAGAAGGTTCAGAATGTAGAAGTTTAGAAAATGGAAACTCCAAACAGCTGACAGAGTTCATACGCCTTTGTCAGGGTCAAATTCAAGCAAGACCATGTGAAAATTAAAACACATCATCCTAGGTGAACTTAAACACCTTTGTTCCCCTTTTGTTAAGACATAGAAAAGTACACCACACAAAAATACTGCAAAAGGAAACGGTCGCCTTATATACATAGTGTATAAACTCAAAATGCACATTTCACTTCAAATTAAGATTAAGGCTTTGAACAGATCACATAGTTCAGTTCAACATATAAAACTTTAAGAATGCACAAGCATCTACTTAAAATCTATTTAATTTATCATCCATGATATTATTTTGTACAATTCCAATGTATTTTGTTCATCTCCCTTAAATAAACAGGCAGTCTTAAAGTATGAAATATTCATATACAAACACATATAAATGTGTGTACTGTCTCAGTGGCTGATAGTACCCCACAGGCCTCAGTGTGAGCTTGAAGACATTTATAATGTTTAAGTAGTTTAATGTGCAGGTGCTGACGATAAACACATTTTGAATGAAAGCCGGGGAACTTTGGTAGCACAGAAACAAGTGGCTATTCTTTGTGACTATATGGATCACTCACAATACCATTATTTCACACAAAGGCACCAAATTAATACTCAAAAAGCTGCAGCAATACACACAAATATAAACAGTACTTGGTGACAACTTTGCTTTTAGCCTTTAACCCTTCTTGACTACTTTTGATGTGGCCTCTATATTTTACCTTTAAAAACAGTTCATCTTGCCAATCTGTTATTTTCTCATTTTGACCAACTGTATCAGCACAATTTATCTAAATTCAGACAAAATTTAAAATACACGTAGAAAGTGATATTTTGACTGTAAAAACCACACACATGTTTAACGAATCATCTTCATAACTTGAAATGCAAATAGAGATTGTACATTTTTAAAAATACGCACACGTTTTGCAAACAACAAAGTTATATGGTACTATTTACCAAAAAATGCAGCCAAGGCTCAGACGTTTTTCATATAATCATTTCAAACTATTTACAGAACAATCAGGTGTCAAACAATAGTTTGTGTCACTCTAACACATATGAGAACAGCACAGGGATAAACCTGCAGGTCTGACAGCAGGTGTGTCACTCAGCGTTTACACTGCAATCTGCCTTTGTTGGCTTTAAGGCAGCAACTGTGACGATCACTAGTAGAACTGACACACAAAACAAAACAACAGCTACACACTAAATACACAAGACAACAAACTAACTTGAGACCAAACACGGTAAACGTCACAAATCTCTCACGTATCAAAACTCTCTCTCTCTTTCGCTCACTCGCTCTCTCTTGCCGGTCACTCCTAAAACTTCCCCCTTTTGCTAAACAACCAAATGTCATGTTTCCATATCATTTTTGATTGGTCGACATGGTACATTTTCCCACCTATAGGGCTTTGGAGCGTGATGTCACGGGAGATGGGCCATGCCCCCTTCCGCCATGACAGTAGGCCAGCCAAAGGATACCATTTCAGCTATGGATCGTACGTGTTGTGTTGTCGGTTGCAACGTTAGATCACACGATCGTGAAGGCAAGAAGCTGGATAACGGGCTCTCTTTTCATCGTTTTCCGTCCTGGAGGCAACGTGAGGGATCCCATGTATCCGATATTACTAAACAAAGACGTCAGGCTTGGATTGCAGCGGTGAGACGAGCGGATATCGAGTTCTCTGCAATCCCCAGCTTTTTGTTGGTTTGCTCACGGCATTTTCTTTCCGGTGAGTTCTAAATTAATTCATATCACTCTTGAAAGGCTTTTAGTGTGATTTTCAATGTGCTGAGGTCATAGATAATGAGATAAAACATGCTAATGTGTGATGCTGCAGAACCACATCATGTCGACTGAGTAGCTTATGATTTGGCATTATTGCAGGCAAACCAGCATATGAAATGGATGTAACAAATCCAGACTGGGCACCAACACTGCACATGGGGCATGACGACATACCTGTATCAGACTCGGACCGGCACTCAAGGCGTACGCAACGGAAGCGAAAAAGAGCACCCATCGGAGGTAAACAACCCCCCCCCTCTAAAAACATACTAAATTGCTATCACTGTACACTAATCCGCACATAACTTCCAGATGAATCACACACCTGTCATTGGAATATTGGTGTACATTTACCTTATGTCTAATTTTATCTTACAGGCTTTCGTTATGCAGCTGCAGAGTCTGAAGGTGTGCCCCGTGCAGAAGTGATTGATGAAGATCTGACAGAAGACCAACAGCAAAATCACAATGTCATGGAGGCAGTGGACAGCAGTTGTGTTGGACAAGTGGAGGTTGAGGTACCAGCTGCAAATGTGGATATACTGAAGAAATGTAAACCTTTTAAAATGATGACAGATTACAAACTCTCAGCTGTGTCTGTAATCAAACCTTTGCTTCCCTTCAGCAGCATCAGCTCATGTTCACATGTTGATTCATGGTTTGCTTCAGTTTTTGGTGGACTGCAGAATATTTTGAAGGTTATCTGCTATAAAAAGCCAGAACAGGAAAATCTGCTTCATGTGTTTCTGTTTGATCCTCAGTGACTTTGACACAAAGGCCTCTGCTGTGATGATCACACCTCTGATCAAGTCTCACAGTGTCAGCTTTGTTTTTATACATATGGATATGTGCTGATAAATGATCAGAGTTATAATATTTCCCACTGTCTGCTGTGTGCCGTGACCTTTGACCTGCTAAAGACAGTCAGCTGTGGATTATTCATTGTTGTGTCTGATACTTAGAACTGTGAGGAAGAACACTACACAGTTAATCAGGGTCCCCTCTCTCTGAATCAGGAAAGGTGGGCAGGCCGCGTGTGGGCCACGGGCCATACGTTGAGTCTCACTGTTTGAAATGTGAACATTGTTCTGCTGCAGTCAATGGACTAAACCAGAGAAGAAGAAAACAGACTTTACCATGAAGATCCTCAGTGTGGATCAGTATAATATCAGCCTGATGTCTGCAGTTTAGTGTCAGCACAACTTTCACATCATATTCATCTCAGCACAACTAAAACATGCTGACTGACCCCAGAGTTTCAAGTCCACATCCTGGACTCTCCAGGAAACCACACAGATGCTTCACTCCTGAATCCTGCAGCTTGTTGTTCAGGCTCAGGTCCAGCTGTCTCAGATGGGAGGGGTTGGACTTCAGTGCTGCTGCCAGATAATCACAGCTGATCTCTGACAAACCACAGTCCATCAATCTGTATAAAGAATGAAAGATGTAAGTTTATTAGACAAAGTGTGAGCTTGAAATCATTCAGTGTTTCATCATCTGTTCAGAGCTGAAGAAGGTTCAGAATGTAGAAGTTTAGAAAATGGAAACTCCAAACAGCTGAAGCCAACAGGAAGCAGCTTCAAACAAACACAACAAGAGAAAAAACTCTGAATGTTTCACATTAAAGTCGTACATTTATCATAAAAACAGGACAAAGACTTGAAAAAGTCGTGTTTTTCCTTCCAGGAACCACAAGGCTTCACTTTTAAAGGTGAAGTGTGAAAGAAATGGACATATTTGAAGTCCAACACCTTTTTCCAGTCACATTATTAAAGCAGACAAACTACAAGCTCATTTTCATTCCAACAAGTCATCTTCTGACCTGGACTAACAACACTGGTCTCTATGTGCAGCTGGCTGTGAGACCAGTGCTCAGGGAGCGTCTACAAAGTGCAACACTGAAAGAACATCACACACTAGCTTTGTCCCAAAACGTCGGCTGCATCCTTCGGAGGACCCGGTATTCGCGGTCTACGTGGGCCGGGTCCTTCAAAGACCGAAAAGGCTGGAAGTGCGAGGCTGTGAAATGGGACGGTCTAGCCTTCAGATTTGCGTCACCGCTGTGTCGGTGGAGTTTAATAAACTCGGCCGTCTGCTCCTTGCTATCTAAAATATAACAGGACACTGGCGTAAATTCTCGACCGTCTCACACTTCTGTTTAATCAGTTTCCTGCTTAACGTTTATTCAGCTGTGTGAAAATCCCGGAGGATCAAAGTGGATCAAACTGGATTCATCAAGGGACGTCAGGCACAGGACAATATAAGGAGAGTCCTTCACATTATTGACAATGCAGAAAAAACGAATATCAGTACTGTGTTAATTAGCTTAGATCAAGAAAAGGCATTTGATAGCGTAAGCTGGCTCTTCCTATTTGGAGTATTGGAAAAATTCGGGTTTAAGGACAGCTCAATACAATGTATAAGGACAATCTATAATCAACCTACAGCTAGAATCAAGGTGAATGGCAGTCTGACAGATAGAATTCGGCTATATAGAGGTACAAAACAGGGCTGTGTCTTGTCACCAATTCTTTTTGCTTTATATGTTGAGCCACTAGCACAAGCAGTGCGACAACATTCAAAGTTGGAGGGGGTATCCCTTGCTGGACAAAAACACCTTATTGGATTGTTTGCTGATGACGTTATTATTTTTCTACGAAACCCTGACAAGTGCTTCCCAATTTTGATGCAACTATTCCATACCTTTGAATACTTATCAGGCTATAAAATTAATGTATCCAAAACACAAATTCTATCATTCAATTATATACCCTCCCAAAAGATCAGAGACGAATACAAATTAAATTGGCACTCGAACAACATGAAATATTTGGGCGTAACCTTGACAAAATCATTATCAGATATGGCGGACATAAACTATAATCAGGTGGAGGGCAACATTAGAAAAGATCTAGAACGGTGGTCGGCAACACCTACAAACTTCTACTCAAGAATCCAAATAATAAAGATGAATGTTCTCCCAAGACTGTTATACATGTTTCAGTCACTCCCACTTCCTATATCTCAAAAAAAATTCAAAATATGGGACAAGATGATATCAAGGTTTATTTGGGGTGGGAAGAAGCCCAGAATAAGACTAACAACACTGCAACTCCCGAAGCGCAAGGGAGGGATGGCCTTGCCGAACCTAAGGGAATACTTCTATGCAGCCCAACTCAGACCACTTGCTGGTTGGTGTAGACCAGAATATGAGGCAAGATGGAAGGAAATTGAGAAAGAAATCGAGGGAAACAACATTCAGATTTTTATCTCTGACAAACATTTAATGACAAAGAATAAAAGTGGAATGAATCAAATTGTGAAATTTACATTAGACATATGGCACACAGTAATAGAAAAATGTCAGTTAAAAGAACAATTATTTATACTCAGATGGTTTAGACATGATAAAAATTTCAAGGCAGGACAATTGGACCAAACATTCAAACAGTGGGAACTAAAAGGGATTACAGCAGTTTGTACCCTTATGAAAAACGGAGGACTAATGAGTTTCCAACAACTAAAAAACAAATACAAATTGGAAAATAGAGATTTCTTTAGATATTTGCAAGTTAGGGACTACTACGCAAAACAAATAAAATCTGACTGGCTTGGGAAACCACTGGGGGTTGTCGGAAAAGTAAAAGACTGCTATGAACATAAACAATTTAAAACTATTTCCACCTTCTATAGGTCATTAGAAGAAAATAGACAAGATTCAACACTCTATATTAAAAAGAAATGGGAAGTTGAACTGACCATAAAAATAACAGAGAAAGAATGGCTCAATATGTGTGAATTGCAACACAGTACAACTAATTCGCCGTTGTGGAGGGAATTTTGTTGGAAAAATTTGACACGTTTTTTCATTACACCCAAAATAAAAAGCAAACTGACCTCAAGTTTACAAAATTGTTGGAGATTGTGTGGAGAAATGGAAGCGGATCATTCTCATGTATTCTGGAAATGCATTAAAATTAAAAACTATTGGGAAGACTTAAAAATGAATATGGATAATATTTTGAGTTATACATTCCCAAATACTTGCCAAGTGATGTATCTAGGAAACATAAAAGAATACATACAAAAAGAGGACGTGTATTTAGTCAAAATAATTCTGGCCGCAACAAAAAAAGCAATTACAAAGAAGTGGTTACATCCAGATCCTCCCACCCAGCGGGATTGGATCAGTATTGTAGAGGATACCTCAGAGATGGAAAAAATAACACTCAACATTAGACTGATGGGAGGTAAATACGACAGACTATGGAGGAAGTGGAAAACATTCAGAAGTGACACAAATGAAATAACATAATAGGTTTTCTTTTTTTTTTCTGCAATGTGATAAATGGAGAAAGATATGTAAACTCCAGACTCTATGTTTGTTTATATGTATGTCTGTTTGTTATTTTCTTTACTGTATGTCCACAATGATAAAATAACCTAATAAAAATCAAAGTAAAAAAAAAAAAAAAAAAAAAGAAAATCCCGGAGGAACTTTGATCTCAGCCAAACCGATTTACTCCGGAACAAATAAAACACAGAAAAAAGGCAAACAATTACATTTTTAAGTTCTCCGAGTGACTTATATATCATGTTTAACCTGAGTAGTGAAAGAGCAGGGGTCTGAAAACGATGAAGCCGGGCGTCCGCTGCTCTCGCCGGCTGGAGTGACCATTGAACCCCCCGGCTTGCTAGCGAGCGGGTGGGTAACAGACGTCTCCGAAAACGTCGGCACACTTTTGCAAATATGCGATGTCTTGATAAACCAAGCAGATATTTGAAGTTTACACAGCTACTTTCTCGCCTGAAAATATGTTAAAAGTTTATTTTGTGACCCAGAAAGATTAATAAGAGTAATTTGAAAACTTAGTAGCAGCCGCCATTGTTGGCAGCTGAAATTTGGCTGGGCCGCGCTATGAATTCTGGGATATGGTGGGCCACGAAGGACACACCCGACGAATCCTTCAAATTTGGGGAAATGAAGGACGCATTTGTCGGGCACATTTGAAGGAGTCGACAAATACGGACAGCCTTCATCGCCTGGCTGTGATGTAATCGGCCTTCAAATGCAGCCTCTGGAGGATGCAGCCGACGTTTTGGGACACAGCTACTAATTTGCTTCCATCATCCAACCTGAAGAGGAAACAGAGACGCCTCCCCTTCAAAGTAAAAGCTGCTCCTTTTGGACACAGTATCAAAGAAAGTCTACAGTATAACATAGAAAAGACAGAACAAAGTTTTGGTTGTTTTTAAATTGTGCAGAAATGAAACTACACTAAGCTCAATTATGTGACAGACATTTCACCCCATGTCAGTTTGGCCTCATCCTGGGCCGGATTATCCAGCACACACTCTGACCACAGGCCCAGGGGCCACGCACAGCTGGGCTCCATCCCAGAGACAGGAAACAAACCAACACAATAATTAGGGCTGCTCGATTATGGCAAAAATGATAATCACGATTATTTTCACTGAAATTGAGATCTCGATTATTTGACGATATTTATTTAACCCTTTAAGACCTACTATAGCACCAAGTCCGCCAGAGCTTATATTATATTTTTACATGCTGTAGTGCCATTTGTGGGAGCATTTCAAGTTGCTATATAACTGTTATAGCCCATATTTTAATAATATGTATACATTAAGTCCATAGTAACTACATTAATTGCAAAAAAGTGCAATAAACTACAAAAAAATTGAAAATAGTTTTTGTTTTTTTACATATATTTCTACTTGGAGAAATTTAAGAGGCTTATCCCTCAAAACTTTAAATACAAAAAAGTTGCAAAAAATAGTTTACAATAACAGGAAACTTATTGTGAGTGTCTTCATAGTTTTATTTTGGAGATACACCAATTTTTATATACTGCAGGAAAAACGAAAAAACAATCCTATGATGCAAATTTGCAAAGAAAACAGCATGTGCATCAAAATAAACTATTTCCAGCAGTGCAATTCGAGTTCTAAGCATCCCAGAAACTATTCAGAAAAGTCAAACATGACCAGTATAGGTTTTTAAGGCCTACAAGTAAAAAAAACTACATTTCCGCAAAAATGACATCACTTCCGGTTTCGGCCAGGAAATGGCGGACATGTGATAGTTGCGCTGACGACTTTTTCAATGTGGGACGTGTTACGAACAGCTGATCGGATCGGCGAAGCGTGTTTCTGGAATATTATGCTTTTGTTCCTGCAAGCGCTTTTTATGCAATTTTTGCAAAGCTATATGTGGAACGAAACCGTGACCGAGGACAAGCTGATGGCATAAGATGTAAGTACAACTCCTCTGGTTTCATATGCAAACAAATTATTGCGCTAGCTTACATGGTTCAGGTTCTACAGGGATTTAAAAATAGTTACACAAAACGGAGCATGCTGCTCTGACCGGATTTAAAGGGTTAACAATGACTTTAAAAAATAATAGTGTGCAACACCACTGAAGTTTTTTGTTTTTAACCTCTCTTTTCAACCAACGGCAGTCACTCTCCTCTCCAAATAACTTCTGCTTAGCTTTCCGAGCTTCCCTCGGGTCCTCTTAATCAGCGGTCTCCAACCTTTTTTGCGCCACGGACCAGTTTATGCCCGACAATATTTTCACGGACCGGCCTTTAATGTGTCGCCGATAAATGAAGGAGGGGCTAATAATCGGCTCAGTCATTTTTAATGATCGTTGAAAGCCCAGATCGTAATCGTGATTAAAATTCGATTAATTGAGCAGCCCTACCAATAATAAAAGCACCATGTGATCTTCTTACATCTTCAAGACAAACATAGTAAAAACATGAACATATTTGTTTCCTGATAAAATGATGTGACAGGTAGAACAGAGTAAAGTGGTGGTGTTACAGCCTTTCTCCCCTCTGCTGCCGAGGCTGTTAGTCTCTCCCAAACTCAGCTACAGGACTTCCAAATGAATGAAAGCAGCAGAAGTGGCTTTACAAATGAAAGAGGAAGAGGAGAAGAAGAGGAGAGGGAGGCCACCCTGACCATCACTCCAGCTGAAAACATCACACTTCCATTAAAGTTGGTGAGAAAATGTTGAGCAGGATGAGCTGCTGGCTAATCTGGAGGCTGTAGCAGCAGCTCACAGTCACAGTGGGTTTCCACTCATGAAAAAGCTCTGGCTGCTTCATTTCTCATCTCATATCAGAGACTTTAAAGCTTCACTGAAGCTGTACTGTGATGCTTCCATATCCCAGTGAGGCCTCCATAATGATTTCAGCTGTTCTGTACACACACTGTGTGCCCTGTATGGCTCAAAGTCTCTGCAGCCTGTTTTTATCTGCTATCATCAGATCTTCATCATCCTCATTCACATCCCTCACACACTCTACAGCCTCATCAGCACTGACTTCATCTTCACTGACTGATGGAGCACAACATGAACCTGTGGAGGCTGAAACACTGTCCTGTCAAACATCTCCCCGTCACCACTCCACTTCTGTCAGCCTTTAAATGAACCCTGCTCAAGTCTGTCACTTCTGTTTGGAGCCAAAAGGAAAAACTGTTGTTCAGTCGTTTGGAAAGACAACATTTCTGAAAGCACTCAAACTTCTTCACATTTGTCTTCAGACACATCCTGAACATTTAGGAACTAAAGAAAGTTTCAAACATCAAAGACCTGAAATATAGAAAAACAACAACAGCCGCAGTCAGTGAACTCACCTCAGAGTCTCCAGTCGACAGTTTGGACTCTCCAGTCCAGCACACAGAAGCTTCACACCTGAATCCTGCAGCTTGTTCCAAGTCATGTCCAGCTGTGTCAGATGGGAGGGGCTGGACTTCAGAGCTGAGGCCACAACTTCACAGTGAGACTCTGAGAGTCCACAGTTAGTCAGTCTGTGATGATAGAAAATATAAAATGTGTTATTATAAAAGCAGAAAATCTGCATTATAAACACAGACTGAATGTATATGAAGACAAAACAGAGTGAGGTCATAATCTGATGAATCTGCTCTTCACATCTGTGCTTCAGCTCCTCTTACGGTGTTTGACATGACACAACGATTGAGTCTCTCTCAGACCTGCAGACTTTTAATGAGAATCTTTGTTTGGCTTTAATCTGCAGATGAAGGAGGAAGATGGTGTCACATTTAGGCTTCCATAATGTCCACAGTCTGTCACTGAGATCTGATCCAGAGTCAGAGTGAAGACACACATTTGGACTGTTTCCTGTTTTGACTCCAGAACATTTTGAATGAGTTCAGCTCAGTGAAGAGTTCCAGCTGGAAAGATGATCTCTGTTTGCTACCTGCTGTCAGGTACGACTGTTCACGTCCACACGCAGGAAAAACCTGCTGACTGTTACCAAACGGAGCAGAAATCTCATCACTGGACAATAATGATGAATGAACTCAGAGCTGCTGATATCAGATCTGATTTCAGGGGAACTAAACACAGAAATGATTGGCTCATTTTAGCTTTCTGAGCCATTATCTGCTGGTGTGTCGCTAGTTGGCAGAAAATGATTTGTATTCCTGTTCAGGACTTCAGTGTTTATGAGTCCAGATCCAGGTGACAGCAAGTCAAAATGATGTTACCTGTCTGTGTCCAGCAGCAGCCTGTATTCACTTTGAATATTGTTATAACCTGACATGGATCAGTTTGTCTTTGATTGGTTTGTAAAGGTCACTGTTTCCATTGGACCTGAGTGACGTACAAAGACAGAGAGGGAGAGAAAGGAGAGAGAGGATGGAGACAGCAAAGAGAGAGCAAACACAAACAGGTGAGAGGGGACAGGTGACCATGGTCAGCAACCAATCAGAGAGCTTCTGTTTGACCCACAGTCACTGATGATGACTGCACATAACCAAGCAGTGTGTTACTCTGATATCAAATATGGATCCTGCTCTTATAATAATGATCATCAGATGATATTATTGTGTTATTTTGTAGCTGAATACAATGTTTGTGTGATTATCAGTGAAAGAAGCAGTGAGGAGGATGGAGAGAGAGAGAGGACAGAGGGTGAAGTTAGAAACACTAAAAGGATTTTTCATGGATTTCATGGATGATTTGAGTGATTTCCAGCAGGACACTTAAACATGTCAGTGGACGTCCTAAAGAACATATTCACTGATATGAAACGTGTCATTGAACAGGATTAATATCAGTGGAAACATGGTGGAAACAGCTGTGACTGCATGGATGTGACACACTTCAAATCTGTTCTCCACTCTTGGATTTGGGATCCATGGAGCTGCTGCTGAGTCTGTACAATAAAGGAATGGTGTGGAAGGTTGCAGCGTACGGACACAAACACTTTGTGCTTACAATCTGATTTTATTTTCAACATTAAGCTACTAACCTACACTGATCAGTGATGTTAATGATCACATCTGGACTCACCCAGCCTTTCTGCAGTTCCTCACAGCTGGAATCAGTCTCTGTCGTCCCCGCTCTGATGTTTTGTACTTCAGCAGGTCCAACTCATCCAGAACCTCCTCTGACATCTGCAGCATGAAGGCCAGAGCTGAGCACTCGATCTCAGAGAGTTTCTTCTCTGATCTGTTCTCTGACTTCAGGAACTCTTGGATCTCCTGAAATAATGAGAGGTCGTTCATCTCCATCAGACAGTGGAAGATGTTGATGCTTCTGTCAGGAGAGATTTCATAACTGTTCATCTCCTTCAGGTTGTTGATGACTCTCTGGATGGTTCCTGGACTGATCTCTGTCTGACCCAGCAGACCTACTAAGAGTCTCTGGTTGGACTCCAGACAGAGGCCATGAAGGAAGCGAACAAACAGGTCCAGGTGGCCATTTTTACTCTGCAGGGATTTATACATGGCTCTGCTCAGGAAATCATCCAGAGAGGACTCGTTGTATTTTTTTCCCAAAAAGTTCTTCAGCACCTCTGTCTTCCTGCTGGTGTGACAGTGGAACATGTAGACAGCAGCCAGAAACTCCTGAATGCTCAGATGAACAAAGCAGTAGACTGGTTTCTGGAAGATCACACACTCTCTTTTGAAGATCTCTGTACAAACTCCTGAGTACACCGAGGCCTCTGTCACATCCAGACCACACTGCTCCAGGTCTTCTTGGTAGAACATGATGTTTCCTTTCTCCAGATGTTCAAACGCCAGCCTCCCCAGCTTCAGAAGAACTTCCCTGTCAGCCTCCGTCAGCTCCTGTGGACTCGTCTCATGTACTTGTTCTTCTTCCTCTTTGTCTGAACCAGCAGGAAGTGTGAGTACATGTCAGTCAGGGTCTTGGGCAGCTCTCCTCTCTGCTCTGTAGTCAACATGTGCTCCAGAACTGTAGCAGTGATCCAGCAGAAGACTGGGATACTACACATGATGTGGAGGCTCCTGGATGTCTTCATGTGGGAGATGATTCTGCTGGACAGCTCTTCATCACTGAATCTCCTCCTGAAGTACTCCTCCTTCTGGGCGTCAGTGAAGCCTCGTACTTCTGTTAGCCTGTCAACACATGTAGGAGGGATCTGATTGGCTGCTGCGGGTCGGGAAGTTATCCAGACGAGAGCCGAGGGAAGCAGCTTCCCCTGGATGAGGTTTGTCAGCAGCTGGCTGACTGATGACTTCTGTGTGACATCAGACAGCAGCTTCCTGTTGGTGAAATCCAATGAAAGTCTGCTTTCATCCAGGCCGTCAAAGATGAACAAAAGCTGAGAGACAGCCAGCTTCTCTGCTGTGACCTTCTGTAATGTTGGATGGAAAACATGGAGCAGCTCCAGAAGACTGTACTGCTCATCTCTGATCAGGTTCAGCTCCCTGAATGAAAGCAGAACCACCACACTGACATGTTGGTTCTCCAAGCCCTCTGCCCAGTCCAGAGTGAACTTCTGCACTGAGAAGGTTTTTCCAACACCAGCCACGCCGTTGGTCAGAACCACTCTGATGGGTCTCTGTTGGTCAGGTAAGGCTTTAAAGATGTCCTGGCACCTGATTGGAGCGTCATGGAGGGCGTCCATCTTGGAAGCTGTCTCCAGCTGCCTCACCTCATGTTGGGTATGAACCTCTTCACTCTGTCCCTCTGTGATGTAGAGCTCAGTGTAGATGGTGTTGAGGAGGGTTCTACTTCCTGTTTCATCACTTCCTTCAGTCACACGTTCACATCTCCTCCTCAGACTGATCTTATGTTCATCTAAAACCTCCTGCAGACCAACATCTGCTGAAAGAAAGAAAAACAATGAGACTAAAGAGAAAGAAAACTCTTCAATGTCTGAACAACACAAGAAGTCCAGTTTTCAGAAATGAGTCCATCAGCAGACAGATGTTCAGTCTTACTTTGTACACAGCTGCTCTGACTGGCTGTCTGCAGTCCAGCTCTGCTTCTGGATCTTTCTCCACACTGGGGACAGGAGGAGTCTCCCGATGAAGCAGACTGGTCCCAGTATGAGGAGATGCACTGTCTGCAGAACCAGTGTCCACAGCTGGTAGAGACTGGATCCTTCAGGACGTCCTGACACAAAGCACAGCAGGACAGCTGCTCCTCCTCACAAACACCACTCCTCTTCCTCTTCCTCTCTCTGTGAACACATTTCTTCATCACTAAAACATTTACTGTCAGTGAAAAACATCCAGATGTGACCAAACTGCAGTCCCTCACAGTTCCTTTGATTTCATCAACACTAATGAGCTGCTCTTCCTGTCTGCCTGTCTCATTAAACACTGAGCGATGAATACAAACTCAACACTTCCTGCAGACTTCCTGACTTCACAATAAAAGCTTTCCATCAGAGAGACACAGTTATGACTTTCACTGTTTTACAGCCGCTGTGTGCAGATTATCTGGGTCAGTTCACTCTGAAGCAGCTTAGAAGTGTCCGTGTAGAGCCGTGGTCTGACACACAGAGACTCCTGATTTTCTCTATTTAAACAAACATGATGAAGATGAGCAGGTTTCTCTTCTAGTATAAAACTCTGTGTCTCTCTGGCTGGCTCATGATGGCTTTTCAGGTTTTATGTTTTGCTCTCTCCTGCTATGGTTTTGCCTGCCTGGGTGGAGCTTGTAATGGCCTCTCGCTCTTGGTCCACACAGCTATGATGATTACACCACCTGTTGCTGACTCACCTGGGCTTACCGGTAACCATTTAACGCTGCGGCACGGAGCAGTTTGTCGCTGGGACATTGACCCTCCTGTGTTCATGATCTCAGCTCCTTGCTAAGAAATCTCTCTCTAAATTCACCAGTTGGGTTAACTTTGTGTATACTTTGAGTAAATATTTCCCCGGACCTGGTTACAGACGCTTACCTGTGACTCCCGTGTGTGGCTGTGTGAGTGGAGAGCAGGACAAGAGTGTCTGAAGAGGAGTGAGTGTGGACTCCCTTCCCTCTTTTCCCTGGAGCCCTGGACCCCCTCCCCAATTCACTGTACATATATAGAGCACTGTGGTTCACCCCTTTGGTAAATAAACTGTCACCTTTTTGTTTGTCAGAACTCAGTCTGTGCTTGACTTCCTCTGTTAGCCATGACATTTTGTTGGTTCTCTCTCTTCAGGTCCCTGTAAGTGTTTGATCTAAAACATTATATTTATTCTGCTTTGATTGTTTTGTGTGCTGAGGGACATTGTTGCATGATCCACTTTTTCTTATCACTCAAATATCCTGATACTTTCAGAAAGTTGGAGAGCTCTCCTGGCTTGCTTAGTCTTTGCTCTGTACTGCAGTACTTGCACTGGTTTCACTGGACAAGTCTGCATGTGAATCTACAACTGATCTGACATTGTGGCACAAACACAGTAAACAAACACTACGAGCACCTTGTTTCATGTGCAGTGGCTTTCTTCTCATTCTGTTACTGAACACTGTATGAAAAGCCTCTCACTGCCAGCATCCTTCCAGCCCCACGACAACAAGACCAACTCACATCTTCACAACACCAAGAATTTTTCCCCTTTTCTTTGGAGAAACTAAGAAGCCAATAGGATTGTAGCTCAAACTTGCTCACAGTCCTGCTTCATCACTGCTCACTCCTACCTGTGTTGGTGCTCAGTGGACAGTCATAGCCTGCTGCTAGCATGAATGCTAAACGTACTGCTGTGGATGATCAGCAGAAAAAGATGTTGTCAGGTTGACTGTTTGCTGTATTTAAAGTGTTTTTCTCAGTTCATCTGTATTCAAAGTGCATTCGGGGCTTTAGCTGACAGCTCTTTGTGCTAACAAACTAAACTCTCTTAGTTTAAGCCAACAGACAAAAACACGTTGATGTTCTCTCGTCACCTAACAAAGTCCAAACCCTGTGAACTATTTTAGCTTTAATAACTGTGGATTCAGGTATCCTGAACCCATCTTTGGACATTTGTAATTAAATATTTTAAAACTCCATCAGAGACTCCTGATGTGGCTGTTTGGAGAAGGAAAAGAGGGACAAAGTGGAGCGTTGAGCTGAGGCTTCATTCACTGAAAACCTACAGTTATGTTTTCTTATTTCTGCTGTTTGCATGTTCACAGCTGAAATAAAGCTGCCTCTTTGACTTCATCCTGTTGTGTTTGGGTCCAATCCTGCCTGCCACACAGCGCTACAGGACAAAGTCTAATATTTTTATCTTTTTAATGAATCTTTGGTCATATTTATCCAGGAAAACACAAACATGTAAAGGAGTCATCACAGGTCTCTGACCTCGTTGGTCCAGGTTCAGCACTGAAGAATGGAGGTTCAGGTTTGGACCAGTCACTCCTCACAGACGGACAGCTGGATCCTGCAGACTGTGACCTCTGACCTCTGCAGACACAAACATGTTTTATTCAATGATCAATTCTCTGATAAAGTGATTGAAGCAGCTATGATCACACAGACTGCAGATAATGCAGCTGTTTCCTGTCAGTAACAGTCCTCTAAGATTAGAGTTCAGCTTTTTACAGGAAAACAAATGTCCCTGAATGCAACAGTGAGACACAGTCTGCCTGTGTGGCTGTGATAGCTGCCGTTAGGAGCGCTCATGTGTTTGCAGTTAGACGAGGAGATGTCACCATCATGGACACGTTAACAAATCCTGCAGCATCACGTGGCACAAACACTTTGTGTTCCTGTCATCTGCAAGCAACAGGAAGTTCATTAATAAAGGCGGGATGGAGACGCGACTGTGATGGTTCTCCTTCATCCAGCTGTTACACACATCTGGGCTCACACGACGAGCCTTTGTCTAATACAGCAGCTGCTCTCTGAACACTTTTCTGAAGAGGAGCTGCACAAACCTTTGTTTGCTTTCTAGAGCAGCGTATCAAAGTCAAACTACCCACTGCTAGCAGCTGTTTCTATCATAGTTTAGGATCCAGATGTGTGAGGTCTAGATTTACACCTCTGATTAAAATACATAGTTAAAAACAGCCAATTGTGTCCAAATGTGTCTTAAACCAGATAAACTGACAGTTACAGCTGAGCCTGTGTGTCCTTGGAGACACTGCTCTGCTACAGAGATGCATTTTAGAAACCAGGAAACATCAAAATCATTTAATCAGTGAGTTCTTGTTACTAACAGCTCACCTCTCTGCAGCAGAGACTTTAGAATCAATGAGGAAACCTCTAGACACGTCACTCTGTAAGGACACAGAGCTGGGTGGAGGTCCAGGTTGGTCCCTGTGAACAATGATGGAGCAGTGATGTGAGTGCTGAGCTGTGACATGGAGAAGAGTCATGGACAGTTAGAGATGGTCATCTCACCTCTGAGCTTTGGTCTGGCTCTCATGTTCCCCACACAGAGTGCTTTTAGAGGGAGGGGCTCCCTCCTCTCTGTCCTCACACTGATCCATGCTGCTCAATTCACATCAGCTCACACACACTTTCTACCTTCACCTGCAGAGGAAACACAAATCATTCATGTGCACATCAACTGAGAGCTGCAGAGGTCGTGTCTGATGTGTTGGACTAACATCCATCTGAGACGCAGCTTTCATCAGTTCACTACAAAAAGTGTCACAGAGCCCAGTTCAGCCTCCAAATCCTCCATTACTGTAGTCCTACAAAGCAGCAGGTCAAACATGGCTGCAGAGAGCAGCTTTATGTCAGTAACCATGTCCAGGACCGAGCTGACTGCTTACAGAGTTCATACTCTAACTGCTAGCTGCTCTGCTAGCTAAGCTAACTCAGTAACAGTGACTCTGACAGCAGTTACTGTGGAACAGCGGCCGAGCTCAGGACACATTCAGTGTGTTTAGTCTGAGTCCTGTGTTCAGATTCCTGCTGAATCCAGCAGGAATCTGAGCTCATCTCTGCACACAGAGCAGCTTCAGCTCTGGGATAAACTGCTCGCTTCACGTCCTTCTCAGCTCACAGACTCTCATCCTGATATTTTCCTTTAAAATCTGATGGTATAATTCATCTGAGTTTACACTTTATCTGCATAAATACAGAAAAACAGAGCCAAACACCAGAAACCATCAGTTTCACCATGTAGAATATATTGTTGTTTCCTTTTAATTCAGAGAAAAACTCTGATTTTGATTTTCTCTGTTCTCTTTGCTGCTGAGTCTCTATCTCATCTTCACTCTCAAACATTTAAACAGCAGCGAGTCTGCAGCTGAGGGAACACAAACTCAAACTATCGGAACAGGTTTGATCGTTTCTTGCCTGTATTAATTCGGTGATTCATTAAATGTATAACTGTTATAATCTGCTGCTGAGTGTCTTACGCTGATGAAAATGCAGAAAACACAGATCACGAACACCAGTTCAACCAATCACATTCATTCCACTTTGATCTGTGACAAACTGACACGTTCATCTCTGTTAAAGTGTTGCGTTAGACTGCTATATATTTTTGTGTTCTTTATGCTGTCGATTTTCATGTCTCTGGAATAGTTGGCAGCAATAAGGATGATTTTCTGTAAAATAATATTGATATGAGCCGTGAATTATTCGTAGATGAGCGTTAGATTAGTTTGATGGGTTAACTCAGAGAGCTGAAGATATGGTGGACATGCTGACCTCGCTCCGTGGTGTACAGGGCCGTTTACCCTCATGATTAATATTCACAATAAAAAAACGAGGCGAACATCATGAAGTCTGTGTGTGTTTCATAGTGTCGAACCACCTTTGTACAGTTAAACCTAACAGTTACTACATTATTTCTTTTATGTGTTTATCAGGTCACGCTGATTATTGAACAAAAACCCAAACATCAGATGTTAATCGAATCTTTTTGCTCTCTCTCCTCCTTAAACATGTTTTTAATGTTAGTTATAATTCAGAATTGGCGACTGGAACACGTATGACACATACGAACATCAGGAAATAAAACCTAAATAAATATAACCTCAGTAAATGAAGTCAGTGTACAGCGGGGGTTATTACAGCTGTGTACCGGGGCCTGCGCTTTGTCGGTGGTAATAACAGCTCGATTGCTTGCGAGGCGAGTGGGTCTGTCCCACGCTTTGCCGTGAGCAGGGTTCATACGCCCTTTTCAGGGTCAAATTCAAGCACTTTTTAAGCACTTTCAAGGTCCCTTTTCAAGATTTTTCCTGCACATCAGCCCCCCCGCCAAAAAAAAAGAAAAAAAAGAATGCATGTTTCAACTTGCATTACCTCAGTAAGACCATGTGAAAATGAAAACAAATCATCCTAGGTGAACTTAAACAGCTTTGTTCAACTTTTGTTAAGAAATAAAAAAATGCACCACACCATACAGTGGAACCCCGACTTACAAATGCCCCATTTCACGAAAAATTCAAGTTACGAAGGCACTGAATGGCAATATTTGTGGCCGTGTTATGGCAAAATGCCCGAGTAACAAAATCCGCTGGCTCCGATTGGCTGAGCCTACCACGCCCACAATGCCTTCCGAATCATGTGACAACCCCTTGGTTTCCACACTTGCGCTTCGCTGTTCCACTTGAACGATGTATTGTTGTTCTAGTTAGCAATTAGCCTATAGCCTATCGTTCAGCATCGCCTCACTCAAAACGCGCAACTCAATTACGAAAGACCCTCGGGAATGAATTCATTTTGTAAGTCGGGGTTCCACTGTACTGCAAAAGGAAACGATCGCCTTATTTACATAGTGTATAAACTCTAAATGCCCATTTCACTTAAAAATTAAGATGTGAAAATGTGAACAAAAAAACAAAAGAAGAAATAAATAAGTCTGCTCATCAGATATTGATGCTTCTTTCTTGTGTGACAAGAATTTGGAGACAGATGTTTGTTTGTTTTTTAAGTTAATTCCCAATAAAACTGTTTTATTGCTAACTACCTTGCTGTCTGTATTATTGCTGAAGTCCTAAATGATCACTTTTAAAATGTTTGTGCTAATAACATCCTGTAAAGTCAGACAGGCATGGAGAACAGCACTGACTGGGAGGCTTTGAACACATCAAATAGTTCAATTCAACATAAGACTTTAAGAATGCACAAGCATCTACTTTAAAATCTATTAATTTTATCATCCATGATATTATTTTGTACAATTCCAATGTATTTTGTTCATCTCCCTTAAATAAACAGGCAGCCTTAAAGTATGAAATATTCATATACAAACACATATAAATGTGTGTACTGTCTCAGTGGCTGATAGTACCCCACAGGCCTCAGTGTGAGCTTGAAGACATTTATAATGTTTAAGTAGTTTAATGTGCAGGTGCTGACGATAAACACATTTTGAATGAAAGCCGGGGAACTTTGGTAGCACAGAAACAAGTGGCTATTCTTTGTGACTATATGGATCACTCATATTACCATTATTTCAAATACTCCAGAAAGCTGGTGTCCAGGGTGTAATTGGCCGTTTTTGACTACTTTTGATGTGGCCTCTATATTTTACCTTTAAAACAGTTTATCTTGCCAATCTGTTATTTTCTCATTTTGACCAACTGTATCAGCACAATTTATCTAAATTCAGACAAAATTTAAAATACGAGTAGAAAGTGATATTTTGACTGTAAAAACCACACACATGTTTAACGAATCATTTTCATAACTTGAAATGCAAATAGAGATTGTACATTTTTAAAAATACGCACACGTTTTGCAGACAACAAAATTATATTTACCTAAAAATGCAGCCAAGGCTCAGACGTTTTTCATATAATCATTTCAAACTATTTACAGAACAATCAGGCGTAAGGCAGCCCAGGCGGGGAAATTTTGCTTTTACATTTTGCAACGCATTTTATTTCTCTATCTGATAAGAAAACTATTCAATCAGATAGTTGTTTGTGGTGAGCAATAATAAACAATGGATAATCCGTATACAAACAAATTCAAGCCTTTCTCCTCAACGGAGAGCCTCCCCCGATTGAACAACAACCCGTCAACAACATGCTGAACTGTGACTCTTCTTCCCTCTAAAGTCCTGGTGTTAACACTCACCCTGCATCAGCTTCACCTATTTTAAATTGTTTTTACTTTTCAAACCGACGGATCATTTGAAGCCAACCATCCAAAAACTGCTTCAGCTGTGTTTGATGTTTATGCTACAGCCTGTTTACCAATATAATCAATATCAGATATCAGAGCAACAGAAACCTCGGTGATCAGGGGCCCGTTCTTCGTACCGCGCTAAGTAAGTTAGCCGGATTTGATTGTTGACGATTTCGCGTGATCTTGGATCGTTCGGTTCCCCGAAGCTCATCCGGGACTTGCTGTCATAGCAACAGAGCCGTAAGCGTAAACCTGCTGGGGAGCAGGCTTACTTTATGTAAACAGGATTAGATCACGGCCACGCAGGTATGTCCGCTTCATTTATACGAAAGCAACAGCGATATTCCACCACTGTTTCACCATAAATAAATAACATCAATGTAACTAAAGATAATGCAGTACTTGATCCTTTTATTGATGTCACACAGATACATACAGGTCATTTCCTAAAAAAGGGAAATGTACTATTAACATTCTATTACATGTATGTGATTATTACAGATGTAATTCATATTTCAGAGTAGTAATTGTAAATTACTTCGTGTAATCAAGATGAGAGACCACGGCTATAAAAGCGAAGGTGGATTTGGGAAGCCTGTCACAGCCATGTCCTGTCCGTATACGCGAGCCACCCATTGCGGAAGGTGCAAGATTGATAAGGAGAGTCCTCAGAATTCAGCGTATATTGCGGGACAGACAGGATCCTTTAGCTCAGCGCGACAGTGTGCTCATAGAGAGATATCGATTTTCCCGTGAGGGTATTATTCACTTAACCAACTTGTTGACGAGGGGGTGCAGGACCACCACCTGTCTTTTTTTGCTCTGCCCTTTTCTTGGTTGCTGTTATAAACAAACAGATTATTCCAGGGTCTCTTTCCAAGAGACTAAAAGCAATATAAGTGATAAATATTACCATTCTGTAGAATATTCTTATATTTCACTTTTACTTGTTCCCATGTTCTAGTGGGTCCTGTTGTGGCTCTAATGTGAAAGGGGATATAATATAACATATTATAATATAATATAATGTAATATAATATTGGATAATATAGTGTGATATGATAAATCTACCCTACCGCCTACTGGTGTTGGCCAGAGGGGCCGATGGCGCAATATGGCAGCCTGGCTTCTGTCAGTCTGCCCCAGGGCAGCTGTGGCTACAACCGTAGCTGCCTCCACCAGTGTGTGAATGTGAGAGTGACTGAATAGTGGCATTGTAAAGCGCTTTGGGTGCCTTGAAAAGCGCTATATCAATCCACTCCATTATTATTGTTATTATTAAATTACTTACGAGTTTAATTTGTCAGCAACTTCCTGCCAGCCCTCTCTCCTTGCTTTTGCAGCCTTTGCAGTGTTCCCTTGCGTTCTGATTAAACTCTGAAACTCCTGAAATCCCTCACTCAAGAGTTCTTGCTCTGCTGCCGAAAAATACCGAGCCGAGCGCGCTCCGTCGACATTTTCGCCGACCAATCAGAGGGTTGCCGATCAATGTTTCCACTATCGATGCGTAGCCCCTTTTACGACACCCAGTGATGTCACATTACTGCGTCCAGCTGTACTAATCGTCAACAGCAGGTGTGTTCGGGGAACCGGATTAGCGAGCTCACGGTTAGCGCGATGGTTTGGTCTTGGATGTAGTGAGCGACATACGAAGAACGGGCCCCAGGACGCTGGGACTGAGAACAGGAAGTGGCTCAAACGTCACAGTCTCATAACGTCACCCTGAACTCCACTCACGGAGTTTCTGTCGCCATTGTAGTTTTTAAAGTCCCGTGATAAAGGCGGGTCTTTCTGTGAATCCGCACGCTCATTGGCTAATAGCTCGAGATTGACACATCGTTATCCAATGAGCGTGCGGGAACTTCCGACATAAAGTTGTTTCCTTTGAAAAACCAAAGTCTGATTATTTTTGCCTCCACTGACGGAGCCTGTTGTTCCCGCCACAGAGACACAGTAATGTCAGAGCGGTGTTAACACTCACCCTGCCTCAGCACAGCTCTCACTCTCCTCCTGCTCTCTCACACTAAACGGAGGCTCAGCTAAACTCACTTCCTCTCTACTTACAGGAAACCAGCGCTCAGAGGAGCCGACCGGCCTCACATTTCACCCACAGACACGAACAGCGTGGAATTATTTTATGTCATAAGAAGAAACATATTCATGTTAACACTCACCTGCCTCAGCTCCACCTTCCTCCTCCTGCTGCTCTGAACGGAGGCTCAATACTTTCACTTTCACTGCTGCTCCCTAAACACAGAGGATGCTGGGACTTGTAGTTGTTTCCTTCTGGTGCGGTCTTCCTCTTTGTTTGTGTTTGTGTTCAAGTTATTTCGATCATGTAAACATCAACAGAACACGTGAAGCCACACAGAGTTTGTATGTCGAGGTGGGTAGTGTTTCATCTTGTTCTCTCTATAAACTTCACAAGATGCTCAGTTGAACTTTCCCTCCAACCGGGGTAAACTTTTATTAAACTCTTAATAAACAGTCATGAGTCTCTGGTTCTCACCTTCCGGTGTTACACTCTCAAACCTCCGGGTGGAACACACAGGTAAATGCAATTCCCATTGCTACATCCCTTTTCTTTTACAAAGACAATGAACTATTCATAAATTGAGAACTCAGTTTGCAGCTGGAACAAAACTTAGACATGACATTTCTTTGTTAGACACAATTTTCTTCAAAAATAAAAAATTCTTTCTTCCACTTACTTTTTTAGCTTTCTTTCTATTTTCCTTTAGTATTACTTTTATTCATTTTTTCTGTTTTGTTTCTCTTTTCCTTATTTTTGTCTTTTTTTTTCCAAACAAGTAGACAGATCACAAAGCCATAACTCAAAATATTATCTCAGATGTTTTGCTCTGTTCCAGTAAACAAATCACAACATATCACTCACACATTACCCCTTAATTGCATACATAGTCCTTCAGATATCCAGGTTGTTGTACTACCCGTCCTGACCTGGGGCCCGTTCTTCGTACCTCGCTTACTACATCCAAGATCAAATGACACATCCAAGATCAAATCATCGCGCTAACTCTGAGCTCGCTATTCCGGTTCCCCGAACACACCTGTTGTTGACGATTAGTATAGCTGGATGAAGTAATGTGAGATCACTGGGTGGCCCAACAGGGGCTACGCATCGATAGTAGAAACATTGATCGGCAACCCTTTGATTGGTCGGCGAAAATGTCGAAGGAGCGCGCTCGGTATTTTTCGGCAGCAGAGCAAGAACTCTTGAGTGAGGGATTTTAGGAGTTTCAGAGTTTAATTAAAACGCAAGGGAACACTGCAAAGGCTGCAAAAGCAAGGAGAGAGGGCTGGCAGAAAGTTGCTGACAAATTAAACTCGTAAGTAATTTAATAATAACAATAATAATGGAGTGGATCTATATAGCGCTTTTCAAGGCACCCAAAGCGTTTTACAATGCCACTATTCAGTCACTCTCACATTCACACACTGGTGGAGGCAGCTACAGTTGTAGCCACAGCTGCCCTGGGGCAGACTGACAGAAGCCAGGCTGCCATATTGCGCCATCGGCCCCTCTGGCCAACACCAGTAGGCGGTAGGGTAGATTTAACATATCACACTATATTATCCAATATTATATTAAATTATCCAATATTATATTACATTATATTATAATATGTTATATTATATCCCCTTTCACATTAGAGCCACAACAGGACCCACTAGAACATGGGAACAAGTAAAAGTGAAATATAAGAATATTCTACAGAATGGTAATATTGATCACTTATATTGCTTTTCGTCTCTTGGACAGAGACCCTGAAATAATCTGTTTGTTTGTTTATAACAGCAACCAAGAAAAGGGGCAGAGCAAAAAAAGACAGGTGGTGGTCCTGCACCCCCTCGTCAACAAGTTGGTTAAGTGAATAATACCCTCACGGGAAAATCGATATCTCTCTATGAGCACACTGTCGCGCTGAGCTAAAGGATCCTGTCTGTCCCGCAATATACGCTGAATTCTGAGGACTCTCCTTATCAATCTTGCACCTTCCGCAATGGGTGTCTCGCGTATACGGACAGGACATGGCTGTGACAGGCTTCCCAAATCCACCTTCGCTTTTATAGCCGTGGTCTCTCATCTTGATTACACGAAGTAATTTGCAATTGCTACTCTGAAATCTGAATTACATCTGTAATAATCACATACATGTAATAGAATGTTAATAGTACATTTCCCTTTTTTAGGGAATGACCTGTATGTATCTGTGTGACATCAATAAAAGGATCAAGTGCTGCATTATCTTTAGTTACATTGATGTTATTTATTTATGGTGAAACAGTGGTGGAATATCGCTGTTGCTTTCGTATGAATGACGCGGACATACCTGAGTGGCCGCGATCTAATCCTGTTTACATAAAGTAAACCTGCTCCCGAGCAGGTTTACGCTTACGGCTCTGTTGTTATGACAGCAAGTCCCGGATGGGCTTCGAAGAACCGAACGATCCAAGATCACGCGAAATCGTCAACAGTCAAATCCGGCTAACTTACTTAGCGAGGTACGAAGAACGGGCCCCTGGTAGTGCTGTTTTGTGTGTTCTCTTTGCTCTGTGTAATGTTCTGTCCCTCAAGCTGGAGATGTGCTGACATGTCTTTTTTGACCTCAACAGCTCTCCTCAGATGGCGACGATTCCTTCTGAGGACTCTGCCGTTGTCCAACTCCACATCATAGGATCTGTTTCCCAGAGTGTTACACACTCTAGCCTTGGTCCATAAGTTGTGTGGTTCAAAAGGTTGGACTCGCACCAAGTCCCCTGGGTTTAATGTGTCCATGTCCTTCGCTGTCTTGTTGTAGTACTTTGTTTGTCTCTCTCTGTTTTTCATCAGTGCTAACTTGTTGTCAGTCACTTTGGGTTGCAACAATCTGTCTCCTATTGGGAGGAGTGTCCTCGTCCTCCTGCTTAACAGTCTCTGTGCAGGGCTGGTAGTTAAACCTTGGGTTGGGGTGTTTCTGTGGTCCAATAAGGCCAAATATGGATCCTGTCCAGCCAATTTTGCCTTTTTCATGAGTCGTTTGGCAGTTTTAACGGCAGACTCAGCTTTGCCGTTGCTCTGCGGATAGCCAGGTGATGAGGTATGGTGTCGAAATTCCCATTTCTGGCTGAAGTTGGCAAACTCTGTTGAGCTGTACTGGGGCCCTGTTAGAGATATTCTATTATCAAGTACTCAGATGCAATGAAATATCACTCAGACACTTAGAGCAGTTTTAAACGTGCACGGGTGAGAGACTCAGGGAGAGACTCACACACCATGGAGCAGCTCGCTGCCTTTATTTATACACAACAGGAAGCATACAAAAAAGGAAATATCATGCTTATCTTGTCAAGCAAGCAGGTGTGATTTCTCAAGAACTTTGTATTTTCTACAAGGTTGTTTCTTACTCTTGGGTGGCGGTTTCCTGCTGCTGACAATTAATGTGAAGGCAAACAGTTTCCGTTATAGAGTAGAGAGCCAGCAATTAAAATATGCAGCTGGTTGAGTACAAGAATATGTATCTGTTTGAGTACTAGACAGAAATATAAACACTCTTAGCTGATTATTATATGAATAATAAAACCTTTAAAAACAAAAATACTCTGACAGGCCCGTTGTCAGAAAAAACAATATTTGGGATTCCCTGACGTGCGAAATGAGCCTTTAGTTTCCTAATCACAGTACTCGACTTGGTATCAGGTAGATAATCTATCTCCCAAAAGTTGGAGTAATAATCAACAGTTATTAGGTAGTCCCTACCCTCAAAGTTGAATAAATCTGTCCCAACTTTGGTCCATGGTCTAGTGGTCGGCTCGTGTGGTTTTAGTGTCTCTTTCTGTTGTTTTGCATCCACAGACCGACATATGTCACATGCAGCGATGTACTTTTTGATGTGGTCGTTCATACCGTGCCAGTAGACGCAGTCTCTAGCTCTCCTGAGGCACCCTTCTGTGCCGATGTGTGTTGAGTGAATTCGCTGGGTTATATCTGCCTGCAGTGCTTCTGGAATCACCACTCTCTCTCCCTTGAAGACCAATCCATCCTGTGTGCTCAGTTCATCCTGCAAAGATTGGAACTGAGTTATTTCAACAGGTACATCTTTCTTACAGGCTGGCCACCCCTTTTGTGTTGTTTTTATCAGCGTTTGTAGTGTGTGGTCGGTTCTTGTCCCTGCTCGTATTCTGTCCATGCTTTCTGTTGAAACAGGTACATAGTCCACCATGTTGACACATTCTGTCTCCAACTCCGTCTGGCTTTTGATGCCATCCTGCAGGTAGGCCCTACTCAGCGTATCAGCAAGTAGCATGTCGCGGCCTGGAATATATGTTATGGTTATATCATATTTTTGCAGCCTTAATAACATCCTTTGTAGTCTCTTAGGTGAATGTAACAGTGGCTTTTAAATAATGTTCTCGATTGGCTTGTGGTCTGATTGCACTCTCACAAGACGACCATATGTATATTGGTGGAATTTCTCCATCCCAAACACAATAGCTAAACATTCCTTTTCAATTTGTGCATAACCTCTTTCAGTGAGCGTCAGTGCACGACTTGCAAATGCCACTGGTTTTCCATGTTGAGTCAGAGCTGCTCCCAGTCCTGTCTCGCTGGCATCACACTGCAGCGTCAGCTCTTCTTCAGGGCTGTAATATTTCAAAACTGGGACTTGTGTTAGTTTTTCTTTCAGTCTTTTAAATGCATCTTCCTGCACGTCTGTCCACTCCCATAGGCTGTCTCTGTGCGTCAGTTGTCTGAGAGGCTCACAGTCGTCTGACAGATGCTTGTAAAACTTTGATAAATAGTTGACCATTCCAACTAGTCTCTGCACCCCTTTTATGTCAGTTGGTGCTGGCATCTCTGTGATGGCCCGTACCTTCTCTGGGTCAGCTCTCAGCCCCTCTGCTGTGAGTAGATGTCCGATGTATGGTACTTCCTGTCTTCTAAGCTTGAGTTTTTCCACATTTAATTTGATGTTTCTCTCTCTGCAGCGTTCCAGGAAAAGTCTCAGGTTTCTGTCATGATCCATTTCTGCCAACTCAGTCGTCTCTCCTTTTCCAGTGATCAGGATGTCATCAGCAATGATGTATGTGCCTGGCAGGTTCTCTAACGCTTGCATCAGTTTGCGCTGAAAGACCTCTGGCGCTGGGCTGATCCCCATCGGCATTCTCAGCCAACGAAAGTGACCCAATGGTGTTGCGAATGTCGTCAGATGGCTTGACTCTTCTGTAAGCTTCACATGCCAAAAGCCATGTTTCACGTCACAAACTGTGAAAACTTTCGCTTTTGACACATCTGGCAAGATGTCATCTATTGTTGGTAACGGGAAGTGACTACGCTTCAAAGCTTTGTTGAGCAGTCTTGGGTCAATACATATCCTGGACTAGCCATTTGGCTTCTGCACTGTCACCATCCCACTGATCCAATCAGTACTACCTTCTGAAAGAAATCTCCGTCCCGGGTTTCTCCGTGGATCGGGTTTCCTCCAAGGCGTGAGCACCGATAAGCAGAGTTTTGTCCTTTCCTTATAAGATTCCTAATTATTCAAAGTAACACTCAGGTATGCCGTTCAGCAGGTTAGTTACGACGTCGGGAGCAGTTAGGAGAACAAAATGATACAGAGACTGTTCAGGTTGCTCTCCCACAATCAACTCAAAGGTTTATTCAGTATACAACAGTTTATATAGAGGAAAAAAAGGTTCGTGTGTCAGCAGGTTCTCAGTTCAAACCGGTACAGACCAAATAAGGAAACGTCTTCCTGCCTTCTGAGCAAAGAAGTATCCTTTGTGTAGTTTATCAGTTCAGCTACAATTTATGATCATTCCAGCAAAATACACTCCTAGACATAGAATACAGAGTTCTTTCATTAGTGAATTCTGAAACAAACCACCTGGCCTTTAACAAGCTCTTTTCTAGGAGATAAAGAAGGGAAGATGGGAGTAAGGGAGTGATCTCTGTGGTGTTTTCGACCTTGGGGTACCAGTCTGTGAGTCTTACACATCAATTCTTAGGTTACAGAGAAAGAGAAAAACAACTAGTAAATGGGCCTTATTGAGTAACAGTTTTCCTGTATAATATCACTATAAAACAATATCCTGTAAATGCTAACCGTAGTATCAAAATATCACAACACCTTCCACTGGTGCTATTATTTGTCTGTCTGCAAGGCTCATCAGTTCCTCTTTCAGTGGTTTCATCATCGACACTGGGACTCTGCGTTTTGGCAGTTTGACGGGCTGCACTGTTGTGTCGATTTCCAGCTCATATTCACCTTGCAAACATCCATCTCCTGTAAACACATCCTGAAACTCTGTCTTTATCTCTTGCAACAACCATGCGTTTTTCTCTGATGGAGCTGTTGTCACTGAGCTGTCCAAAGCACAGATGTTATCATATTTAACTTGTATTAGCTTAATCGCTTCACTAGCTGTTCTCCCAAGTAGAGGTGTTTTACAGTCCTCCTCTACCACTTGGAACTCGACTCTGTACTTTTTGTTGTTTCTTGGGTTTGTCAGCTTGACCTTACACTTTCCTAATGGACACAGCCTTGACTTATTGTACATCACAAGAACCTTGTCTGTGTGCTCCATTTTGATGTTAGGGTTCAACAAGTTGATGGGAATAACGTTGCAGGTTGCACCACAGTCAACTTGAAACTTGACCAGGCTGTTGCCAATCATCATGCCTGCAAACAGCTGCTCTCGTTTTTTCATGTCTGATTCTTTGATCTGGTTCACTTCTACTGCAGTCTGTGTCATAGCTGTGACAGTCATTATGTCCTCACAGGAATCCGAGTCCTGCTCGGATTCAATCCATCCATCGTAGATGCCGCTGCGCTCTTCTCGTCAGCGTCTCACCTGCTGTCCTGAGCCGTTAGCACCTCCGAGGCTAACTAGCCTAGCTGGACGCGTCGATAATGTCCGCTCAATCTGTTGTCTTCAAAGCGCGGTGTGGATCACTCTAGACCCCGCTGCCACCATGTTTCATCTTGTTCTCTCTATAAACTTCACAAGATGCTCGGTTGAACTTTCCCTCCAACCGGGGTAAACTTTTATTAAACTCTTAATAAACAGTCATAAGTCTCTGGTTCTCACCTTCCGGTGTTACACTCTCAAACCTCCGGGTGGAACACACAGGTAAATGCAATTCCCATTGCTACAGGTAGGAGGGTTTGGGGGTTTGGGGAGGGGTCAGAGGGAAGAGGTCTCTCAGTCTGGACATTCCACATTGATGGCACAAGAGCATTTGGCTGCAGCCAGATTGTATATTCTACAGCAGGGGTGTCAAACTCAAATACACAGTGGGCCAAAATTCAAAACTGGAACTAAGTCGCGGGCTAACATTAATATTTATTGAAAAAAAAAATCTTCCTCCAGATATAAGAATGGACTCAAACACGTTTTGCTGAAAAACTGAATATGGAACAAGCAAAGCTTAATACTAAACGGTATATACATTAGCTGTATAATACCAGTAGGCCAGCTCTAATACTAATTTGACATGGCTTAGGGCCAGAGCTTGACACCTATGTTCTACAGTCAATGCTGCAGTCACAAGGGAGCGCCATATTGCGACCGCCACACTAACCAGAAACACGTGACCTCCACAGTAACCGGAAACACGTCACTTCAGTTAAATCGACTTTGACAGTGAAAACTAAATTGTATTTTTGTTACTATTGATGCTGCTGATAAATAAATTTGATTCTAAGTGTTTTTTTTAACAATCTGGGGTCATTAAAAAAATCACCATCCCTTCAGCTTGTTCGTGGCCAAAAGTGTCCATGTGTTATGTTTTTGTTTCTTTGCTACTTTTTCTGCATAAAGTTTTTTCATAAATATAAAATAGTCATTACTGTTTACATTTTTAATCCTTCAAACACCCTTTTCTAGTACAATGCACTTGTTTGAAGACAACCTCAAAACTCACCATTTCATATATCAGCAGTGCTACTGGAAATTTTTGTACAGCGGTCCCTCACTGTAACGCGGTTCACCTTTCGCGGACTCGCTGTTTCGCTGATTTTTTTCTCTCTTTAACAGCACATTGTGTTGTGCGTTCTGATTGCTGTAGACCATTGTCAATCAATCTAGTGCCGCGTATTTTTGTTTTAATTATTTAAAATTTTAACTGAAAATTTATGCGAAGTAACGGTGCTGTTAATGGACTACTTGCACTAACACTTCCGCGTTCTATGTAGTCCTGCCCCAGTGCTTCCGGTGCGGTTAAACCATGGCGACGTTCTACACTCGCTGCCTACAAGAGCTCCCAAAATTGAACATCACCGATGTTCATCGGATTTGCAGAGTGACGACTACCCCCGCCAGCAAATTAGATAAAGGATTTAAGTTATATGCTGCATCATATATACACAACTACGAAGGTAAGAAAACGTAAATTAACCGACAAAGAAACGCTAGCTAACGTCAAATGCAAACACTACGTTACTCCGCTATGTCCTTCATTTGATGTCAGTTCTCTACATTACATGTTTTCTTAAACGGTGTTTTATGTCGTCCTAAACTATAGTTGAGGTTTTCTTAACTAATGTCACTTTTGTAGTTAGACACTGTTATAATAGCGATAGGTAGTTGGCTAACTATGGAGGTAGTTAACTACCTAATGCTACTCTTGCTAAGTGTAAAATATATATGTTTAAGACATGCTGAAATGAGTAATACAGAAATAATGCTAATGGTACTTGTATCTTTATTCAGTGTCCAATAAAGACAGGTTGTCAGGGGAGGTCGGTGTGAGAGCCCTGTGCTACAGGTCGATGAGGAAGAGTGAGGCACCACACAGACTAAGTGTAGGCAGGAAGCTGTGTAAAGTTGTTAATCCCCGTTCTGTGGGGTTCAGTTCATTTAAGCATTAGTTAAGTTCATTCCTAAAGGCCCATCAACTTGAATGTTTTCCTTGTCTCCCTGCTTTATCACTCCTAATTTGACTAGTCAGATAGTTAAATCAACGTGTGTTTGGGTGATCAGAAACATTTGACAACAAGTTAATACTGCAAATATACACAAAGTTATTACAGTTATCAAGGATGGTTAAGTTGTTTTAATAGGGAGAGAAGGAAACACTAAGCATTCAGGAGGGTGCGTAACCATAACACTGAACTATGTTCCTGTTCGGCTCTTCCATGAAGATGTTACATTTTTAATTTTCGTTCTTTCTTCTTAGATTAAGCTTCTGGATTCATCGCTGGTGATACTGACACATAGCCAGTGCTCCTGTGTGGCAGGCGCTGTTATGTGCAATCACACAGTGGCATTGCTCTTCCAAACAGCACACTACTCACAACTCAGAGTGCCGGTTGTCCCCCCTGTGCATAGCTGCACGGAATCTGAACAGCAATGGCACAAGCCACGGACAGTGGTAATTTAAATGAGGTTAAAGTTTTTGAATTAGTCCATGTTTACATATGAACAGCAACACCATCCATAGTAAATGTGTCTTCTGTTAGGGTGTGAGGCCAGGACCCATCAACTCCATGATCTTCACTAAGCCAGTACCAAATAGGATGGCCCAGACTGGAGTACGGTAATTACATTTGTAAAATTTGGTTTCATGTGTTACAAATGTATGTTGCTATTTTTTTCATACATACATGTGTCAGAATAGGTATTAATTTACATACAACATTACACTTTCTGAAGACGGCTAACTCAGTCATGTACATATACATCCCAGTCTCTAACTTATGCACCACTGTTTTACACCTTTTAGTTTTTAGTTTAGTTGTTGTTCAGTATAACAACCTTCTTCCTTACATTATTGTCATTGATGTTTTCTTTAGGAGTGGCTTCTACAGAGGCATGGTGGGTCCGTTACCAGATCCCTGCTTGTTCAGAATAACGGAGGCATATGCAAAATTTAATATTGAGGACAGGCCACTTGTGACCACAATGAACATGAGACCTGACAAGCCCCTTGTGGAAAGTGCCTTTGGGCTGGTGCAGGAGGGCAGTGTTCTGTCATATCAGCAGCCGGTTTTGACAACCCGGTACATCACACTACACCGCGATGCACCACCAACACCGCACTTGCCTCTGGAGGGGTATGACATCTTGCCATCAGATTGTGTGTTTGTGTGCTCAGAAGAAGAGCTTCTGCATCTGAAAAGCTTGTCTGTAACTCTGGAAATGGCTCACAAAATAGAGGAAGCTACACGTGAGCAAAGCTCTTCGTCTGAGTGGCATCAGCTCCGCAGGCCCAGAGTGACTGCCTCTAGGTTTCGGGAGGTGTGTCACGTCAGAGGCCAGAGCTCGGCCGAGTCACTAGCAGAGCGTATATTGAAGGGAACAAGGCAGACAGCAGACATGAGGAGAGGAACTGAGATGGAGCCTGCAATAGCAGCAGAGTATAGTAGGCTAATGAATGTTAACTACTCACCCTGTGGTCTGGTCATTCACCCCATTGCCCCCTGGCTTGCTGCATCTCCTGATGGTGTTGTTTTTGACCCCAATGAATACCCCCAGTTTGGCTTCGTCGAATTCAAATGTCCCAATGTACAAAACTTTATTGACTGCAAATATGTGCAGATGGAATGTGGTACCCCTAAACTAAAAAAGAGCCACGCATATTACTGGCAAGTGCAAGGACAACTGCTCATCAGTGGGATGCAGTGGTGTGACTTTGTTGTGTGGGCACAAGAGGACTACCTAGTGCAAAGAATATACATGGATACAGATGTGCACAATGCAATCAGAGAAAAGGCAGACTATTTCTTTTTTTACATATATATGCCAAGATACCTGTGTTTGAAAAAATGAACAGTGAAAACAGCAAAAAGAAAAACAGATCCTTCAGGCTGGCTGGAACAAAATAACTGATGTTTTATTTTCAATATATTTCATGAATTCTTTTGTTGTTACATGTTACTTTTATGTGACATCAATGAACTGTTATTTAAGCAATGGCATCAATTTAATTTTTAAAAACACACATTAAAACGTTGAATTTGTGCAGAACTTATTTACATGGTAAGTATTTAAAACTCCATGCCTAGCATACTGATATACATTTAGACAATAACTGAACTGTAGAAAATGACAAATGGTATTTTTGATGTTCCAAAAGTTCAATGTCACTTATGGTTTTAAAACGATTTAGTGATTTACTTTATAATTTTGATAAACAGTTTTGTTGAATCTGAATAGTAATAATAGTAGTATAATTAAACAGTATTATTAACATTAAACATTTGCAATGAATTTGAATTATCAATAACTGAAACTCAACTATCGGCACTCAAGTACCAGTTCTGTAATCAAGTATTATCAGCTGAGAAGGAAGAAATTCAACTGTAGTGGCCTCAGCTGCAGGTCATTTTCCATAAGTTACTTGTACTGGCACTGGTGTCTTGGGAAAAATCCATCTTGTCTCACTTAACCCATTTTTTAACTAATGCTGTGTTCTGGTAATTTGACAGCATACATGCCACTGCAAACAGTTGGTTGATATTATAAACATGTGACATGGTAATGATGCTATCAAAAAGTTTGTTCTGTTTGATCCTCCTAATGACTCGCTCCACATGCACCCTGAGTCTGGCTATGGCCTGCGTCTCCTTAACCTGGTATGCTGGCATCTGCTTCTGCTTAGATAGAAAAGGTGGGCAGTACACTTTGCATTTACAACAATCAGTGATTAGGAAGCCCTTATCTACCATCACTGCCATGTCTTCAGTCAACTTCTCAGCAATGCCTGATTGTTTGAATAGTTCCTTGTCACTAACCGAACCAGCATACAGATTAGAGATGAATGTCACTGGACCATGTGGAGCTATGCCAACCAGGGCTTTCATCGTACAGTGGGATTTGTACGAAGAGTACATTTCACTTTGGAGAAGTGGTGAGGATGGTGTCTGACACCTCAGCTCTGTACAGTCAAGGATCATCTGGGTGTCTGAGAAATCTTTGAATTCCTCAGGGAGGTAAGCTTGCACTTCTTCACGTGTAAGCCAGATGCACTGAGACCCCAGTGCAGTGGCAAGAAAATTTGTCCATGTTGCAATAATGCGGCTCACTGTGGACTGGTGTATGTTAAATCGGTGTGCCAGGTCCCTCTCCTTCAAACCAACTGACAGGAAAACCAGGAAAAGAAAAAACTCATCAATTGGCTGTAGCAGCTGCCTCTGGAAGGTGAAAACAAAAGGGAAAATGTTACTCCTTAAGCTATGAACTAGTAAAATTATTCTTTTCTTGGCTAAATGTTTTGTAATGGTTAGGGATACCATACTGTACCATGGGGTAAACAATGAGGTGCTGTAGTGCACAGGTGTATGTATGTAAAGGATACTGAGTCTAGCATACATACACCTGTGTATGTATGCTACTGTACATAAAGTAATGTTATTGTACATAAATACAATAACATTACACCTCTAGTTCTAACTACCAACAAACCCATAACCTACTGTTGATGTGCGTGCAGGTGTCAACACTTCTTCGTTCCGATTGGCAGCTGACTTGGCTCTTGAAACCCGGATCATTTTATAGCTGCAAGGCTCAATCAAAAACCAAAATGCCATCAAATGAGCATAGCTTGGAAATCTATTCACGAGAGAGACATACATCATGTCAATCATTAATTAACATTACACACTGACATAAAATAATGTAAACTGTGACAAATATGCTAATGGCATTGCTGTATAAAATAGTCTGATTAAGAGTATTTGGTGTTGTATTTTACCTGTAGCATTAGGATATCGTTTAAATACTAAAGCATCTACATAAAACATACAATCAGCAGAGAAAAAGTAAATTTCTATTTTGTTTTCATTAAGACTGGAAAAACTTTCGAAATTTAACTGATGGTGACCTTGGTATATTTTAAACAGTTAGCTTGAATAGAACTTAGATGTACCTGGTGTAGAATCGGATGTCAGTGTCGGAGCCAGCAAAACGCTGTAACCCAAATTCTCGCTGGACACGTAACTCCTGTATTTCCTTCCTCAGAGTCTCCACGTCTTTGGACAGGTCTTCTGCAGCTGATGCAGATATGTCCAATGCAGACGGCTCAGGGACTGAGCAGTAGTCATGATCTCTTGTAAGACTGTGCTCTTCTTGATCGTCAGGAGGAACTAGTTCAGGGCGTCGCTCCGTTCTCTCCCAAACACTACGCCGCGGTGGTTCAACTTTATAGCCATTCCACTCAAAAAGTGTTGGTACAGCACCTTTAATAAGCCTCCTTCGACCATCGAGGGTTGTTGGCTCTATGAGTTGATCACTGGCAAAGTGTCTGCAGCAGACCCTGGTGTGAGAGGTAATCGTGAAATGATCCCGGCGTATATTTACCAGCCATTGTCTTCTCAAGTCGGAATGGGTCGGAAAGGCATGAAAACTTAGTATGCCGTTAAATTTGGCTGAAGCTGAACAAAGTGGGACACAGCAATGCTCGGAGTATTTCTTCTCCTGTTTTTGAAAATGTTCTGTTTTAAATACTTTCCTTTTTATACTCATTCTGAAGCGACATTAGCATAGCTACCGATAGATAAGCAAACGTACCGGAAACGCACAAGCGGTACTATTTGGAAACGGAAATACGTCACATGCCCTAGTGCAAGTAGTCTATTAAGATGTGGAAAGGCTCCAAAGTTAAAGCCAATTAATCGTCTGCTTTGACAGGTCCCACTATGTCCAGATTCCTTGTAAACCCAGTTCCGTGCTTTCCTCCTCTAGCTGCCGGACCTCGGCTCGGACCATGCCTCTCCTCAGCCAGGGCTCAGCTATTGCCCATTGTTGGAAGTGGGTGGACCCGAGTCCCTAACGCCCCATGCAGGACTTGCCAATGAGTCTTGGTACTATACCATGCTGGTATAGCCAGACCTTGAATTTGCCTGGTATGCCTGAACCTGCATCTTATGTAGCCACTCTACATCGTGCTCCTGCAGGGGATGAACTCTCATTTCCAGCCCGCTGGCACAGACTTTCCCGGGAAGGCTGAGGAGGGTGATCCCTCCTACATATTCTAATATGAACCATAAGCTTTATTATTGTAAAATGGAAGCATTAACTAGCTGTGTATATCATATTTAGAGCTGGGTATCGTCACTGATTTCTAGAATTGATTCAATTCCGATTCACAAGGTCCCGAATCGATTCGATCCACGATTCGATTTAATTCGATTCGATTTAAATCTGGGAAATTTTGACAGTCAGAAATATTATAATTCAGATCAGTACATTTACATATTTTTGTATCAATAAAAAGGAAGCTGACACACGCAAGACTTTATCACAGGTGTGAGCGTCACAGCAGATGCCTTTGTGTCAAAGCAGCTGAAGATAAAACACAGAAAAACATGAAGGTTATTTTCCTGGCCTGGGATTTTATAAAAATATTCTGCAGTACATCAAAAACGAAAGAAAACCATTAATCAACACATGATTGTAATCTGAAGTTACAGCGGTTTTATTAGAGACACGGTTAAGCGTTTTGCATTTTGAATAATTTTAAAAAGTTTTAATTTGTTCAGTATTGAACAGCAGAAATGAGGTTTTCTTTTCGGAAGAATGTAAAAGGGAAAAAAACAGCGGCCGACAGCGCTGTAAACAACAGTAGACTGGTGCGTAACAAGCAAGCGAATAATGCAGAAAGGGAAACTGTTCTTGAAGTACAGAGAGAGAGAGAGAGAGAGCTGTGCATCGCAGTGGAAGCAAAACAGTAAAGGTCAGAGTGAATTCATGACGATGTTTATGTGAAGCGTTTGGATCTTCTGGATCTTTTGGGGCGATCGTGGCTCAAGAGTTGGGAGTTCGCCTTGTAATCGGAAGGTTGCCGGTTCGAGCCCCGGCTTGGACAGTCTCGGTCGTTGTGTCCTTGGGCAAGACACTTCACCCGTTCCCTACTGGTGGTGGTCAGAGGGCCCAGTGTCCGGCAGCCTCGCCTCTGTCAGTGCGCCCCAGGGTGGCTGTGGCTACAATGTAGCTTGCCATCACCAGTGTGTGAATGTGTGTGTGAATGGGTGGATGACTGGATATGTAAAGCGCTTTGGGGTCCTTAGGGACTAGTAAAGCGCTATATAAATACAGGCCATTTACCATTTTACCATTTCTTTTGCTGCTGGTTCGGTCAATATTGTTTGGAGAGACATCAAACTAACAGCTTTAGAATCAGCGCATAAAGGGCGTGAACACAAAGCGCGGACCTGCCGACAGATCAGAATCAGCCAGCTGTCGGCTTTCAGCCCCGACCGTGAGAAAGGCGACATGTAACTGATTCTGATCCGCGGGTCACGCTGTGTGTTTAAGTCTATGTGCAGAATCCGTGTTCCTGCTCTCAATTACTGTCTTACCTGTTTGGTGGTTCTTGAAATTTTGTGATCTTTCACCAGAGATTCTGGAATTTCGGGCAAAATAAATTTATATAAAAAAATCGATTCAGGATTTTAATGAATCGATTTTACATTATCCAAGCCAGAATCGATTTTAATTGATGAATCGATTATAAAAACCCACCCCTAATCATATTGTCTGCAATCATACCGGTACAAATTCTTACGTGATACAAAACTGTCGTACTGAGATATCATTGCTATAGCAACACCAGGTGGTTATGATCCCTAGTGCATGCAATTAAGAGACAAGCCTGGGCATGTCTGGGAGTGAGAGCCACATGTGTCAGTCTGCAGTGGAGCAACTTCAGGAACCTCCAACAATCACAGTGCTCTGCAACATATGCAAGAACCTGTTTCAGCCCTTCAGGTGAAAAACTGTGCGCTACAGTCAGGCTGTGTGTGGGGAGATATTAGCTGCTGGTGTCATGTGACCCAAATGTAAACAAATGACTCCACCAAGTGTGGCTGAAGGACGTCATGTGACAGGAAGAGCAAACAGTGGATGAAAGTTACTGATACAGTACATGGTGCAAGACCAAAGCAGCAGGTTAAAAAGCTCAACTCATGACCCAACATCCCAGGTAGAAGAGAGTCTTCAGTTTTATTGTGAAAATATTGTGCAGGTTCCTAAAGAGTCACAAGGTTAAGTTACTTTAGTTACTGTTTAACAAAAGTTTCCAGGCCAAACTACGACTAACACCAACCCTGTTTCTGTACTACATTTGACTTATTCTGTGTTGCAGTGCCGTGCCACTTTAATGCTGCTGCAAACGGCACTGTTTTTTATTTTAAGGTTGATAAATATAAAAAAAACATATTTGTTAAATTTAAGAGTAAAGAGAGAGAACCTATCTGTATTTCTTAATTGTAAATGGCACCAAATTGTATTCAAACTGAGCCACACTCATGGAGCTCCACAGTTCTTTTCCTGGTGTTTTGGTTGACATCTCTTGATGTTCCCATGTCACAGAAACAGGCTCTGTGTTTTGCCTTATATGCATCCACAGCTGTGCCACCAATTTACTCACATGGACTCTACGAACCTATCAGAAGCTTCTTCAGCTCAGAATGGAATCGTCTGGAGTTTCTTATTAATTAACAATAAACTTAGTGTATATGTACTCCTAAATTTAATGAAAGTGATAAAAAATAGACAGCTCTGTCTCTCTTTATTCTGACATTTAACTAATTCAAAAGATATTTCAATATTTATTTATCCAAAACAAAACAAGTTTACTCTAAATTGATGTTGTACAGTAAAAAAATGTTCTTGTGTTTTCCATAAAGTGTATGTAAATATCTGGTTTCAACTGTGAATATACTGCTGTGTGTTGAAGTTCCTCTTGTTTTGCATAGAAATATACTGAACAACATCCAAAGCATAATATATAAAATAACATCTACCAGAGTTTTTTCTTTGAAAGAAGCTCCATATGTCCATTCTTGTATATCAGTGCATTACTGAAACCGATTTATTTAGCCGTGGAGGGAAACAACTGAAATATGAAATAAACACACATGTAAGCTAAGACAAACTCTGGCCCGCGGGCCAAATTTGGCCCGTAGCCTAATTACATTTGGCCCGCGAAGCCATACCAAATTACTATTAGAGCTGGCCTACTGGTATTATACAGCTCATATATATATTGTTTAGTATTAAGCTTTGCTTGTTCCATATTCGGTTTTCCAGCAAAACTTATTTGAGTCCATAAGAAAAGATTCATTCTTATATCTGGAGGAAGATTTGTTTCTCAATAAATATTAATGTTAGCCCGCGACTTTGTTCCAGTTTTGAATTTTGGCCCACTGCGTATTTGAGTTTGACACCCCTGCTCTAAAGAAACAGCATTGTTGTTGTTCGGCTTTTCATTTTGCCATTTGTTGATTCACTCTAAGAAAGAGAAACGTAATATGGGCCAAGTGATCAGTTTGATATCAATCTTTTGTGATAAACCGTCGTATTTACATTATTTGTACAGTACCAATGATTTGCTTTGGTACCTCCAGTTCTCCTCTGTCTGCCTGGCTGCGCTTCTCCAACAGCGCACTCGCCGGTACCAGCTGCCCCGCCCCCTCGCTCAGTCGCTTAGTGCCTGAGCTCGGATCATACCAATATTAGGGGGGATTTACGCACAGTCGTAAATTCCCACAGTGTGCACTATGTGCTTCGAATATTGTGTGTAGTTTTTGTTTTATAAAGTTGTCAGCCAGGCATCTAACTATGAAAAAATTACACTCCAAAAGACCCCGGGCTTCTGACAAAACAACCCGGGCTTAAGCCTAGTAAGTCACCCCCCCCCGCTCCGCCACTGATCTACACACAGGGTAGACTCTTGATGGAGTGATGAAGATCGGATATCTGCAGACATACCTAGGGGGTCAGAGGTAGTGATGTGCGATACCACTGATTTTCTTTCCGATCCGATACCAAGTAATATTCAGGGTGGTATCGACGATACTGACCTGATACCAATACTTTGTACAAAAACTTATTTTATTTATTGTATCTCAAATTATAGCGTCATAATGATTACAGGACATCAGATTTCTTGTTCTTATCACTTAATAATGCAGAGTTCATCATATAGAAATAAAAAAACTGAAGTTGTGCGCTGTTTGAACACCTTGCCTGCCTGCAGCACTAAAGGACTCCGTGAGAGACGTCTGTCTCGCCCTAGCAGCGTCGTCCCTGTCCCTGTCCTCCTCTTCAGTTCGCCTCAACATACGCTCGTTATATTCTGTGATATGATTTACTCTGAGGTGTTTGCAGGGTTAGTGATGTTGCCACAACCATACATGCCAACCCTCCCGATTTTTCCGGGATAATCCCAAATTCCAGTGCCCCTCCCGAAAATCTCCCGGAGCCACCATTCTCCCGAATTTCTCCCACCCAGACAACAAAATTGAAAAACCATATCGCAGAATTTATAGCGTGGCCCAGCCAATTCCAGTTTCCAACAATGGCGGCAGTTTTAATATTACTCATATTTCTCTTTCTGGGTCGCAAAAAACTTTTAGCATGTTTTCAGGTGAGAATGTAGCTGTGTAAACGTCAAATATCTGAGCCGACCGACACATCATTTTCAAACCCCCGCGGTCTTTCGCTACTCGGGTTAAACATCATATATAAGTCACTTTGATAACTTAAAAATGTTATTGTTTGGCTTTTTCAGTGTTTTATTTGTTCGTGAGTAAATCGGTTTGGCTGAGATTAAAGTTATTAGATTAGATTAAATTAAATTTTATTAATCCCTCGGGACGGTTCCTCCGGGGTTTTCACACAGCTGAATAAACGTCAAACAGAAAACTGATTAACTCATTCACTGCCAGCCATTTTCAAATCAGGTAACTCCCCACTGCCAGGGTTTTTGAGCATTTTTACTCATTTTTGAAGAGCCACAGAAAACTGTGTGTTATGATCGCTGAACGCTGAACGCTGAACCTACCAAAATGAAGAACAGACTCTCTTCTTTCATCCAAAAAAAAAGCTTGTTTCTACCATTTTCCATTCTTTAGTAATCAGCTGTAGAAGAGAGGTGGGTTCCACCAAAAATGCCTGTTTTGACCAAAAAAAAGGGAGAAAACGAGCTTTTTGTCAAAAATACATTTCAAGCAGAAATGTATTTTTGACACTAATATTTCTTGCTTTGTGACACCTCTAACATATAAAATAGTTTTTCACTTCTATAAAACAGAAATAACACTGAGAAAGGTTATGTTTTATCAAAACAATTTATTTACAAATATATGAAAAAATAAAATTCACTGACAAGCTGCCCGAGGTTGTATTCTGGCCCCTCCCATTGAAAAACGTAATTGACGTCTATAGACGTCAATGGCAGTGAATGAGTTAAACAGAAGAGTTTCAGTCAGCGCCCGGTTATATTTTAGATAGCAAGGAGCAGACGGCAGTTTCACTCCACCGAGGGAGCTCGTGACGTACTACCCGGCTTTCTTTAGACCGCGAAGGCCGGGTCCTCAGGTGGAAGCAGCCTCTGAATTTGGACACCCCCGCTGTTTCCGGCCAGCCAATAATAACGGTGACATTTAATGTATTTTACCCGATAAATAAACCCTGTAAAATGTATTTATCACCCCCCCCCCCCAACAGCCCTTTTGAATGTCTCCCTTATTCTGAAGTTTCAAGGTTGGCAAGTATGGCCACAACACCTCCCTTTTTTGCCACATGTATTGCTGCACAGTAGTTCTTTGCATCCAGCACACTTCCACATCTGTGGTAAAGCCTTCTGTTGTAGAGAAAGATTAAAAATATAAGACACTGGCTCAGCTATGATATTTGCAGCCAAGTGCAAGAAGGAAGGAGAACGATTGTGAGGACGAGTTTCTGGTGTTTGTTAAAGCAACATTTCAGTTTTGTCTGACACAGGAGTGGAGTCGATATTTAAGTGAGGAGGAAGCTCTGAGGAGTCACAGCTGGCAGAGACACTTTATAGTTTGCCAAAACCTCCTACGGTCGTTTGGACTGTCAGTCGTTAAAGTAAAAAATAGTTACATCTTGATGATGGAGGCAGTAATCCGATTACACAGCTAATGAAAACGTAGCCAATCAGCATCAGAGCCAGACTTCCTGCCCAGGCCTGGTTTCTCTCATGTAGGAGATCGGCCGGTACTGAACCAAACCAGGCCTGTCCCGACCTTTCACCCTGACCTGGCAAAAAGGGGCGTGTCTGTCCACAAAGTAGACACAACTCTCCTGTAAATGTTCCCAAACTGACATTGTCAGCCTGTTTAATACGACCCCAGTTCAAACTGATGCGGGCTCGGAGCGTGAGATTTTAGTGTTTCTCACAGCACCAACTACGCAGTGATCACTCAGGTCGTTGGCAAAAACTGCAGATGTGGAAAACTTACGCAGCATATTAGTTAAAAAGGTCAATAAGAGCAGATTTATCTGGGTGTTTAGGATCAAGGCGTGTGAGGCTTTAAATAATTTGAGTCAGTTTTAAAAACAAGCAGCGTGCCTTAAAATCATCAGACACAGAAGAAAGCCAGTCCCAATGAAAATCATCCATCTGAAAGACGTCATTAAAATGCAGCTCAGATAAAAGTTGAACCAGAGACGGTGATGTGCTGGGGGAAGCAGGTGGAGGCTGATAGCAGCCAACAACAGTCTGATTTCCAAACAGATCAATAGTTAAGGCCAAGATTTCAAATGGCTGAGGTGCAGATGGAGAGAACAAGACTTGAGCAGCAAGACAGAGCTTCACATAAACTTCCAGACCTCCGCCTTTTCTGGGACAGTCTGAGAGCTAAATGTTAAATCCATCAGTTGCTACGTTTTTATCCAGTAAAGATTTGGAAAGTCTCAGAAACAACAACGATACCAGCACCGCTTGAACAGCCCAGATTCCAATCATATCCATGTTAGGAAGCACACGACGTGATGCACGTGTAACCCAGACAGTTTTTAACATCTGCTGGTGTTTCACATTCAGCCAGAGGCCCAGGGTTAGGTTGGATACCAGACAATAATAAAAGCATCGTTATTAGACTCTAGAGCTGGTTTATAGCTGACACCACATGTAGAGTTTAAGTTCACACAGAGACGATGACATTTTTCTAAAACCAGCAAACAATAAACAAGAAATGTAACAAGAGTTTCAGAAGAAGCTGTTTTACAGAGAAATGATTCCCTGAAGACAAAATTATTATTATCATCTTTATTTCTCCAGGTGAAAATTTAATTGAGATTAAAAATGTGGTTTTCAAGAGAGACCTGGCATCATGGCAGCAAGAGTCAGAAATACATCATAATTCAAACAAATACAAAATAGGAAAAACATCCTACATAAACTTCATAAAGTTTCATTAACAGACTTTGAACAATGGACTTCAAACTTCCCCCCAAAACAACAGAAAAACATTTGAAGATAATGAATGACATTTATCCCTCTAAAGAAGGACTTAGACTACGATTTAATATGAATGAGAACATGTTCATAAATGGATGCAACCAAAGATTTCATCAATCCCTGATTCAGAGACAACAGAACATTTGGTTTGATTTCACAAGATAAGAATGACGACTGAGTTGGAAGATTGTTTTACGTTTAGTCAAATCTTTCATACATAAAGTTGGATTACAAAATCATCCCCTAAGTTTGTTGTTTTATTCAAGGAATTTAAATTATGGAGAAAATCTGTGAAATGACTTAAAGAAAACAAACCACAAAAACTCTATGATGCTCTAAACCCCCTGGTTTAGGTCGGCAAAACTTTACTAGATCCGCCCCTGCACAGTTACCAGCTTGACAAGATGACATGATCAACATGACAAGAACTAAACATAACCACGCAGACATGACACATGAACCAGGGAGACTTAGTACAGGGGGAGATGACATAAACAACTAAGGAACAAAACTAAACTGCAATCTAGAAATTAACTAGGTGAACTAAGCTAGGTGCAAATGAATACAAAAGATACATGAAACTCAAATACTGGGTCGCTTGACCCAGGACCATGACACCGATACTCTAAACCCCCTGGTTTAGGTCGGCAACCTTTCTGATGATGAGTGCATCTAAAACTTCCTCAGAAGTCAATGTGCCATATGATTGCATTAGCAATAAATTACACACTATATAGAACCACTTCATAGGATTATATTTGTGCACAGATGTTTGCAGCTATCAGCGAATATTTATCAGCTATTTTGAAACAAAGAAAGACTTTTTATCCATAACAGCAAATGAACTGTACAACAGAAAATACAAATGCTATTTATGGTCTCCTCACAACAATGATAAGAAAAATAAACTGGGCCAATATGTCATGTTTCTTAATACAGAGACACACATGTTAATGTGATCTCTGGTCTCCCACTCAGAGACACAGGTCTCCGAGTGTCCAGCATTCAGACCTGAGGACTCTCTTCATGTGAGAGAAAATCTGCTCACACAGATATGTAGAGCCGAATACTGTCAATAAGGCCTCTGCAATGTTCTGAAGACAGTTAAACCTGTCAGGTAGTGATGTCCAGCAGGTGAAAATGCAGCTCCATGAACTCCAGAGTCTTGTTGGTATAACTGTCAGCTACTTAGAAAAGGATGCTGGTGTTATTTGTCTCTCAGAAACAGCTCATAACTTCCCTTCAACACATTCATGTCACCTAAAAGGTAAACCTGTTTCTCTATCACCTGTTCAGCTCTGATGATTCAGTAAGGACGTCTCCTGGTTTCAACTTCATGTTTCCCCCTCACCACATAACCAAACCGACATCCTGACCAGCAGCTTTACAGCTGTGGCTCCAGCAAACATCAGCTGATACTAGAAATTAATATTAAATAAATTCTAACAACAGCTGATCAAGCTTAAACGTGCTGCTGTTGTTTAGCGCGACATCCGCTGGTTTCCTCTTTCTGGCGCAAAGTGGATGATAAAAAAACAAGAGAGAAAAGCCGATCAGCTGATCATTGATCAGTTTCATGATTGAAGTAGCAACAGTAGAGGGAGGGGAGAGAATGACAGTGTAAAGACACAGAATAAATCCAGCTTTGTGTCTTTTCCATTCTAGCTGAAGTCCGGGACAAATTGCGTAATATTTTCTCTGAATACGAGACGATTCTGTTTTTTACAGGACGGTTGGAAACTCTACTAAAATAAAGTTCACTATCAGTAACATCATAGCACCACCCAGCTGTATAGAAACTCCGTCATGCTAGCTAGTACGCAGTAAGAGTTATTGTCACTAACTGTAAAAAGTCAGCACAAGGAAAATAAACTGCACCTAGTGTTACATCCTGTTTGTTTGCTTCCATCTGTATACATGTCCAGATTCACTGTTATGTTTCTATTCTTACATTGCTGTGTGATCACTGCTCCCTCTGCTGACTGATGTGACCTTTTGTATCTCACACTGATACTTGTCATATTTGTATCTGCGCCTAAAAGATAAAAAGTTTTCCATGCTAAAACACAGCTCCACCTCCTGCAGTTCTCCCTCTGAACCACTAGATGTCTCTGTTATCTAAATGAAGACGTGCAGCACAGCAACCACAGCAGCGCTCAGATCACACGTGTCCTGTTATTATGTATAAAAGCATGAAACAGGTGAGACAGGTGGGATCAATATTAATGTTGTGGAAATATATGAAAAAGCAACAGAAGAGTGAAAACATTTCCTGTTTCTAGAAAGATCTTTCAGCTCACAGCTGCTCACAGACTGTATTTACAAGTGACAAACTGCAACTCTACAGTACATCTACAGTATATATCAAATATATTCTGTATTCAAATCTATTGAGTGATGTTTGAAAGTCTTTCCAGGTGAGTTTGATCCAGGAGGGTCTGAAGCCAGAGTCAGACAGAGACTGTGCAGAGACTGTAGAAGGACAGAGCAGCAGCAGAGCAGTCCAGATACACTGATGATCCTCTGTCAGATCCAGAGGGACACACAGGGATGATGCTGGACTCTACATTGTGTCTGACAGTGGAGCTGTTCTCAGAGCAGTTCACTCTGCAGCACTGACAGTCATCTGCACTTCTTCTCATTCCTCTGTCAGTCACTGCTGGATGAAGCTCTCCTCTCCACCTCCCAGTAACATGGCCCAGTCAGAGCGTCTCTACACACAAGCTGCTGCTGCTTCAACCTCTCTGGATCATCAGGACACAGCTCCTCCTCTCTCAGCACACACACCGTCCTGTTTACCATCATAGCCTCCACCTGCAGAGAGAAGAAGGAAGAGCAGAGGAGATAAACGAGTGTTTCCAGAGACTCTTCATCAGCTGTCAGTCAGTGATGCAGCACATCCAGTATAAAGAGCAGCAGGGACTTCAGTGCTGGGACTGTACTAGGACTCATTGTTGCTTCACTTTTTCTAATCTTTGGATTTTTATTGAAGTTGATGAAAATGTTTTTCCCTCCTAGTTTGAGTTTGGACTTTCATTCATTAGAAGAACCTTGGTGTGTCCACTCTGAGCTCTGTAGGAACCCCAACAACAAGCCCAACAATCCAGATGGACGGTTCCAGCTGTTAACTGGAGGAATTCCATCCAAACATCTGCTCTCACTAAATTCTTCCTCACCTACAGACTGTGTTCTTCACTGCTTTAAACTTGGAAATGAATGCAGTCATTGGTCTGCGTGCTGCTTTGTTCAGAAAGCTGATTGGCTGTTGACAGTGTTTGATCAGAGCGTGTCAGCCGTTACTATGGTGACCATAAAGGTCAGAAACAGGAAGTGTTTGTGTCCAATCCTGAAGCCTGTCACCATTCTCCTCTCACAGCTTCACTGAGAAGCTGCAGCTTTACAGGAAACACTGGATCTTTGTTTCATACTGACTGTGTTTAGTACAATACTGCTGACAGCACCACCCACTCACTCCATCACTCTACTTACTCCAGAGTCTCCAGTCTGTAGTCTGGACTCTGCTGAAGATCAGACAGCTGCTTCACATCTGGATCCTTCAGGTTGTTTCTCCACAGGTGCAGCTCTCTCAGATGGGAGGGGTTGGACTTCAGTGCTGCTGCCAGATAATCACAGCTGATCTCTGACAAACCACAGCCCCTCAATCTGTATAAAGAATGAAAGATGTAAGTTTATTAGACAAAGTGTGAGCTTGAAATCATTCAGTGTTTCATCATCTGTTCAGAGCTGAAGAAGGTTCAGAATGTAGAAGTTTAGAAAATGGAAACTCCAAACAGCTGAAGCCAACAGGAAGCAGCTTCAAACAGGAAACTGTGCAGAGTTTCAGACTATATGTCCTGATGCAGCCAGTTGGATTTTGGAGATTTGAATCTCTGTTCTGTGACTAAGTCCTTGAATCATTTCTTCCAGTTGGTCCAACAAGACAGACTAAGTGTTGGACATGTGTTGTGGCTCCATTAGGGGAGCTTCTAAATGTGATGTGATGGCCCCTCTGGGTCTGTCAGGTCACAGCACTGGAGAGAGCTCAAACTGGGCACACAGTTGTTCCAGTCTGGACCAAAGACTATATACTGGGACTGAGGGACTGCTTTGACTGCACCCACTGGGACTTTTTAAAGGCTCATGTTCTCACTTAGATCATCGATTTCTACTTACATTTCTTTCTGGGAAAAATGGGGATTACTTTGGAAACAGGAAGTATTTTCCCCAATAAGCAGCCCTGGATTAGTAAATCACTCCAACATGTTCTCAGGCAGAAGAAGCTGTCTTGTTATGAGGGAGAGAAGAAAAAGATTGAGGCACAGAAACTTGTTGAAAGAGAGATAAAGCAGCTAAAATCAGGTGTAAAAGTAAAGCAGAGGATGAGCTGAATAAAGGACACTCAAGGCTGGCTTGGAAAGGAATGAAGTCCATGGTGGGGATGCAGAACAAGGAGGAAAGATGAATGTGATGCTGAATCAGCAGAAGACTTGGACTCATTTGATTCCAGCTTTGATATCATTGATTTCAATGAAGAGCTTTGTGATTGTAGCAAAGGGCTGGTAGCTCTGAGAGTCCCACTGATGAGGTGTTTGTGTGGAAATCTCTTAGTGGGACCAAAGAGAGAAAAAGCCCTGGTCCTGATGCTGTGGGAGGGAAATGATTGAAGTGTGCTGTGAGGAACTGACTGGGAGATTTTCACACATTTTCCAGTCCTCCTTGGAACAACAGGAAGTTCCCAGCATATGGAAACAAAGGTTAAGTGTCCTATGGCACTCAGTGATGATGGTGCTGTGGCCCCACCACCTCCACCTCTTTGTAAAGGAACTAACTGTCATCTGAAGCTTCAAATGGAACTAAGACTTCCTCCACTAGGTGGCAGTGTCTGATGAGAAAGTGTTAGTGGAGCTGGCCTGGAGTCAGAAACAGGAAGATGCAGGATTTGGGCTGAAATGGGGAAAAGTGGTTCGCACTAGTGCCTTAAAGCAAGAAGGTTGTAGGTTGAAGCTTGTTGGCCTTTCTGTGGAGGTTGGATGTTCTCCCACAGTCCAATGAAATGCTGCTTAGGTTCATTGGTGCTTCTAAATTGGCTGTAGGTGTGGATGTGAGAGAGTGCTTCTCTGTCTCTCTGTTGGCCCTGTGATGGACTGCTCACCTGTGCAGGTGGACCACGCCTCTTGCCCTATGACAGCTAGGGCACAGGCTGCAGCCCTGTGAGCCTAAGCTGAATAAACAGTTAGCAAAAATGATCCATAGATGGCCTGAAATCCCCCAGTTAGCAGTTTGGTAGATAGCTATGACATGCTAATCCCATCCAGCAGCTGTATTCTACCTGTAAGCTGATCCCTGCTGAGCCAAAGCACTTTTTCATATACAAATTACAACCTTTAATAGAAACCTATTGGTCAGCATCTTATTAGCCTGCTGTTAGCTTCATTCCACAGAAAACTGAGAGAAACTAACAGAGTTGATAAAGAATAAAGAGAAATGTGCTGATTTAAAGCCTTTGAAGTGCTTCAGATGATCTCTGTCCACTTCTGTCCACTCATTCATTCATGTAAGCTTTCTAATGCAGCTTTGATCTTCACAGTCTGCTTCATGAAACTCATTCTAACCCTGAATGTCAGAGTGTTCCTCCTTCTCTTTCCCATCATTCATGCTGGCAGTGGAGGAGATTTGGATGTTGGACTGTGTTTTGGATGATGTGTGTATGTTTGTGTTGGACTGCTGTCTGTAAAGCAAACGCACATTTTGCTTTGGATTTCAGTGTCAGACAGACTTTAAGGTGGAATGAAAAGTTGGAGAGTTTCACAGTGAATTATCCAGTGGAGGATTTTTCTTCTTCTTTGAAGGTTTGAAATGTGAACATTGTTCTGCTGCAGTCAATGGACTAAACCAGAGAAGAAGAAAACAGACTTTACCATGAAGATCCTCAGTGTGGATCAGTATAATATCAGCCTGATGTCTGCAGTTTAGTGTCAGCACAACTTTCACATCATATTCATCTCAGCACAACTAAAACATGCTGACTGACCTCAGAGTTTCAAGTCCACATCCTGGACTCTCCAGGAAACCACACAGATGCTTCACTCCTGAATCCTGCAGCTTGTTGTTGGAGCTCAGGTCCAGCTCTCTCAGATGGGAGGGGTTGGACTTCAGTGCTGCTGCCAGATAATCACAGCTGATCTCTGACAAACCACAGCCCATCAATCTGTATAAAGAATGAAAGATGTAAGTTTATTAGACAAAGTGTGAGCTTGAAATCATTCAGTGTTTCATCATCTGTTCAGAGCTGAAGAAGGTTCAGAATGTAGAAGTTTAGAAAATGGAAACTCCAAACAGCTGACAGAGTTCATACGCCTTTGTCAGGGTCAAATTCAAGCAAGACCATGTGAAAATTAAAACACATCATCCTAGGTGAACTTAAACACCTTTGTTCCCCTTTTGTTAAGACATAGAAAAGTACACCACACAAAAATACTGCAAAAGGAAACGGTCGCCTTATATACATAGTGTATAAACTCAAAATGCACATTTCACTTCAAATTAAGATTAAGGCTTTGAACAGATCACATAGTTCAGTTCAACATATAAGACTTTAAGAATGCACAAGCATCTACTTAAAATCTATTTAATTTATCATCCTTGATATTATTTTGTACAATTCCAATGTATTTTGTTCATCTCCCTTAAATAAACAGGCAGTCTTAAAGTATGAAATATTCATATACAAACACATATAAATGTGTGTACTGTCTCAGTGGCTGATAGTACCCCACAGGCCTCAGTGTGAGCTTGAAGACATTTATAATGTTTAAGTAGTTTAATGTGCAGGTGCTGACGATAAACACATTTTGAATGAAAGCCGGGGAACTTTGGTAGCACAGAAACAAGTGGCTATTCTTTGTGACTATATGGATCACTCACAATACCATTATTTCACACAAAGGCACCAAATTAATACTCAAAAAAGCTGCAGCAATACACACAAATATAAACAGTACTTGGTGACAACTTTGCTTTTAGCCTTTAACCCTTCTTGACTACTTTTGATGTGGCCTCTATATTTTACCTTTAAAAACAGTTTATCTTGCCAATCTGTTATTTTCTCATTTTGACCAACTGTATCAGCACAATTTATCTAAATTCAGACAAAATTTAAAATACACGTAGAAAGTGATATTTTGACTGTAAAAACCACACACATGTTTAACGAATCATCTTCATAACTTGAAATGCAAATAGAGATTGTACACTTTTAAAAATACGCACACGTTTTGCAAACAACAAAGTTATATGGTACTATTTACCAAAAAATGCAGCCAAGGCTCAGACGTTTTTCATATAATCATTTCAAACTATTTACAGAACAATCAGGTGTCAAACAATAGTTTGTGTCACTCTAACACATATGAGAACAGCACAGGGATAAACCTGCAGGTCTGACAGCAGGTGTGTCACTCAGCGTTTACACTGCAATCTGCCTTTGTTGGCTTTAAGGCAGCAACTGTGACGATCACTAGTAGAACTGACACACAAAACAAAACAACAGCTACACACTAAATACACAAGACAACAAACTAACTTGAGACCAAACACGGTAAACGTCACAAATCTCTCACGTATCAAAACTCTCTCTCTCTTTCGCTCACTCGCTCTCTCTTGCCGGTCACTCCTAAAACTTCCCCCTTTTGCTAAACAACCAAATGTCATGTTTCCATATCATTTTTGATTGGTCGACATGGTACATTTTCCCACCTATAGGGCTTTGGAGCGTGATGTCACGGGAGATGGGCCATGCCCCCTTCCGCCATGACAGTAGGCCAGCCAAAGGATACCATTTCAGCTATGGATCGTACGTGTTGTGTTGTCGGTTGCAACGTTAGATCACACGATCGTGAAGGCAAGAAGCTGGATAACGGGCTCTCTTTTCATCGTTTTCCATCCTGGAGGCAACGTGAGGGATCCCATGTATCCGATATTACTAAACAAAGACGTCAGGCTTGGATTGCAGCGGTGAGACGAGGGGATATCGAGTTCTCTGCAATCCCCAGCTTTTTGTTGGTTTGCTCACGGCATTTTCTTTCCGGTGAGTTCTAAATTAATTCATATCACTCTTGAAAGGCTTTTAGTGTTATTTTCAACGTGCTGCGGTCATAGATAATGAGATAAAACATGCTAATGTGTGATGCTGCAGAACCACATCATGTCGACTGAGTAGCTTATGATTTGGCATTATTGCAGGCAAACCAGCATATGAAATGGATGTAACAAATCCAGACTGGGCACCAACACTGCACATGGGGCATGACGACATACCTGTATCAGACTCGGACCGGCACTCAAGGCGTACGCAACGGAAGCGAAAAAGAGCACCCATCGGAGGTAAACAACCCCCCCCCCCTCTAAAAACATACTAAATTGCTATCACTGTACACTAATCCGCACATAACTTCCAGATGAATCACACACCTGTCATTGGAATATTGGTGTACATTTACCTTATGTCTAATTTTATCTTACAGGCTTTCGTTATGCAGCTGCAGAGTCTGAAGGTGTGCCCCGTGCAGAAGTGATTGATGAAGATCTGACAGAAGACCAACAGCAAAATCACAATGTCATGGAGGCAGTGGACAGCAGTTGTGTTGGACAAGTGGAGGTTGAGGTACCAGCTGCAAATGTGGATATACTGAAGAAATGTAAACCTTTTAAAATGATGACAGATTACAAACTCTCAGCTGTGTCTGTAATCAAACCTCTGTAACTTTGCTTCACTTCAGCAGCATCAGCTCATGTTCACATGTTGATTCATGGTTTGCTTCAGTTTTTGATGGACTGCAGAATATTTTGAAGGTTATCTGCTATAAAAAGCCAGAACAGGAAAATCTGCTTCATGTGTTTCTGTTTGATCCTCAGTGACTTTGACACAAAGGCCTCTGCTGTGATGATCCCACCTCTGATCAAGTCTCACAGTGTCAGCTTTGTTTTTATACATATGGATATGTGCTGATAAATGATCAGAGTTATAATATTTCCCACTGTCTGCTGTGTGCCGTGACCTTTGACCTGCTAAAGACAGTCAGCTGTGGATTATTCATTGTTGTGTCTGATACTTAGAACTGTGAGGAAGAACACTACACAGTTAATCAGGGTCCCCTCTCTCTGAATCAGGAAAGGTGGGCAGGCCGCGTGTGGGCCGCGGGCCATACGTTGAGTCTCACTGTTTGAAATGTGAACATTGTTCTGCTGCAGTCAATGGACTAAACCAGAGAAGAAGAAAACAGACTTTACCATGAAGATCCTCAGTGTGGATCAGTATAATATCAGCCTGATGTCTGCAGTTTAGTGTCAGCACAACTTTCACATCATATTCATCTCAGCACAACTAAAACATGCTGACTGACCCCAGAGTTTCAAGTCCACATCCTGGACTCTCCAGGAAACCACACAGATGCTTCACTCCTGGATCCTGCAGCTCGTTCCAGCTCAGGTCCAGCTCTCTCAGATGGGAGGGGTTGGACTTCAGTGCTGCTGCCAGATAATCACAGCTGATCTCTGACAAACCACAGTCCCACAATCTGTATAAAGAATGAAAGATGTAAGTTTATTAGACAAAGTGTGAGCTTGAAATCATTCAGTGTTTCATCATCTGTTCAGAGCTGAAGAAGGTTCAGAATGTAGAAGTTTAGAAAATGGAAACTCCAAACAGCTGACAGAGTTCATACGCCTTTGTCAGGGTCAAATTCAAGCAAGACCATGTGAAAATTAAAACACATCATCCTAGGTGAACTTAAACACCTTTGTTCCCCTTTTGTTAAGACATAGAAAAGTACACCACACAAAAATACTGCAAAAGGAAACGGTCGCCTTATATACATAGTGTATAAACTCAAAATGCACATTTCACTTCAAATTAAGATTAAGGCTTTGAACAGATCACATAGTTCAGTTCAACATATAAGACTTTAAGAATGCACAAGCATCTACTTAAAATCTATTTAATTTATCATCCATGATATTATTTTGTACAATTCCAATGTATTTTGTTCATCTCCCTTAAATAAACAGGCAGTCTTAAAGTATGAAATATTCATATACAAACACATATAAATGTGTGTACTGTCTCAGTGGCTGATAGTACCCCACAGGCCTCAGTGTGAGCTTGAAGACATTTATAATGTTTAAGTAGTTTAATGTGCAGGTGCTGACGATAAACACATTTTGAATGAAAGCCGGGGAACTTTGGTAGCACAGAAACAAGTGGCTATTCTTTGTGACTATATGGATCACTCACAATACCATTATTTCACACAAAGGCACCAAATTAATACTCAAAAAAGCTGCAGCAATACACACAAATATAAACAGTACTTGGTGACAACTTTGCTTTTAGCCTTTAACCCTTCTTGACTACTTTTGATGTGGCCTCTATATTTTACCTTTAAAAACAGTTTATCTTGCCAATCTGTTATTTTCTCATTTTGACCAACTGTATCAGCACAATTTATCTAAATTCAGACAAAATTTAAAATACAAGTAGAAAGTGATATTTTGACTGTAAAAACCACACACATGTTTAACGAATCATCTTCATAACTTGAAATGCAAATAGAGATTGTACATTTTTAAAAATACGCACACGTTTTGCAAACAACAAAGTTATATGGTACTATTTACCAAAAAATGCAGCCAAGGCTCAGACGTTTTTCATATAATCATTTCAAACTATTTACAGAACAATCAGGTGTCAAACAATAGTTTGTGTCACTCTAACACATATGAGAACAGCACAGGGATAAACCTGCAGGTCTGACAGCAGGTGTGTCACTCAGCGTTTACACTGCAATCTGCCTTTGTTGGCTTTAAGGCAGCAACTGTGACGATCACTAGTAGAACTGACACACAAAACAAAACAACAGCTACACACTAAATACACAAGACAACAAACTAACTTGAGACCAAACACGGTAAACGTCACAAATCTCTCACGTATCAAAACTCTCTCTCTCTTTCGCTCACTCGCTCTCTCTTGCCGGTCACTCCTAAAACTTCCCCCTTTTGCTAAACAACCAAATGTCATGTTTCCATATCATTTTTGATTGGTCGACATGGTACATTTTCCCACCTATAGGGCTTTGGAGCGTGATGTCACGGGAGATGGGCCATGCCCCCTTCCGCCATGACAGTAGGCCAGCCAAAGGATACCATTTCAGCTATGGATCGTACGTGTTGTGTTGTCGGTTGCAACGTTAGATCACACGATCGTGAAGGCAAGAAGCTGGATAACGGGCTCTCTTTTCATCGTTTTCCATCCTGGAGGCAACGTGAGGGATCCCATGTATCCGATATTACTAAACAAAGACGTCAGGCTTGGATTGCAGCGGTGAGACGAGCGGATATCGAGTTCTCTGCAATCCCCAGCTTTTTGTTGGTTTGCTCACGGCATTTTCTTTCCGGTGAGTTCTAAATTAATTCATATCACTCTTGAAAGGCTTTTAGTGTTATTTTCAACGTGCTGAGGTCATAGATAATGAGATAAAACATGCTAATGTGTGATGCTGCAGAACCACATCATGTCGACTGAGTAGCTTATGATTTGGCATTATTGCAGGCAAACCAGCATATGAAATGGATGTAACAAATCCAGACTGGGCACCAACACTGCACATGGGGCATGACGACATACCTGTATCAGACTCGGACCGGCACTCAAGGCGTACGCAACGGAAGCGAAAAAGAGCACCCATCGGAGGTAAACAACCCCCCCCCCCCTCTAAAAACATACTAAATTGCTATCACTGTACACTAATCCGCACATAACTTCCAGATGAATCACACACCTGTCATTGGAATATTGGTGTACATTTACCTTATGTCTAATTTTATCTTACAGGCTTTCGTTATGCAGCTGCAGAGTCTGAAGGTGTGCCCCGTGCAGAAGTGATTGATGAAGATCTGACAGAAGACCAACAGCAAAATCACAATGTCATGGAGGCAGTGGACAGCAGTTGTGTTGGACAAGTGGAGGTTGAGGTAGCAGCTGCAAATGTGGATATACTGAAGAAATGTAAACCTTTTAAAATGATGACAGATTACAAACTCTCAGCTGTGTCTGTAATCAAACCTCTGTAACTTTGCTTCACTTCAGCAGCATCAGCTCATGTTCACATGTTGATTCATGGTTTGCTTCAGTTTTTGATGGACTGCAGAATATTTTGAAGGTTATCTGCTATAAAAAGCCAGAACAGGAAAATCTGCTTCATGTGTTTCTGTTTGATCCTCAGTGACTTTGACACAAAGGCCTCTGCTGTGATGATCACACCTCTGATCAAGTCTCACAGTGTCAGCTTTGTTTTTATACATATGGATATGTGCTGATAAATGATCAGAGTTATAATATTTCCCACTGTCTGCTGTGTGCCGTGACCTTTGACCTGCTAAAGACAGTCAGCTGTGGATTATTCATTGTTGTGTCTGATACTTAGAACTGTGAGGAAGAACACTACACAGTTAATCAGGGTCCCCTCTCTCTGAATCAGGAAAGGTGGGCAGGCCGCGTGTGGGCCGCGGGCCATACGTTGAGTCTCACTGTTTGAAATGTGAACATTGTTCTGCTGCAGTCAATGGACGAAACCAGAGAAGAAGAAAACAGACTTTACCATGAAGATCCTCAGTGTGGATCAGTATAATATCAGCCTGATGTCTGCAGTTTAGTGTCAGCACAACTTTCACATCATATTCATCTCAGCACAACTAAAACATGCTGACTGACCTCAGAGTTTCAAGTCCACATCCTGGACTCTCCAGGAAACCACACAGATGCTTCACTCCTGAATCCTGCAGCTTGTTGTTGTAGCTCAGGTCCAGCTGTCTCAGATGGGAGGGGTTGGACTTCAGTGCTGCTGCCAGATAATCACAGCTGATCTCTGACAAACCACAGCTCTCCAATCTGTATAAAGAATGAAAGATGTAAGTTTATTAGACAAAGTGTGAGCTTGAAATCATTCAGTGTTTCATCATCTGTTCAGAGCTGAAGAAGGTTCAGAATGTAGAAGTTTAGAAAATGGAAACTCCAAACAGCTGACAGAGTTCATACGCCTTTGTCAGGGTCAAATTCAAGCAAGACCATGTGAAAATTAAAACACATCATCCTAGGTGAACTTAAACACCTTTGTTCCCCTTTTGTTAAGACATAGAAAAGTACACCACACAAAAATACTGCAAAAGGAAACGGTCGCCTTATATACATAGTGTATAAACTCAAAATGCACATTTCACTTCAAATTAAGATTAAGGCTTTGAACAGATCACATAGTTCAGTTCAACATATACGACTTTAAGAATGCACAAGCATCTACTTAAAATCTATTTAATTTATCATCCATGATATTATTTTGTACAATTCCAATGTATTTTGTTCATCTCCCTTAAATAAACAGGCAGTCTTAAAGTATGAAATATTCATATACAAACACATATAAATGTGTGTACTGTCTCAGTGGCTGATAGTACCCCACAGGCCTCAGTGTGAGCTTGAAGACATTTATAATGTTTAAGTAGTTTAATGTGCAGGTGCTGACGATAAACACATTTTGAATGAAAGCCGGGGAACTTTGGTAGCACAGAAACAAGTGGCTATTCTTTGTGACTATATGGATCACTCACAATACCATTATTTCACACAAAGGCACCAAATTAATACTCAAAAAAGCTGCAGCAATACACACAAATATAAACAGTACTTGGTGACAACTTTGCTTTTAGCCTTTAACCCTTCTTGACTACTTTTGATGTGGCCTCTATATTTTACCTTTAAAAACAGTTTATCTTGCCAATCTGTTATTTTCTCATTTTGACCAACTGTATCAGCACAATTTATCTAAATTCAGACAAAATTTAAAATACAAGTAGAAAGTGATATTTTGACTGTAAAAACCACACACATGTTTAACGAATCATCTTCATAACTTGAAATGCAAATAGAGATTGTACACTTTAAAAAATACGCACACGTTTTGCAAACAACAAAGTTATATGGTACTATTTACCAAAAAATGCAGCCAAGGCTCAGACGTTTTTCATATAATCATTTCAAACTATTTACAGAACAATCAGGTGTCAAACAATAGTTTGTGTCACTCTAACACATATGAGAACAGCACAGGGATAAACCTGCAGGTCTGACAGCAGGTGTGTCACTCAGCGTTTACACTGCAATCTGCCTTTGTTGGCTTTAAGGCAGCAACTGTGACGATCACTAGTAGAACTGACACACAAAACAAAACAACAGCTACACACTAAATACACAAGACAACAAACTAACTTGAGACCAAACACGGTAAACGTCACAAATCTCTCACGTATCAAAACTCTCTCTCTCTTTCGCTCACTCGCTCTCTCTTGCCGGTCACTCCTAAAACTTCCCCCTTTTGCTAAACAACCAAATGTCATGTTTCCATATCATTTTTGATTGGTCGACATGGTACATTTTCCCACCTATAGGGCTTTGGAGCGTGATGTCACGGGAGATGGGCCATGCCCCCTTCCGCCATGACAGTAGGCCAGCCAAAGGATACCATTTCAGCTATGGATCGTACGTGTTGTGTTGTCGGTTGCAACGTTAGATCACACGATCGTGAAGGCAAGAAGCTGGATAACGGGCTCTCTTTTCATCGTTTTCCATCCTGGAGGCAACGTGAGGGATCCCATGTATCCGATATTACTAAACAAAGACGTCAGGCTTGGATTGCAGCGGTGAGACGAGCGGATATCGAGTTCTCTGCAATCCCCAGCTTTTTGTTGGTTTGCTCACGGCATTTTCTTTCCGGTGAGTTCTAAATTAATTCATATCACTCTTGAAAGGCTTTTAGTGTTATTTTCAACGTGCTGAGGTCATAGATAATGAGATAAAACATGCTAATGTGTGATGCTGCAGAACCACATCATGTCGACTGAGTAGCTTATGATTTGGCATTATTGCAGGCAAACCAGCATATGAAATGGATGTAACAAATCCAGACTGGGAACCAACACTGCACATGGGGCATGACGACATACCTGTATCAGACTCGGACCGGCACTCAAGGCGTACGCAACGGAAGCGAAAAAGAGCACCCATCGGAGGTAAACAACCCCCCCCCCCCTCTAAAAACATACTAAATTGCTATCACTGTACACTAATCCGCACATAACTTCCAGATGAATCACACACCTGTCATTGGAATATTGGTGTACATTTACCTTATGTCTAATTTTATCTTACAGGCTTTCGTTATGCAGCTGCAGAGTCTGAAGGTGTGCCCCGTGCAGAAGTGATTGATGAAGATCTGACAGAAGACCAACAGCAAAATCACAATGTCATGGAGGCAGTGGACAGCAGTTGTGTTGGACAAGTGGAGGTTGAGGTAGCAGCTGCAAATGTGGATATACTGAAGAAATGTAAACCTTTTAAAATGATGACAGATTACAAACTCTCAGCTGTGTCTGTAATCAAACCTCTGTAACTTTGCTTCACTTCAGCAGCATCAGCTCATGTTCACATGTTGATTCATGGTTTGCTTCAGTTTTTGATGGACTGCAGAATATTTTGAAGGTTATCTGCTATAAAAAGCCAGAACAGGAAAATCTGCTTCATGTGTTTCTGTTTGATCCTCAGTGACTTTGACACAAAGGCCTCTGCTGTGATGATCACACCTCTGATCAAGTCTCACAGTGTCAGCTTTGTTTTTATACATATGGATATGTGCTGATAAATGATCAGAGTTATAATATTTCCCACTGTCTGCTGTGTGCCGTGACCTTTGACCTGCTAAAGACAGTCAGCTGTGGATTATTCATTGTTGTGTCTGATACTTAGAACTGTGAGGAAGAACACTACACAGTTAATCAGGGTCCCCTCTCTCTGAATCAGGAAAGGTGGGCAGGCCGCGTGTGGGCCGCGGGCCATACGTTGAGTCTCACTGTTTGAAATGTGAACATTGTTCTGCTGCAGTCAATGGACGAAACCAGAGAAGAAGAAAACAGACTTTACCATGAAGATCCTCAGTGTGGATCAGTATAATATCAGCCTGATGTCTGCAGTTTAGTGTCAGCACAACTTTCACATCATATTCATCTCAGCACAACTAAAACATGCTGACTGACCTCAGAGTTTCAAGTCCACATCCTGGACTCTCCAGGAAACCACACAGATGCTTCACTCCTGAATCCTGCAGCTTGTTGTTGCAGCTCAGGTCCAGCTGTCTCAGATGGGAGGGGTTGGACTTCAGTGCTGCTGCCAGATAATCACAGCTGATCTCTGACAAACCACAGCTCTCCAATCTGTATAAAGAATGAAAGATGTAAGTTTATTAGACAAAGTGTGAGCTTGAAATCATTCAGTGTTTCATCATCTGTTCAGAGCTGAAGAAGGTTCAGAATGTAGAAGTTTAGAAAATGGAAACTCCAAACAGCTGACAGAGTTCATACGCCTTTGTCAGGGTCAAATTCAAGCAAGACCATGTGAAAATTAAAACACATCATCCTAGGTGAACTTAAACACCTTTGTTCCCCTTTTGTTAAGACATAGAAAAGTACACCACACAAAAATACTGCAAAAGGAAACGGTCGCCTTATATACATAGTGTATAAACTCAAAATGCACATTTCACTTCAAATTAAGATTAAGGCTTTGAACAGATCACATAGTTCAGTTCAACATATACGACTTTAAGAATGCACAAGCATCTACTTAAAATCTATTTAATTTATCATCCATGATATTATTTTGTACAATTCCAATGTATTTTGTTCATCTCCCTTAAATAAACAGGCAGTCTTAAAGTATGAAATATTCATATACAAACACATATAAATGTGTGTACTGTCTCAGTGGCTGATAGTACCCCACAGGCCTCAGTGTGAGCTTGAAGACATTTATAATGTTTAAGTAGTTTAATGTGCAGGTGCTGACGATAAACACATTTTGAATGAAAGCCGGGGAACTTTGGTAGCACAGAAACAAGTGGCTATTCTTTGTGACTATATGGATCACTCACAATACCATTATTTCACACAAAGGCACCAAATTAATACTCAAAAAAGCTGCAGCAATACACACAAATATAAACAGTACTTGGTGACAACTTTGCTTTTAGCCTTTAACCCTTCTTGACTACTTTTGATGTGGCCTCTATATTTTACCTTTAAAAACAGTTTATCTTGCCAATCTGTTATTTTCTCATTTTGACCAACTGTATCAGCACAATTTATCTAAATTCAGACAAAATTTAAAATACAAGTAGAAAGTGATATTTTGACTGTAAAAACCACACACATGTTTAACGAATCATCTTCATAACTTGAAATGCAAATAGAGATTGTACACTTTAAAAAATACGCACACGTTTTGCAAACAACAAAGTTATATGGTACTATTTACCAAAAAATGCAGCCAAGGCTCAGACGTTTTTCATATAATCATTTCAAACTATTTACAGAACAATCAGGTGTCAAACAATAGTTTGTGTCACTCTAACACATATGAGAACAGCACAGGGATAAACCTGCAGGTCTGACAGCAGGTGTGTCACTCAGCGTTTACACTGCAATCTGCCTTTGTTGGCTTTAAGGCAGCAACTGTGACGATCACTAGTAGAACTGACACACAAAACAAAACAACAGCTACACACTAAATACACAAGACAACAAACTAACTTGAGACCAAACACGGTAAACGTCACAAATCTCTCACGTATCAAAACTCTCTCTCTCTTTCGCTCACTCGCTCTCTCTTGCCGGTCACTCCTAAAACTTCCCCCTTTTGCTAAACAACCAAATGTCATGTTTCCATATCATTTTTGATTGGTCGACATGGTACATTTTCCCACCTATAGGGCTTTGGAGCGTGATGTCACGGGAGATGGGCCATGCCCCCTTCCGCCATGACAGTAGGCCAGCCAAAGGATACCATTTCAGCTATGGATCGTACGTGTTGTGTTGTCGGTTGCAACGTTAGATCACACGATCGTGAAGGCAAGAAGCTGGATAACGGGCTCTCTTTTCATCGTTTTCCATCCTGGAGGCAACGTGAGGGATCCCATGTATCCGATATTACTAAACAAAGACGTCAGGCTTGGATTGCAGCGGTGAGACGAGCGGATATCGAGTTCTCTGCAATCCCCAGCTTTTTGTTGGTTTGCTCACGGCATTTTCTTTCCGGTGAGTTCTAAATTAATTCATATCACTCTTGAAAGGCTTTTAGTGTTATTTTCAACGTGCTGAGGTCATAGATAATGAGATAAAACATGCTAATGTGTGATGCTGCAGAACCACATCATGTCGACTGAGTAGCTTATGATTTGGCATTATTGCAGGCAAACCAGCATATGAAATGGATGTAACAAATCCAGACTGGGAACCAACACTGCACATGGGGCATGACGACATACCTGTATCAGACTCGGACCGGCACTCAAGGCGTACGCAACGGAAGCGAAAAAGAGCACCCATCGGAGGTAAACAACCCCCCCCCCCTCTAAAAACATACTAAATTGCTATCACTGTACACTAATCCGCACATAACTTCCAGATGAATCACACACCTGTCATTGGAATATTGGTGTACATTTACCTTATGTCTAATTTTATCTTACAGGCTTTCGTTATGCAGCTGCAGAGTCTGAAGGTGTGCCCCGTGCAGAAGTGATTGATGAAGATCTGACAGAAGACCAACAGCAAAATCACAATGTCATGGAGGCAGTGGACAGCAGTTGTGTTGGACAAGTGGAGGTTGAGGTAGCAGCTGCAAATGTGGATATACTGAAGAAATGTAAACCTTTTAAAATGATGACAGATTACAAACTCTCAGCTGTGTCTGTAATCAAACCTCTGTAACTTTGCTTCACTTCAGCAGCATCAGCTCATGTTCACATGTTGATTCATGGTTTGCTTCAGTTTTTGATGGACTGCAGAATATTTTGAAGGTTATCTGCTATAAAAAGCCAGAACAGGAAAATCTGCTTCATGTGTTTCTGTTTGATCCTCAGTGACTTTGACACAAAGGCCTCTGCTGTGATGATCACACCTCTGATCAAGTCTCACAGTGTCAGCTTTGTTTTTATACATATGGATATGTGCTGATAAATGATCAGAGTTATAATATTTCCCACTGTCTGCTGTGTGCCGTGACCTTTGACCTGCTAAAGACAGTCAGCTGTGGATTATTCATTGTTGTGTCTGATACTTAGAACTGTGAGGAAGAACACTACACAGTTAATCAGGGTCCCCTCTCTCTGAATCAGGAAAGGTGGGCAGGCCGCGTGTGGGCCGCGGGCCATACGTTGAGTCTCACTGTTTGAAATGTGAACATTGTTCTGCTGCAGTCAATGGACGAAACCAGAGAAGAAGAAAACAGACTTTACCATGAAGATCCTCAGTGTGGATCAGTATAATATCAGCCTGATGTCTGCAGTTTAGTGTCAGCACAACTTTCACATCATATTCATCTCAGCACAACTAAAACATGCTGACTGACCTCAGAGTTTCAAGTCCACATCCTGGACTCTCCAGGAAACCACACAGATGCTTCACTCCTGAATCCTGCAGCTTGTTGTTGTAGCTCAGGTCCAGCTGTCTCAGATGGGAGGGGTTGGACTTCAGTGCTGCTGCCAGATAATCACAGCTGATCTCTGACAAACCACAGCTCTCCAATCTGTATAAAGAATGAAAGATGTAAGTTTATTAGACAAAGTGTGAGCTTGAAATCATTCAGTGTTTCATCATCTGTTCAGAGCTGAAGAAGGTTCAGAATGTAGAAGTTTAGAAAATGGAAACTCCAAACAGCTGACAGAGTTCATACGCCTTTGTCAGGGTCAAATTCAAGCAAGACCATGTGAAAATTAAAACACATCATCCTAGGTGAACTTAAACACCTTTGTTCCCCTTTTGTTAAGACATAGAAAAGTACACCACACAAAAATACTGCAAAAGGAAACGGTCGCCTTATATACATAGTGTATAAACTCAAAATGCACATTTCACTTCAAATTAAGATTAAGGCTTTGAACAGATCACATAGTTCAGTTCAACATATACGACTTTAAGAATGCACAAGCATCTACTTAAAATCTATTTAATTTATCATCCATGATATTATTTTGTACAATTCCAATGTATTTTGTTCATCTCCCTTAAATAAACAGGCAGTCTTAAAGTATGAAATATTCATATACAAACACATATAAATGTGTGTACTGTCTCAGTGGCTGATAGTACCCCACAGGCCTCAGTGTGAGCTTGAAGACATTTATAATGTTTAAGTAGTTTAATGTGCAGGTGCTGACGATAAACACATTTTGAATGAAAGCCGGGGAACTTTGGTAGCACAGAAACAAGTGGCTATTCTTTGTGACTATATGGATCACTCACAATACCATTATTTCACACAAAGGCACCAAATTAATACTCAAAAAAGCTGCAGCAATACACACAAATATAAACAGTACTTGGTGACAACTTTGCTTTTAGCCTTTAACCCTTCTTGACTACTTTTGATGTGGCCTCTATATTTTACCTTTAAAAACAGTTTATCTTGCCAATCTGTTATTTTCTCATTTTGACCAACTGTATCAGCACAATTTATCTAAATTCAGACAAAATTTAAAATACAAGTAGAAAGTGATATTTTGACTGTAAAAACCACACACATGTTTAACGAATCATCTTCATAACTTGAAATGCAAATAGAGATTGTACACTTTAAAAAATACGCACACGTTTTGCAAACAACAAAGTTATATGGTACTATTTACCAAAAAATGCAGCCAAGGCTCAGACGTTTTTCATATAATCATTTCAAACTATTTACAGAACAATCAGGTGTCAAACAATAGTTTGTGTCACTCTAACACATATGAGAACAGCACAGGGATAAACCTGCAGGTCTGACAGCAGGTGTGTCACTCAGCGTTTACACTGCAATCTGCCTTTGTTGGCTTTAAGGCAGCAACTGTGACGATCACTAGTAGAACTGACACACAAAACAAAACAACAGCTACACACTAAATACACAAGACAACAAACTAACTTGAGACCAAACACGGTAAACGTCACAAATCTCTCACGTATCAAAACTCTCTCTCTCTTTCGCTCACTCGCTCTCTCTTGCCGGTCACTCCTAAAACTTCCCCCTTTTGCTAAACAACCAAATGTCATGTTTCCATATCATTTTTGATTGGTCGACATGGTACATTTTCCCACCTATAGGGCTTTGGAGCGTGATGTCACGGGAGATGGGCCATGCCCCCTTCCGCCATGACAGTAGGCCAGCCAAAGGATACCATTTCAGCTATGGATCGTACGTGTTGTGTTGTCGGTTGCAACGTTAGATCACACGATCGTGAAGGCAAGAAGCTGGATAACGGGCTCTCTTTTCATCGTTTTCCATCCTGGAGGCAACGTGAGGGATCCCATGTATCCGATATTACTAAACAAAGACGTCAGGCTTGGATTGCAGCGGTGAGACGAGCGGATATCGAGTTCTCTGCAATCCCCAGCTTTTTGTTGGTTTGCTCACGGCATTTTCTTTCCGGTGAGTTCTAAATTAATTCATATCACTCTTGAAAGGCTTTTAGTGTTATTTTCAACGTGCTGAGGTCATAGATAATGAGATAAAACATGCTAATGTGTGATGCTGCAGAACCACATCATGTCGACTGAGTAGCTTATGATTTGGCATTATTGCAGGCAAACCAGCATATGAAATGGATGTAACAAATCCAGACTGGGCACCAACACTGCACATGGGGCATGACGACATACCTGTATCAGACTCGGACCGGCACTCAAGGCGTACGCAACGGAAGCGAAAAAGAGCACCCATCGGAGGTAAACAACCCCCCCCCCCCTCTAAAAACATACTAAATTGCTATCACTGTACACTAATCCGCACATAACTTCCAGATGAATCACACACCTGTCATTGGAATATTGGTGTACATTTACCTTATGTCTAATTTTATCTTACAGGCTTTCGTTATGCAGCTGCAGAGTCTGAAGGTGTGCCCCGTGCAGAAGTGATTGATGAAGATCTGACAGAAGACCAACAGCAAAATCACAATGTCATGGAGGCAGTGGACAGCAGTTGTGTTGGACAAGTGGAGGTTGAGGTAGCAGCTGCAAATGTGGATATACTGAAGAAATGTAAACCTTTTAAAATGATGACAGATTACAAACTCTCAGCTGTGTCTGTAATCAAACCTCTGTAACTTTGCTTCACTTCAGCAGCATCAGCTCATGTTCACATGTTGATTCATGGTTTGCTTCAGTTTTTGATGGACTGCAGAATATTTTGAAGGTTATCTGCTATAAAAAGCCAGAACAGGAAAATCTGCTTCATGTGTTTCTGTTTGATCCTCAGTGACTTTGACACAAAGGCCTCTGCTGTGATGATCACACCTCTGATCAAGTCTCACAGTGTCAGCTTTGTTTTTATACATATGGATATGTGCTGATAAATGATCAGAGTTATAATATTTCCCACTGTCTGCTGTGTGCCGTGACCTTTGACCTGCTAAAGACAGTCAGCTGTGGATTATTCATTGTTGTGTCTGATACTTAGAACTGTGAGGAAGAACACTACACAGTTAATCAGGGTCCCCTCTCTCTGAATCAGGAAAGGTGGGCAGGCCGCGTGTGGGCCGCGGGCCATACGTTGAGTCTCACTGTTTGAAATGTGAACATTGTTCTGCTGCAGTCAATGGACGAAACCAGAGAAGAAGAAAACAGACTTTACCATGAAGATCCTCAGTGTGGATCAGTATAATATCAGCCTGATGTCTGCAGTTTAGTGTCAGCACAACTTTCACATCATATTCATCTCAGCACAACTAAAACATGCTGACTGACCTCAGAGTTTCAAGTCCACATCCTGGACTCTCCAGGAAACCACACAGATGCTTCACTCCTGAATCCTGCAGCTTGTTGTTGCAGCTCAGGTCCAGCTGTCTCAGATGGGAGGGGTTGGACTTCAGTGCTGCTGCCAGATAATCACAGCTGATCTCTGACAAACCACAGCTCTCCAATCTGTATAAAGAATGAAAGATGTAAGTTTATTAGACAAAGTGTGAGCTTGAAATCATTCAGTGTTTCATCATCTGTTCAGAGCTGAAGAAGGTTCAGAATGTAGAAGTTTAGAAAATGGAAACTCCAAACAGCTGACAGAGTTCATACGCCTTTGTCAGGGTCAAATTCAAGCAAGACCATGTGAAAATTAAAACACATCATCCTAGGTGAACTTAAACACCTTTGTTCCCCTTTTGTTAAGACATAGAAAAGTACACCACACAAAAATACTGCAAAAGGAAACGGTCGCCTTATATACATAGTGTATAAACTCAAAATGCACATTTCACTTCAAATTAAGATTAAGGCTTTGAACAGATCACATAGTTCAGTTCAACATATACGACTTTAAGAATGCACAAGCATCTACTTAAAATCTATTTAATTTATCATCCATGATATTATTTTGTACAATTCCAATGTATTTTGTTCATCTCCCTTAAATAAACAGGCAGTCTTAAAGTATGAAATATTCATATACAAACACATATAAATGTGTGTACTGTCTCAGTGGCTGATAGTACCCCACAGGCCTCAGTGTGAGCTTGAAGACATTTATAATGTTTAAGTAGTTTAATGTGCAGGTGCTGACGATAAACACATTTTGAATGAAAGCCGGGGAACTTTGGTAGCACAGAAACAAGTGGCTATTCTTTGTGACTATATGGATCACTCACAATACCATTATTTCACACAAAGGCACCAAATTAATACTCAAAAAAGCTGCAGCAATACACACAAATATAAACAGTACTTGGTGACAACTTTGCTTTTAGCCTTTAACCCTTCTTGACTACTTTTGATGTGGCCTCTATATTTTACCTTTAAAAACAGTTTATCTTGCCAATCTGTTATTTTCTCATTTTGACCAACTGTATCAGCACAATTTATCTAAATTCAGACAAAATTTAAAATACAAGTAGAAAGTGATATTTTGACTGTAAAAACCACACACATGTTTAACGAATCATCTTCATAACTTGAAATGCAAATAGAGATTGTACACTTTAAAAAATACGCACACGTTTTGCAAACAACAAAGTTATATGGTACTATTTACCAAAAAATGCAGCCAAGGCTCAGACGTTTTTCATATAATCATTTCAAACTATTTACAGAACAATCAGGTGTCAAACAATAGTTTGTGTCACTCTAACACATATGAGAACAGCACAGGGATAAACCTGCAGGTCTGACAGCAGGTGTGTCACTCAGCGTTTACACTGCAATCTGCCTTTGTTGGCTTTAAGGCAGCAACTGTGACGATCACTAGTAGAACTGACACACAAAACAAAACAACAGCTACACACTAAATACACAAGACAACAAACTAACTTGAGACCAAACACGGTAAACGTCACAAATCTCTCACGTATCAAAACTCTCTCTCTCTTTCGCTCACTCGCTCTCTCTTGCCGGTCACTCCTAAAACTTCCCCCTTTTGCTAAACAACCAAATGTCATGTTTCCATATCATTTTTGATTGGTCGACATGGTACATTTTCCCACCTATAGGGCTTTGGAGCGTGATGTCACGGGAGATGGGCCATGCCCCCTTCCGCCATGACAGTAGGCCAGCCAAAGGATACCATTTCAGCTATGGATCGTACGTGTTGTGTTGTCGGTTGCAACGTTAGATCACACGATCGTGAAGGCAAGAAGCTGGATAACGGGCTCTCTTTTCATCGTTTTCCATCCTGGAGGCAACGTGAGGGATCCCATGTATCCGATATTACTAAACAAAGACGTCAGGCTTGGATTGCAGCGGTGAGACGAGCGGATATCGAGTTCTCTGCAATCCCCAGCTTTTTGTTGGTTTGCTCACAGCATTTTCTTTCCGGTGAGTTCTAAATTAATTCATATCAATCTTGAAAGGCTTTTAGTGTGATTTTCAACGTGCTGAGGTCATAGATAATGAGATAAAACATGCTAATGTGTGATGCTGCAGAACCACATCATGTCGACTGAGTAGCTTATGATTTGGCATTATTGCAGGCAAACCAGCATATGAAATGGATGTAACAAATCCAGACTGGGCACCAACACTGCACATGGGGCATGACGACATACCTGTATCAGACTCGGACCGGCACTCAAGGCGTACGCAACGGAAGCGAAAAAGAGCACCCATCGGAGGTAAACAACCCCCCCCCTCTAAAAACATACTAAATTGCTATCACTGTACACTAATCCGCACATAACTTCCAGATGAATCACACACCTGTCATTGGAATATTGGTGTACATTTACCTTATGTCTAATTTTATCTTACAGGCTTTCGTTATGCAGCTGCAGAGTCTGAAGGTGTGCCCCGTGCAGAAGTGATTGATGAAGATCTGACAGAAGACCAACAGCAAAATCACAATGTCATGGAGGCAGTGGACAGCAGTTGTGTTGGACAAGTGGAGGTTGAGGTACCAGCTGCAAATGTGGATATACTGAAGAAATGTAAACCTTTTAAAATGATGACAGATTACAAACTCTCAGCTGTGTCTGTAATCAAACCTCTGTAACTTTGCTTCACTTCAGCAGCATCAGCTCATGTTCACATGTTGATTCATGGTTTGCTTCAGTTTTTGATGGACTGCAGAATATTTTGAAGGTTATCTGCTATAAAAAGCCAGAACAGGAAAATCTGCTTCATGTGTTTCTGTTTGATCCTCAGTGACTTTGACACAAAGGCCTCTGCTGTGATGATCACACCTCTGATCAAGTCTCACAGTGTCAGCTTTGTTTTTATACATATGGATATGTGCTGATAAATGATCAGAGTTATAATATTTCCCACTGTCTGCTGTGTGCCGTGACCTTTGACCTGCTAAAGACAGTCAGCTGTGGATTATTCATTGTTGTGTCTGATACTTAGAACTGTGAGGAAGAACACTACACAGTTAATCAGGGTCCCCTCTCTCTGAATCAGGGAAGGTGGGCAGGCCGCGTGTGGGCCACGGGCCATACGTTGAGTCTCACTGTTTGAAATGTGAACATTGTTCTGCTGCAGTCAATGGACTAAACCAGAGAAGAAGAAAACAGACTTTACCATGAAGATCCTCAGTGTGGATCAGTATAATATCAGCCTGATGTCTGCAGTTTAGTGTCAGCACAACTTTCACATCATATTCATCTCAGCACAACTAAAACATGCTGACTGACCCCAGAGTTTCAAGTCCACATCCTGGACTCTCCAGGAAACCACACAGATGCTTCACTCCTGAATCCTGCAGCTTGTAGTTGTCACTCAGGTCCAGCTGTCTCAGATGGGAGGGGTTGGACTTCAGTGCTGCTGCCAGATAATCACAGCTGATCTCTGACAAACCACAGCGACTCAATCTGTATAAAGAATGAAAGATGTAAGTTTATTAGACAAAGTGTGAGCTTGAAATCATTCAGTGTTTCATCATCTGTTCAGAGCTGAAGAAGGTTCAGAATGTAGAAGTTTAGAAAATGGAAACTCCAAACAGCTGAAGCCAACAGGAAGCAGCTTCAAACAAACACAACAAGAGAAAAAACTCTGAATGTTTCACATTAAAGTCGTACATTTATCATAAAAACAGGACAAAGACTTGAAAAAGTCGTGTTTTTCCTTCCAGGAACCACAAGGCTTCACTTTTAAAGGTGAAGTGTGAAAGAAATGGACATATTTGAAGTCCAACACCTTTTTCCAGTCACATTATTAAAGCAGACAAACTACAAGCTCATTTTCATTCCAACAAGTCATCTTCTGACCTGGACTAACAACACTGGTCTCTATGTGCAGCTGGCTGTGAGACCAGTGCGCAGGGACCGTCTACAAAGTGCAACACTGAAAGAACATCACACACTAGCTTTGTCCCAAAACGTCGGCTGCATCCTTCGGAGGACCCGGTATTCGCGGTCTACGTGGGCCGGGTCCTTCAAAGACCGAAAAGGCTGGAAGTGCGAGGCTGTGAAATGGGACGGTCTAGCCTTCAGATTTGCGTCACCGCTGTCTTTGTGGAGTTTAATAAACTCGGCCGTCTGCTCCTTGCTATCTAAAATATAACAGGACACTGGCGTAAATTCTCGACCGTCTCACACTTCTGTTTAATCAGTTTCCTGTTTAACGTTTATTCAGCTGTGTGAAAATCCCGGAGGAACTTTGATCTCAGCCAAACCGATTTACTCCGGAACAAATAAAACACAGAAAAAAGGCAAACAATTACATTTTTAAGTTATCCGAGTGACTTATATATCATGTTTAACCTGAGTAGCCAAAGAGCGGGGTCTGAAAACGATGAAGCCGGGCGTCCGCTGCTCTCGCCGGCTGGAGTGACCATTGAACCCCCCGGCTTGCTAGCGAGCGGGTGGGTAACAGACGTCTCCGAAAACGTCGGCACACTTTTGCAAATATGCGATGTCTTGATAAACCGAGCAGATATTTGAAGTTTACACAGCTACTTTCTCACCTGAAAATATGTTAAAAGTTTATTTTGTGACCCAGAAAGATTAATAAGAGTAATTTGAAAACTTAGTAGCAGCCGCAATTGTTGGCAGCTGAAATTTGGCTGGGCCGCGCTATGAATTCTGGGATATGGTGGGCCACGAAGGACACACCCGACGAATCCTTCAAATTCGGGGAAATGAAGGACGCATTTGTCGGGCACATTTGAAGGAGTCGACAAATACGGACAGCCTTCATCGCCTGGCTGTGACGTAATCGGCCTTCAAATGCAGCCTCTGGAGGATGCAGCCGACGTTTTGGGACACAGCTACTAATTTGCTTCCATCATCCAACCTGAAGAGGAAACAGAGACGCCTCCCCTTCAAAGTAAAAGCTGCTCCTTTTGGACACAGTATCAAAGAAAGTCTACAGTATAACATAGAAAAGACAGAACAAAGTTTTGGTTGTTTTTAAATTGTGCAGAAATGAAACTACACTAAGCTCAATTATGTGACAGACATTTCATCCCATGTCAGTTTGGCCTCATCCTGGGCCGGATTATCCAGCACAGCTGGGCTCCATCCAAGAGACAGCAAACAAACCAACACAATAATAAAAAGCACCATGTGATCTTCTTACATCTTCAAGACAAACATAGTAAAAACATGAGCATATTTGTTTCCTGATAAAATGATGTGACAGGTAGAACAGAGTAAAGTGGTGGTGTTACAGCCTTTCTCCCCTCTGCTGCCGAGGCTGTTAGTCTCTCCCAAACTCAGCTACAGGACTTCCAAATGAATGAAAGCAGCAGAAGTGGCTTTACAAATGAAAGAGGAAGAGGAGAAGAAGAGGAGAGGGAGGCCACCCTGACCATCACTCCAGCTGAAAACATCACACTTCCATTAAAGTTGGTGAGGAAATGTTGAGCAGGATGAGCTGCTGGCTAATCTGGAGGCTGTAGCAGCAGCTCACAGTCACAGTGGGTTTCCACTCATGAAAAAGCTCTGGCTGCTTCATTTCTCATCTCATATCAGAGACTTTAATGCTTCACTGAAGCTGTACTGTGATGCTTCCATATCCCAGTGAGGCCTCCATAATGATTTCAGCTGTTCTGTACACACACTGTGTGTCCTGTATGGCTCAAAGTCTCTGCAGCCTGTTTTTATCTGCTGTCATCAGATCTTCATCATCCTCATTCACATCCCTCACACACTCTACAGCCTCATCAGCACTGACTTCATCTTCACTGACTGATGGAGCACAACATGAACCTGTGGAGGCTGAAACACTGTCCTGTCAAACATCTCCCCGTCACCACTCCACTTCTGTCAGCCTTTAAATGAACCCTGCTCAAGTCTGTCACTTCTGTTTGGAGCCAAAAGAGGTTAAAGATTATGCCACTACATTCTTGTCTAGAAAATATTAAAAGTGTATTTGGTGACACACAAAAAGGGTAAAGTTTAAGTATAGTTTGGGTCCACACATGTCCAAACCCTGGTGTGTAGGCCTACTTAGTATTGAGAAAAGCCCACTAAAAGAACGCCCACCAGACCAAAGCAATGGTTTTGACTTGATCAGCATTAACCCCGCCCTCTGACTTTGATGGGTGAAGCTGACAAATAAAATGTATTTATGAACAGCGATGCAGGGCCAGGAGTAGCAACGTGAATTAAATAAATACATCATTAAATAATTCATTAAATGTGTCAGTAAAATAATTAAAATAGAAAACAAACCATTAATTGATTAAATATGTAATTAACTAATTAGAATTGTACATAAACAAATAATGAAATATTTTAAATGAAATTAACCGATAATTCATTATCAATATATGTTTTTAATTAATTACTAAAATAAATGATTCATTAGTGATATATTTATTTAATAAACCATAAAATTATTGCTAGTTTACTCAAAAATAAATTTAAGACATCAATATTAAAGGTTAAATTATGATAATGAATACATGCAACTATAACTGATGACGTAAGAATTTGGATTTTTTTAAGCTAAAGCGAAGGTGCTGACTGACTTGGCATGTTACTCTCAAATCCTCCCTAATAACAATAACATAATTACACTTTAGCCACAAGAGGGCAGCAGCATTAATACAAGTCACGTGTATATAAAGGTACAGTGATTATATTACAGTGATTTTGACAAAAACAAAACAGAAGTTGATGGCAGTGTGTTTTTCCATAACATACCAACCAAATTAAATAATAAAAACTTTATAACTTACAGAACTTTTTTAGAGGCTTTGACCACTGGCAGCAGCCTCAGAAGAGCCTCCTCTGAAGCAGAGTATTTATTCAGGTCAAACACATCCAGATCTTTTTCTGATGACAGTAAGATGAAGACCAGAGCTGACCACTGAGCAGGAGACAGTTTATCTGTGGAGAGACGTCCTGATCTCAGGGACTGTTGGATCTCCTCCACTAGAGAACGATCATTCAGTTCATTCAGACAGTGAAACAGATTGATGCTTTTCTCTGCAGACAGATTCTCACTGAGCTTCTCCTTGATGTACTGAACTGCTTCTTGATTGGTCTTTGAGCTACTTCCTGTTTGTGTCATGAGGCCTTGCAAACGAGTTTGATTAGTCTTCAGACCCAAGAGAAAACGAAGGAACAAGTCCAGGTGTCCATTGGGGCTCTGTAAGGTCTTGTCCACAGCACACTGGTAGAAGTATTTCTTTGAAGATTTTCTTGTTTGAAACACCTTCCAAGTTGTTTGTTGCTCTTCCAACAGATTGAGTCCAGAGTTGATGAAGGTCAGGTGGACATGAAGAGCAGCCAGAAACTCCTGAACACTGAGATGAACAAAGCAGAACACCTTGTCCTGGTACAGTTGGTTCTCCTCTTTAAAGATCTGTGTGAACACTCCTGAGTACACTGAGGCTGCTCTGATATCGATGCCACACTCTGTCAGGTCTGGTTCATAGAAGATCAGGTTTCCTTTCTGCAGCTGATCAAAAGCCAGTTTTCCCAGTGACTCAATCATCTTCCTGCTCTCTGGACTCCAGTGTGGATCTGTCTCAGCTCCTCCATCATATTTGATCCTCTTCACTTTGGCCTGAACCACCAGGAAGTGGATGTACATCTCAGTCAGGGTGTTGGGCAGCTCTCCTCCCTCTCTGGTTTCCAGCACATCCTCCAGAACTGTAGCAGTGATCCAGCAGAAGACTGGGATGTGACACATGATGTGGAGGCTTCGAGCTTTCTTGATGTGGGAGATGATCCTGCTGGCCTGCTCCTCATCTCTGAATCTCTTCCTGAAGTACTCCTCCTTCTGTGGGTCAGTGAACCCTCTGACCTCTGTCACCATGTCGACACACTGAGGAGGGATCTGATTGGCTGCTGCAGGTCGTGTTGTTATCCAAAGGCGAGCAGAAGGGAACAGGTTCCCTCTGATGAGGTTTGTCAGCAGCTCATCCAATGAGGTGGACTTTCTGGTTTCTGTCAGGATTTTAGTTTTCTTGAAGTCCAAATTAAGTCGACACTCATCCAGACCATCAAGTATGAACACAACCTGGAAGTCTTCAAGCCTGCACATTCCTGATTCGTTAGTTTGATTAAAGAAGTGATGAACAAGTTCCACCAAGCTGAACTTTTCCTCTTTCAGCACATTCAGCTCTCTGAAAGTGAATGGAAATATGAACTGGATGTCCTGGTTGGCTTTGTCTTCAGCCCAGTCCAGGCTGTATTTCTGTGTTAAGACTGTTTTCCCAATGCCAGCCACTCCCTTTGTCAGCACTGTTCTGATTGGTTCGTCTCTTCCAGGTGAGGCTTTAAAGATGTCTTCTTGTCTGATTGTTGTTTCTGGTCTGTCTGGTTTCCTGGATGCTGTTTCAATCTGTCTGACCTCATGTTCATCATTGACCTCTGCAGTCACTCCCTCTGTGATGTAGAGCTCTGTGTAGATCTGATTCAGGAGGGTTGGGCTTCCTGCTTTAGCGATGCCCTCAAACACACACTGGAACTTCTTCTTCAGTTGGGCTTTAAGTTCACGTTTACAGAGTGGAGCAAATATTTCTGAAGGTAAGAAATTCAGAAACAAATATTATATAATAAATATCATAGCCTTTCACTACCCTGAAAGGATGAATGTCTATTGGTCCATTTCTTGAGCTATTAGGAAAGATCAATATTCAGTCTTTAGAGAAATTCTCTTACGGCTCTGCAGATGGTCAGCCATCTCATGCTGCTTAAGTCTCCTCAAGAAGTGGAGTGTGATCTTCAGAAATGCTTCTCTGCAGCTCTTTCTTTCATCTTCATCCTCACCTTCAAACATCTCCTCATCCTCCATCTGGCTCTTTAAAGTTTCTGGGTGATCTGGACTCAGAAGCTTCTGGATCTTCTTCAGCTCGTTCTTCACAAACATGGTGATGTTGTCCTCCAGCCGCTGGAAAAGAAGACTATATGAATTACCCAGTGGTAAATGGACTGGTTCTTATATAGCTCTCTTTGATACTCTGTGCACACAAAGCATTTTATACAACATGCCTCATTCAACCAAGCACATTGTTCTATGCTTAAATACTTTCTTTCACACTCTGATGGATGCATCAGAGGGCAGCTTGGGTTTAGTACGTTACCCAGTATATTTGCCAGCCAGGGTTTGATTCACAAACCTTCTGACTAGTAGCTGACCTGCTCACCTCCTGAGCTACAGTCACCCCAATCTGACTGAAATCATGGAGCCCAAACTCTGATGTATGTTGGACACACTGACAATCCTCTGGTCCACAAAGTGCAGCATAGAGATGACTGAAAAGAACAAATGTAAACGTAGTACTACAAACCATAACCACAGAGTCCAGGTGTGTTTGATGTTGCTGTGCAGACTGACCAGTGGAAACCTCTGCTCTCTGCTGGTCCACTCTGTGGAGGAGTAATGAATAATTAGCTCATGTTATGTCTGCCCACACACAGACACTGTCACGGCCCGCTGTAGCAGACCGTGTGGAGAGTGTGTGGAGGACTCAGGTGCAGACACAAGTGAGGATACGGGAGTGAACTTAAACAAAAGCGAGCCTTTTATTGTGGCTGATGAACACAAAAGAAACAAACAAGAATGAGGGCAGCACAAGAGCAGTAACTAAACAGAAACCTAAACTGGGAACAAACTATGGTAAGGCTATCCGGTTGTTCAGTCTGACGTCACTAGCCATGTCTGGGCCTAAACTCCGCTGCAGGTCCATATATCAAACGATCACTATGGCATTACTGAGAGTTGAAAAACTGTCTAAAGTCTTTCATCTTTAATAAAATGATCAGCGTTCTGCTCTACCAGGTGTAACAATTGAGTTCAAAATCCAGGCATCCATGAAATCGGAATTTATGACATTTAACGGAGTTAGAAGTTAGCAGGAAGTTAGCTCGCTAGCTTCTATCTAAATACAATATAGCATGTCCTGACTGCGGGGTTTTGGAAACAAATTCAAACGTACAGCTCTGTTATCACTTCCAACATAAATGAAGACAGAAAACTAAACAGCAGTAACGTTTGTAGGGTTACTGAAGTTGGGCTAGCTGGTATATAATGATGTGCTACGTGATCGCTAGCGACACAGCTATGTTAGCATAATATAAACAAGATAACTTTTTTTCCACTCGATAAAAGTTACCGTGAGTGTTCTCGGTGGTCAGGAACAAATGTAATCGCATGGCAGGATGCTGTAAAAGGACCAGACTTCAGCCAGGAGAGCAACTGAGATAATCCATCCACAATACGAGGTTAGTCATTCATATACTGCTGCATGGGCTGGGCTGTAGTTACATCCTAAGGTTTTAAAAACTGAGCTTAAATAAATGATTAGCGGTAATAAAAGCCGAGGGAGGTCAACAGTGATCACTGACTGTTTTAGGAGCTTTTTGAGATCAAATAGAAGAAAATACAAAACATTAAACATGTTAACAACACAAAAGCCATATTAAACGCAGACTACTTTAGACCCGGAAGTAGGATTCGTCGCGTCATCACTGAACAACCGGATGGCTTGGAACAGGCTTGGGCATGGAAACACGGAGGGTGGGAACACAGACGACGCAACACAGACTACCGTAATTGTCGGGCTATAAGCCGCTACTTTTTGCACAAGCTTTGAACCCTGCGGCTTTTAGTCAGGTGAGGCTTTTCTATGGATTGTCCATGAGCGGATTTGTTTTGTTTGTTCCACTGTTGTACGGCACTACGTTACCTGGCAGAAAGATCGGGGTTCAAGAGTGGTATGTTGGTCACATGTCCATCCGCCAGGCGACGTAGTGCCGTACGAAGTAGCGGGAAAAACAAACTTCAAAGTAGCGCTACGCGTTCAGCTGGAGGCCTGGATGATGAGCGATGATAAACTTGCAAAAAGCAAATTATGCCCAACTCCACCATTGGAATCTGACAGCGTGGAAAAGTGTGAAAACATCCACGATCACTAACGGATTTCGAAGGGCTGGACTGCTGCATGATGGAGGACACCGCCACGGCCCTTCTGAGGGTGTTCGACTCTGACACTGACAACGAGGATTTGTTTGGTTTTGAAAGTGACAACGAAGGGAAGGAAGGAGAGAAGCTGAGAGTGTATGGAGTGGATGACGAAGCCACCCTGAGCCTGTTCTTTTCCGACACTGGAGGAGAGGACTTTGGTGGCTTTAGTGCGCAGGAAGATGGTGGTGAATGACTGACTTTTCTTCTTGTTGAAGCCGTGTCACTGCACCTGAGCCTAAAAGGTAGTCTGAATCTATTTTTCTGGTGTGCTGTAGGTTATTGTTATGTACTACATTTGTTACTCATTTATGAAGCACAGTACATGTTTTGTACTTGTAATTACCGCTACTTGTACATATACCTAAAAAGTTATGCAAATTTGTACCCATAACTTGTTTTTCAAAATATTAATTAAAGGCGTGTGTCTCCAAACAGCCATCTCTTTCCTGACAATTCCCTTTGTGCATATTCTCTTACATATGATAAGTCAACATTGAAACACCTGCGGCTAATATTCAGGTGCGCTTTGTAGTCCGGGAAATATGGTACATTAAACACAGAGACTAAATACACATGAGGGATGATCAGGGGAAGTGGCCACACATGGGAGCACAGCTGACACACATGAACCTAACGACAGGACAGGAGAGGTGACACTAAATACACTGACATTGAATACAGACTTTCAAAGTAAAACAGGAAACATGGAGATTAGACATGACATGAACTAAACATAACCACGCAGACATGACGCATGAACCAGGGAGACTTAGTACAGGGGGAGACAACAAGACTAAACAGCAATGTAGAAATTAACTAGGTGAACTAAGCTAAGGCACAAATAAATACAAAAGATACATAAACTCAAACACTGGGTCGCTCGACCCAGGACCATGACAGACACAAGCTAAAGGTCCATGAAGTGATGTTTGGATGGGTTCAGTCAATCAGATGACTGTCATGGTGAAGCTTTGCTAGTCCTGCTGATCCCACTGAGAATTAACAACTCAGTTTCCAGATGTCTGTAGTTTTCTGCTCAGTTTCTTTAGTCCCAACAGCTCTTACCATCTCCTGCATAAAGCTTTCCCTCCATGCTCAGATGCCCTGGAACAAGGTGCTCTCTTTATATGCTCACAACCACTAGCACTTTATATAGCCTCTGTAGAAATTATCCACACCCTCACTTATCTTAACTGCACTACTGTATAGCTCTGTGTAAATAATCATTCTGTACATACGATAATTTTTAACCCTACAACTGTTTACAACTTGCATAGTTCCCATTTCTGTATAGCTGTATATCTCAGATTCCTGTAAAGTTATTTCATATTCTGTATAGTTTTTCATACTTATATCCTGTTCATATCCTGTTCATATCCTGTTCATAGCTTGTACTCACTACAGCCTGTACATAACTATAGTTATAGAATATTCACAACATACTTCATAACATGTACATTATAACATAATAGACCCATTTCTGTAATATACTTACATATCTACATTATTGCTAATATATACTGTAATATATCTATATCACTAAAGCACTTCTGGATGGATGCAAACTGCATTTCGTTGCCCTGTACCTGTGCATGTGCAATGACAATAAAGTTGAATTCTAATTCTATTCTTATATCAGTGACTGGTTTAAAGTGCCAACTTGCAGTGCTCGCCAAACTTTGTGTCAGCAAAAGTAGTTCTAATGTTTATTACATTTATTACATTTTTTACATTTTTACACACACAAATCAATGAACGCAAAAACATAAACTTTTCAGATATTTTGTTTTACAATGTTACAAAACTCAGTTCACAACTACACACTCTGATTTACAAGTACAAAATATTTATGACCACAGTTTGAGCCGATGTGTGTCCCGAGTCTGTGGACTCAGTAGTTTTGTTTTGATTGTTCTTGTCTTTTGTTACAATTTCATTCTGATTAAGATTTTCTAGTTCTGAGGTTTTGGTTTCTGTGTTCCCTCTGTACTGTGTTAGTATTGTGTCTCTGTGTTCACTTCCTGTTTTATTTTGACAGTGCCATGTCCTATGTTAGTGTGTCTACTTTTGCTTCCCCTTGTCTGGTTATGTCCAATGAATCCTGCTGTGTCTCCCTTTTCTCATTCCCTGATGGCTCTTTTGTGTATATGAGCCCTTTGTTTTCTCCTGCTTGTTGCTGGTTCGTCTGTGTTGTCTCCCCGTGTCTCCGTTTAAGGTTTCAGGTTAGTTTTTTTGTTTTTTCAGTAGAGGTTATCTTAGCTTCTGCACAGGCCATCTCCACTGCACTTCACTGTTTCAATAAAGCTCACTCACTTCACAGCAGTGTCGGCATCTTGGGTCCTTTATTAAATTCAACATGGCTCGCCCCGCTAGCCGTGACATAAGATGTGAAAACAATATCCAAAAAACATGAGGGACAAACAGGGAATAGTTTTAAGGTGCAGGGCCAACAAACTGAGTCTAGCCATGAACTCAGAGTTGATTGAATTAGCATTTTGAATTGGCTGATCTGAGTTACTTCAATCAAGTCTATGTTCACTTTGAGTTAAGATTATACGTGATTGATGTAAAAGAAAAAAGCCATCATCAGCAACTGATTCTGATTTAGCAGGTTTACAAATCTAAACGGTACCCATCCCTAGCTGGCTGTAGTTAAACCTTTACTTAAAAAGCATCCCTAGACCCAGCTGTCTTAGCTAATTATAGGCCAATCTCCAACCTGACAATCCTTGAAAGAGTAGTTGGGGGGAGACAATCAGAGGGGCAGTGTGATGATCTTAGGTTACAAACTACTGCAGTCAAGTCATTAAGGGAGACGGGATCAAACTGCTCTAAGACAGCTGAGCACACAGGAGAAAGACTCGGATCTGAGGCAGCAGTCGGCGAGACAAGAGCCCTAATAGATAGAAGCTTGTTGTTAAAAATGCTAAAAAAATCATCACAAATACTTGTATACGAGCATTAAGCGCTCGCTTTTTAAGCGCTGAGGCACACGGCTTATCTACCGAGCGGCGCATAGTTAGAGTGAACAACCAGTGTTGGTCAAGTTACTTGAAAAAAGTAATCAGTAACTAATTACTGATTACTCCCCCAAAAAGTAATCCCGTTACTTTACTGATTACTCATTTTCAAAAGTAATTAATTACTTAGTTACTTAGTTACTTTTTAAAAACACGATTTACAACCTGAATAGGTGATAAAGCGATAGATCTTTCAGCCCAATTCTACTTTTTCTGCATAATCCATCATACAAAATGTAATCAAATGGAAAAGTCTATTTTTTTAACTTGTTTTATTAGTTTTAATCTTTTAACTTTATGCATCAAGCAAAAATTTAATTATATGCAACATTCTCTGACTTGAATAAATTAGTTTAACATTTAAAAATATTTTCTACACATTCCAGCACATAAAATGAAATATTTTTTGTGTTTACACTCAGTCTTTCAAATAGATGCAAGTAAAACACAGCAGAACATAAATAAAGTCAAAGACTCAGCGGTCCCTTTGCTCTATTTTCACCTGTAAAGCAGGAGTGGGGTAGGCGGAGGTTTACCCTGGTGCAGGTGTGCAGCGGTCAATGGAAGAATCCGCGAGTTTCTCTGTGACTTTCCCATTACGTCATAGCGCACTCAGTGCTTGCTTGGAAGTTTAGGGGTTTTTTTCGCTGTAAAAAGAAGTTTTCTTCCCACGCACAACGGACACTAATGTTTTTGTCACTTTTTATGGAATCAAACTCAAAGTAAGGTCAGTACTTCCACGCTTTAAACGCTGAACGCTCATACTCTCTCCTGCACTCGATATATGATCCACTGTTGATCTGCACACAGCTGTTGTCACTAACGGCGCACTCGCTTAGGTCACTGTCGTGAGACATTCTCGCAAAAAATCACGGTTTTAGTAACGCAGTAACGCAGCGTTCCTATGGGAAAGTAACGGTAATCTAATTACCGTTTTTGCAATAGTAATCCCTTACTTTACTCGTTACTTGAAAAAAGTAATCAGATTACAGTAACGCGTAACGCGTTACTGCCCATCTCTGTGAACAACACAGGAAGATGATCGGAGATGCACAACTCAGATATTTCAGTGACGCACACATCCAGCCCGTGGGAAAGCTCCAAGTCTAGTGTGTGACCTTTTTCATGAGTGGGACCAGTAACCCACTGGGTCAAGTTAAAAGAGTCAATAATATTTAAAAAGTCCTTGACCAGAAGTTTAGAGTCACAGCAGACATGGATGTTAAAATCACCAAGGCAGCATCATCAGAAGACATAGCACACCCAGCTCTATCTGTCCATGAAGCCAGATAACACACACCAATGAGTTAAACTGCAGGAATGTCTTAAAGACATAAAGACCTGGATGGCCGCTAACTTTCTGCTTCTTAATTCAGATCAAACTGAGGTTATTGTACTCGGCCCTGAAAAGCTTAGAAATATGGTCTCTAAGCAGATTCTTACTCTGGATGGCATTACCTTGGCCTCCAGTAACGCTGTGAGGAACCTTGGAGTCATTTTTGACCAGGACATGTCCTTCAACGCACATATTAAACAAATATGTAAGACTGCTTTCTTCCATTTGTGCAACATCTCTAAAGTTAGAAATATCCTGTCTCAGAGTGATGCTGAAAAACTAGTTCATGCATTTATTACTTCCAGGCTGGACGACTGTAATTCATTATTATCAGGATGTCCTAAAAACTCCCTGAAAAGCCTTCAGCTGATCCAAAATGCTGCAGCAAGAGTCCTGACAGGGACTAGAAAGAGAGAGCAGATTTCTCCTTTATTCCCTTCATTGGCTTCCTGTTAAATCCAGAATTCAAAATCCTGCTCCTCACATACAAGGTCTTAAATAATCAGGCCCCATCTTATCTTAATGACCTTGTAGTACCATATCACCCTATTAGAGCACTTCGCTCTCGCTCTGCAGGCCTACTTGTTGTTCCTAGAGTATTTAAAAGTAGAATGGGAGGCAGAGCCTTCAGTTTTCAGGCCCCTCTTCTGTGGAACCAGCTTCCAGTTTGGATTCAGGAGACAGACACTATCTCTACTTTCAAGATTAGGCTTCAAACTTTCTTCTTACTTAACGATTAAGTCCCTGTATTCCACCGTTATATGGAAATCAGCCATTATAACTTGTGTCAAATCTACTTGTACCTCACAGTTTTCTAAGCACACAGAGAGCAGTAAACCTCAGAGCAGCAGCACATCAGACTGTGCAAAAAATCTAGAAGAGAAAATATTTCGACCCATTTCTAAATGATTCTTGTGACCATGCTGCACCACAACACCTGATCTCTGGTTTCCTCACCTCTTCAATCCCACTTTAATACTTGACTAAACTCATTTTCCTGTTTAGGTGTTGAGGCAAAGCCGCCCATCTACAATGCAGGCAACAGCAAACGGAGCTATTTTTGATTCCCTTTGGGTTTTTTCTACTTTTGTGCTACAAAATGTTCAAGCTGATTAAATTCATTAGAATAAAAGTTCAGATAATTTTCTCATATTAATGTTGGAGGTAGAAATTCAGGGAACTTTGCACAAAAACTGGCAAAAATTTCCTTCAAAGATGGAGTTTTTACTTTAATACTGTGAGTACATTTCAGAGCCTGGACTCTTTTACCTTTACTTGAGTAAAGAAGCTGAATCAGTATTTCAGCTTTAAGAGGGTATTTTAACACAAACATCAGTCCTTCTACTTAAGTATGTTTGACACTTTGTTTAATCATCATTTTTAATGATCAAATATAATTATGTTTGTTATTTGTGGATTTTAAATGTCCTTGACAGAGACAGATGATGATCATTATCCTGCACTGTGCTCTCAGGTTTGGTCGAGCTAGCACAAAGAATGGCTATGTTGAACTTCCTCCTGGGATCTACACTAAGAAGTGAGTCCAACATTAGCAGGGTCTCTTTCCTTTATCTGGATTCACTTTAGCATTCACAGTCACGTGAAGCTTGTTATTAACTCGATAAGTCAACCCAGGGTTTCAGCTGAGCGCTCACATGAAACACATGGTGTTGGCAGCATCTGATCAATCATATTCATGGGGACGTGTATCAGCAACAGAGCAGCTGAGTTTGCAGAAGGAAGTCAAACTAAACCACAGGAACAATATGAGGAGATTACACACATAATAAAATACTAGCAGTAACACAGCTGCTGCAGACAAATCAGTCGTGTGATCGTGTGTGAGAGGAGAAGGACTGTAAAGGAGTTTGGTGTTAAAAGCTCTGTATGAATGTGGGAGACTTTGAAGGGCTTTAAAAAGGCCAATATAAAATAAAAGGCAGCAAAATTGCTGAGTGTGAAAGTCACCAGACTTATCAGAGCTCTGTGATTAAGACCTGTAAGAACACCTGTTTGTACTTGTTGGCATTATATCAAACACACACGTATATTAAGCCTTTGTTTGAACTCTGGTTGAATTTGTTACTTTCAGACTGTGAAACATCACAGAGGCTGCAGCTGCAGATCTTTTATTCACCTGGAAATTTACTTTAAATGTTAGATGGAAAATGTATTGCTCAGTTTCACGAAAGTAAGAACAATAATCCATAAACCTTCATAAAGACAAACATCTCCCAGAACATTGAGCTGCTGAAGTGTCACTGAAGGGAAAAACTATTTGTCCTCCTCCATCCAGCAACACCTGAAACACCTGAGTGGAAGCTCCTCCCTACACTGTGTTTGAAGCAAAGCACAAAGGAGACACCTGCTGGAGCAGCTGGAGTCCTACAGACACTCAGCCTCTTCACTACACAAACACCTCCTACAACATCCACTCTTTCCACTCTGACTGCTGTGTTTGTGGAAACACTCCAACACACACCGCTTCACATACCAACATAGAAATGTGTGTGAAAAAGAGCTGAGCTGATATTAAACATGAGGATTTATTCAGAAATACAGAGTCAGGAACAACATCTAGACACACATTACCTCTCAGCAGCAGAAGAACAGCCTTTAAAGTTTGCACCAATATCCTTCGACTCGTTGCTCTTTAAGGAAACACAGCTGGGTTCAGGTCCAGGAGATTCTGGCCTCTTATTGATCCTAAAAGAAAAACAATAAATGTAACAGCTTCATGAGACAGGAAGGAAAAACTGGAAACATTAAATTAAAGACATGATGAACAATGTGAAACTCATAAAAATAATGTACTTACTCTTTGTCACATAACAGTCTTTTGTTAAAGTTTACACCAACACCCTTCGACTCGTTGCTCTTTAAGGAAACACAGCTGGGTTCAGGTCCAGGAGATTCTGGCCTCTTATTGATCCTAAAAGAAAAACAATAAATGTCACAGCTTCATGAGACAGGAAGGAAAAACTGGAAATATTAAATTAAAGACATGATGAACAATCTCATAAAAATAATGTACTTACTCTTTGTCACATAACAGTCTTTTGTTAAAGTTTACACCAACATCCTTCGACACGTTGCTCTTTAAGGAAACACAGCTGGGTTCAGGTCCAGGCTCTGGATTAGTTTCAGGGTTATGTCCAGCTGAGCCTGGTACGCCCCACAGCTCTGGGCTTTAAAACAACACACACAGAGGTATGAGTGTGAATAATGATGGAGCAGTGATGTGAGTGCTGAGCTGTGACATGGAGAAGAGTCATGGACAGTTAGAGATGGTCATCTCACCTCTGAGCTTTGGTCTGGCTCTCATGTTCCCCACACAGAGTGCTTTTAGAGGGAGGGACTCCCTCCTCTCTGTCCTCACAATGATCCATGCTGCTCAATTCACATCAGCTCACACACACTTTCTACCTTCACCTGCAGAGGAAACACAAATCATTCATGTGCACATCAACTGAGAGCTGCAGAGGTCGTGTCTGATGTGTTGGACTAACGTCCATCTGAGACGCAGCTTTCATCAGTTCACTACAAAAAGTGTCACAGAGCCCAGTTCAGCCTCCAAATCCTCCATTACTGTAGTCCTACAAAGCAGCAGGTCAAACATGGCTGCAGAGAGCAGCTTTATGTCAGTAACCATGTCCAGGACCGAGCTGACTGCTTACAGAGTTCATACTCTAACTGCTAGCTGCTCTGCTAGCTAAGCTAACTCAGTAACAGTGACTCTGACAGCAGTTACTGTGGAACAGCGGCCGAGCTCAGGACACATTCAGTGTGTTTAGTCTGAGTCCTGGACTCTGATTCAATGGATTCAATCCAGCTCAGAGTTTCATGTGTTCATCAGAATAAAATACATGTACTAATATAACAGAAGTAATGCTCTGAATGCAGGACTGTAATGGAGGATAAATAAGGTTTTTACAGCCTGAAAGAAACATTCAGTTCATATATTTGTAGACAGTGAAGCAGTTTTTAATACTGCAGCTGTTTCCTTCACCTGTGTGTGTGTGAGCCACACCTTCATGTGCTGCTGTAGAAATATGTGGTCTGACTGCTCAGACTGAGTCTAGGAGGAAAGTTCACACGCTGGAGAAAGTTTTGTTCCTACCTTTGTCAGAGTTCGGCTCCAAAGACGAAGAAGACGGAGCTCACAGTCTGAAGATGGTCCTCAGTGTGTGTGTGAAGCCAAGAGAGCACACAGGAGTGTGTTTATGTCAGCAAATCAGTGTGTGTGAAGAGTCTGAGGGAGTGTGTGAATGAGACTAAACACTGAAACCAACAGTCCAAGAAAAGCGTCTGGACTTCTTTAAGTTTAACTTAAAGAAGTCCAGACGCTTTTCTTTTTGTCTCCATAATGTCTCCATAATGCTGCAATGTTATCTGCCCCAGAAACACTGTGCAGAAGCTCTGATGGTGACACAGAAAAGTCACAGTGGAGATACTTCTGTCCACCTTTGATTAGACTCATTATAAAAAGGAAACAAAGTTTGAACACAGTCATGTTTCCAGTTCACTGACTTACATTTATTCCATGGACACTCACTCTAACCTGAAGCACAGCTACAACCCAACATTGTTGAGGCCTCATCTCCTCCTTTCCTGACTGTAGAGGTTAAATATGCAACAACCGACAAATAAAAGAATTTGGTTCATTTCAAAGAAATTCACACGGTGACCAAGTAAAGTAACCGTAGTAAAGGAGACAACATCCCGTTGATGGTGGGATTATTTGAAAGATTTGCTTTAGTCACGTCACCAAATGCAGTTGAACCACCCGTGGATCCATGTTTGACTATTGCAATAGATGTAGGCTGCCGGGGGATTCCCATGATGCATTGAGTTTTTCCTTTCCAGTCACCTTTCTCACTCACTATGTATTAATAGACCTCTCTGCATTGAATCATATCTGTTATTAACCTCTGTCTCTCTTCCACAGCATGTCTTTATCCTGTCTTCCTTCTCTCACCCCAACCGGTCGCAGCAGATGGCCGCCCCTCCCTGAGCCTGGTTCTGCCGGAGGTTTCTTCCTGTTAAAAGGGAGTTTTTCCTTCCCACTGTCGCCAAAGTGCTTGCTCATAGGGGGTCATATGATTGTTGGGTTTTTCTCTGTATCTATGAAGCGCCTTGAGGCGACTTTTGTTGTGATTTGGCGCTATATAAATAAAATTGAATTGAATTGAATGTTTGACCATTCTACCACTCTGAGCTCTGCTTTTGAATCATTTTATTATTATCATCATTCATTTATTCATTCTTTGGAGGGGGGCTATTTCCTAATGCCGCCCTAATAAGCTGATGTTCAAGGGGAAATATAACAGAAACTCTTTCAGTGTTATTCATTAATAAATTAACAGATAAACTGTGAAGAAGAAAAAAACTGAGATTTAAAGGAGAGAGTGAGAAACTTGATCATCCATCCTCATAATACATGTTTATCAGTATCTGCTGTGACCATACTGCAGTAATAACTACAAGTCTACATTTCTGTGACTGTTGATCAATCACAGCAGGAATCTGAGCTCATCTCTGCACACAGAGCAGCTTCAGCTCTGGGATAAACTGCTCGCTTCACGTCCTTCTCAGCTCACAGACACTCATCCTCATATTTTCCTTTAACATTTGATGGTATAATTCATCTGAGTTTACACTTTATCTGCATAAATACAGAAAAACAGACCCAAACACCAGAAACCATCAGTTTCACGATCAACGGGAAGTGGCTCAAACGTCACAGTTTCATAACGTCACCCTGAACTCCACTCACGGAGTTTCTGTCGCCATTGTAGTTTTTAAAGTCCCGTGATAAAGGCGGGTCTTTCTGTGAATCCGCACGCTCATTGGCTAATAGCTCGAGATTGACACATCGTTATCCAATGAGCGTGCGGGAACTTCCGACATAAAGTTGTTTCCTTTGAAAAACCAAAGTCTGATTATTTTTGCCTCCACTGACGGAGCCTGTTGTTCCCGCCACAGAGACACAGTAATGTCAGAGCGGTGTTAACACTCACCCTGCCTCAGCACAGCTCTCACTCTCCTCCTGCTCTCTCACACTAAACGGAGGCTCAGCTAAACTCACTTCCTCTCTACTTACAGGAAACCAGCGCTCAGAGGAGCCGACCGGCCTCACATTTCACCCACAGACACGAACAGCGTGGAATTATTTTATGTCATAAGAAGAAACATATTCATGTTAACACTCACCTGCCTCAGCTCCACCTTCCTCCTCCTGCTTTCACTTTCACTGCTGCTGCCTAAACACAGAGGATGCTGGGACTTGTAGTTGTTTCCTTCCGGTGCGGTCTTCCTCTTTGTTTGTTTGTGTTTGTGTTCAAGTTATTTCGATCATGTAAACATCAACATTAATTACAACAATTAATTACAGCAAAAACTTGAGGTTACTCTATTCCGTAACCCCTGTTCTCTGATAACATGAGTGAGGTGTCTCACTATGGGGAACGCTCTCTCAGCGTTGTCCTCAGAAGCCTCTATATCATTACTCCAGCCAGTATTGGCTGGCAGTCGTGACGCTTGCGTCAGGGAGGGGCCACCCTCCTCCCTATAAAAGGGTGTGACGCAGCGTCACCCGCCATTCAAGATAAGCTCACCTCTTCCTCGCTTCGTGCAAGGAGGGTGATCTGGTGAGACACCTCACTCATGTTATCAGAGAACAGGGGTTACGGAATAGAGTAACCTCAAGTTCTCTTTCAAACATTCGTTTCGGTGTCTCACTATGGGGATATGCAGACTCCCGTATTGCCAGATAAGCCCATCTGAACGACTGACTGCCAATTTAGGAGGTCTCGTGGGGACCCACACTTAACACAGTGTGGGCTAGAGACGGTGCAGTGACATCCAACCTGTAAAACCTTGCAAAGGTCAAAGGTGAAGCCCAGCTCGCAGCTGCACATATCTCTTCTATAGAGACACCCCTAAAAAGGGCCCAAGAGGTTGCCATCCCTCTGGCAGAATGAGCACGAAGCCCCTCCGGGGGGGGGGGGGGCAGACCCGTGCTGGAATAAGCCAATTGGATCGCCTCAACAATCCAGTGGGAAATGCGTTGTTTGCTAACGGGCTTGCCAAGATGTGGTTTAGCCCAGGAAACAAACAGCTGATCCGACCTCCTGAAAACCTTCGTTCTCTCCATATAGGTACATAAAGCCCTGACTGGACAGAGAGCATGTAGGCGCTCCTGTTCAGGGGAGGAGAAAGGAGGAGGGCAAAAAGCTTCCAGCTCCAATGGGGTGCATTGAAGATAAGGGTTTTTGGGCACAAAGGCCGGATTTGGCCTGAGTGTGACTCTAGAGTTATCCCGTGTGAAGCGGGTGCACTCTTTGTGTATTGACAGCGCATGAATATCACTGACACGCTTCGCAGATGCGAGGGCCAGGAGCAATGCAGTCTTCAAAGACAGGATTTTTATTTCCACCTGGTTTAGTGGTTCAAATGGTGGCTGTGAAACTGCCCCCAGCACCAGGGATAAATCCCACGTGGGAACGAGAGGTTTAGACACTGGGTGGAGCCGTCGTGCCCCTTTCATGAAACGGCAGACTAGCGGGTGATAGCTCACCGGGCAATCTACGAAGCCCACATGGCAGGCTGAAATGGCTGCTAGATATACTTTAATTGTGGAAAAGGCCTTTCCTTTATCTAACAGTTCTTGGAGAAAGGAGAGAATTGTTGTCACAGAGCACTGAAAGGAGAGAGTGTGAGACTTTCCACACCATTCCTCAAATACCCTCCACTTGTTCTCATACAATGATCTTGTGGAGGGGGCTCTAGCACTCTGAATAGTGGCTATAACACCCTGGGGGAGTCCTGCCGTACTCAGATTCAACCTCTCACGGGCCAAGCCCACAGGGCGAGGCGCTCGGGGTGAGGGTGAAAAATCTCCCCCCTGGCTTGGGAGACTAGGTCTCGTCGGAGAGGGAGAGGCCAAGGTTCGCTCCACAAGAGTGGCATGATCTCCGCTAACCAATGGGACCTCATCCACCTTGGGGCGATCAGTATCATTGTTAGCCCTCTCTCTCTCACTCTGGTTAGAGTGGGAGAAATTAAGGCCAGTGGAGGGAACGCATAAAGCAGAGCATGTGGCCAGTTGTGAGCTAATGCGTCTACCCCTAGCGGAGCCTCCTGGTCCCTCAGGGAGAAATACAGTGGACACTGAGCGTTCTCCCTCGAGGCAAACAGATCGACCTGTGGCTGACCAAAGCGGGTCCAGATTTGGGTCACCACATGTGGGTGCAGGGTCCAGTCCCCGTACTGCGGGTTTCCCCTGGACATTAAGTCTGCTCCCAAGTTCAGGGCTCCTGGAATGTGAGTGGCTCTCAGTGACAACAGATTGATGCTGCTCCACATGATCAGTCTGCGAGCCAGCATGTGCAAAGGACGGGAACGTAACCCGCCCTGTCTGTTGATGTATGCCACAACAGTGGTGTTGTCTGTTCTGATCAGAACATGGTGGTTTCTCAACAGGGGAAGGAAGTGTCTCAGTGCTAGAAAAGCTGCTAGCAATTCTAGCCAATTTATATGAGCACCCCTCTGTTGTGAGTCCCAGCTGCCGCTCACTGCTCTGCCCTCGTGAGTGGCACCCCAACCCGTGAGACTCGCGTCCGTGGTCACCACCTTTCTGGCTGTGACAGCTCCCAGTGACACCCCCTGAGTGAGAAATGTGGGATTTCTCCAACAGTGGAGTGCTGCAGCGCAGTCTGCTGTCACTCTGATATAGCGGTGGGTATGGCGCTTTCGATTCAGTCTCAGTGATGCAACCCATCGCTGAAATTCCCTCATATGCAGTCTGCCTAGTGGAATGACTGCCAGTGAAGACGCCATTAATCCCAGCATCTGCAGGCATTTTCTGAATGGGAGATATCTTCCCAACTGAAAAATGCCGGCATGTGATAGCATTTTTTTTACTCTGTCCACAGAGAGACATGCTCTGTACGAGGCGGAGTTTAGAGCTATTCCTATGAAAGAGATGGCCTGAGCTGGCTGCAGGACACTCTTTTGGTAGTTTATGGTGAAACCCAGAGCCATCAGATGATCCACTGTCAACCTGGTGTGCTCCCTTCCCATTATTTCTGACTCTGATAGCAGCAGCCAATCGTCTATGTATGTTGCTATGCGGATGCCCCGCCTCTTCAGTGGGGCTATGGCCGCCTCTGTGCATTTCACAAATACCCGAGGGCTCAGTGAGAGACCAAACGGCAGGACCTCGTACATTCTGCCCTGAAACGCAAAGCGCAGGAATTTTCTGTGAGGCGGGTAAATAGGGATGTGAAAATATGCGTCCTTCAGGTCTATTGATGTAAACCAATCGCCTGGGCGCACTACATGCAGCAGAGTGGTGGTCGTCAACATCCTGAATTTGTATGACCTCAGATGCTGATTCAGAGCCCGTAGGTCCAGTATCGGACGTAGTCCCCCTCCCTTCTTGGGCACGAGAAAATACCTTGAGTAAAAGCCGCATTGGCTCTGCTCCTGGGGTATTTCTCGTACTGCCCCCTTTGATAGCAAGGTAGTTATTTCTTCTTGCAGGATCCTGGCTGATTCGCCTTTTGCAAGAGAGAAAATCACTTTGTGAAATCTGGGAGGGGTGGTTGCGAATTGCAAACGATAGCCTCGCTCTAATGTCCTCACAACCCATTCTGGCGCAGCGAGAGCTCGCCATCTCTCTATTCTTGCTGACAGCGGCCCCAAAGATAGGCGCTCCACAGTAGACGGAGCTCTGGCTCCCTCTTGTGGCGGAAACTGGTCCTTCTGACCAGACCCGACTGCGCATGCGCGAGCGGCCCGCGCTTGACCAGCGCTTATGGGGCCGGACACCACTGAGGGAATCAACCCCGGTGGTGTCTGGGTGCGTGGGGGCATTATGTTTTTCAACATATTTTCTGTGTTTTTCACACATTTTTCCCGTGCCATTGGCAACATGCCTGGATGCAACGGGTGAGTTTTTAATAAACAGTGTGTTTTGTGAGACAGACATGCTTGAATCAGCTGAACAGCGTTTCGTCGTCTCTTTTTTGAAATCCGCTCTGTGGGATCCAACTCGAGTCCCAGGCGCTGAAAGGTGGAGGCAGAACACACTTCTCCGAACGGGCTCCGGAACTGAGCCCTGGAGTGAACTTGGAGCCCGGGCTGGTCCGGCTCCAATCTCCCCGTGGGGGATGTTAGGCAGTCCGCTTCTTCTTGCGGTCCGACTGCTTGGCTGGTGGTGGGGCACCCTGAGCAGCAGCAGGCGGGACGTGTTTCTTGGGCCAGTGGGTCTTAGGGTTCTGCGATCCTAGAGGACCCTGGGCCGCGACCTGCGGGGCTGGGCGGCGAGGGATTTTAAACGTCGGCACGCCGGCTGGACGGCTGGTGACCTGAGCGAACGTGCGGCGACCGGGTGGAGGCGCAGCCTGGGTCTTCCTAGGGAGACACAGCTGGAGGGCCTCTCCCTCTTTCTTCTTCTCCTCGCACCGTCTTTGCATGGTGGCAACGGCGGTCCCGAAAAGCCCAGCGGGGTGGATGCTTTCGTCCAGAATGTCACGTTTTTCTCTGTCCGAAAGCCCCGACAAGTTCAGCCATCTTGCCCTCTCCTGTAGGACGATGATGCTGAGGGCTCTGCCCGCCGCTTGTACTGCTGCTCTAGTGAGGTGGAGACACTGGTCCGTAACTACGCCCAGCTCTTCCCACAACTCGCTAGCATCCGGGTTCGCAGCAGCCTGGTCCTGGAGCTCCGCCGAGTAGGCTAGCAGGAGCGACGAGGCGTTCAATGCCCTCGCGGTGGTGGCCACCGATTTATACGCCTTGTCAGCCAGGGAGGACTGCAGGCGTTCGGCCTTGGAGGGCAGGGACGGACCAGATGACATGGAGAGTTTCTGGTTCGGGTGGAGATGAGAAGCCACCAGATTCTCCACTGTGGGAATTTAGTAGATGCCCTTCTCTTTCATTCCAGCGCAGTCAAACGCCGCCGCTCCCTGCACGGGGTTGGGTGACGAAAATGGCTTTTCCCAGCAGCGTGTGACCTCGTCCACGCATTCAGGGAAAAGCGGCAGTACCTGCTTAGTAGTGCGCTTTGCTTTGGGGAGCCTTTTACCCTCGTATCGTGAGGTGGAGGTCTCCGTTGTCACCGCGGGCCATGGGATTGCCAGCTTTTCAGCTGCCCGTTTTGCAACGTCAAATAGCTCCACGCCGCGGGACTGTGTGCCGGGGTTATCACAGTCGGCCCCTTGTGTCGCAGAATTCCGACCAGAGGGGGCAAAGAAAACGTCGTCATCCTCGTCCGAGACGAGATGTTCCGACGCTCCCTCAGAGGATTCGCTGAGTAGCTCGTCATTAGCCTCGAGGGAATCAAGCATAGCTTCGCAGCTGACCTCGGCATCATCCACCAGCGGGAGGACGACATCCATCTCGTCTCCCCAGCTGGTGCCTGGTGTGGCGGACTCAGTGTGCTCCATCGGTGGGCCGATTGGAGACAGCATTGGGTCCTCCTTCGACAGGCTAGCCTGGCGGGCTAGCCTTCGGCGAAGGCTTTTTAGGGTGAAGCGAGCGCAGTGTTCGCATATACCCGGTGTGGAAATAGCCGCTTGGGCGTGTTGCAGCCCGAGGCACATCACACACGCGTCATGTGTATCTGAACCTGAGATTTTCCAACCGCAGACGCAAATTCTGGGCAGCGGTTTGCAGTCTGCCATATTAAGGAAGCTTGGTGTAGCTAGCTTGGAATGGCTGGACGGCTAACGCTGATCCCTTATTATTATTATTTTTTTTTTGTTTCTTCTCTCGGTCGGGTAGCTATGGTGAGCTAGTATGACCTGGCTAGTGTGGTGGCTAGCGCTTGTGCTACTTGGCTTGGTGACCGTGTGTAGCAAAGACAGTTAGCTTGATCAGCTAACTGTTGTGCTAGATGCGTGGTGGCAGCTAACACACTCTCCGACCTGGCTCTGTGGTGAAGAGCAGGCGACTCGAAACGCGAGCCGTGCTGGCGCCCGGTGACCAAGGTGTTAGCTTGCTCGTGTGGACAGTTAAGCTAGCACTCACGTTCGCAGTCAGGAGAGATGAGGTTTCTAAGAAGCGAGAAGAGGAAATTGAATGGCGGGTGACGCTGCGTCACACCCTTTTATAGGGAGGAGGGTGGCCCCTCCCTGACGCAAGCGTCACGACTGCCAGCCAATACTGGCTGGAGTAATGATATAGAGGCTTCTGAGGACAACGCTGAGAGAGCGTTCCCCATAGTGAGACACCGAAACGAATGTTTGAAAGAGAACCATCATTATAATTATCTTGATTGATATTGTAATCTCAGTTTTCAACACAATTGTTCATTAACTTAAACAATGTTACAAGATAAATATATATTCTTAGTGCTTATTTTCTGATTAGATTGTTTTATGTATTTTAATAAGAGAAGCCTTTATAAACCAATCGCAGTGTGTGTCTGGCAGGAAGTGAAGCAGGAAGTCTGAATATAGCTTGTGAGCTTGTGAGAGACGTTTCAAAATGAAAACAGAGGAATTAGAGAATGAAAGTGCAAAGTAATAGTAATGAAAATGATATTAAATAAATGTCTTAGTGTGTTAATACAGGTGCCCATGGACTTGCTCAACCTCCTGGAAGAATACAGCAGAAAAATGATAGATTAACAGAATTGGGAGGAAAACAGGCTTTGATTTAAAATGTCACAGCTTCACCTCTCATCCTGTCCTTATCCTGAGAAGAAGCTTAAAGGACAGTTAATCTCCTGATGAAGACAGAAGACAGAACAACACCGTGGACTTGAAGAATTAACAGCAGGCAAAAAGACAGTGCACCTGACCTAAAACACTGAAGGGTCCAGCAGCATGTATGTTGATGGAAACATGCGCTCTGAATTACAAGCTGGAAAGTGTACCAGTGACATGACTGTGTGAAACCACTGGATGGGACTGTCTGAGTTCATATTTGCCATGCTGGGAGTTAAGCGCCAAGAAAAGACTGAAAAGAGGAAGAGAGAAGAAGAAACAGCTGATGTGGGCCTGTGTTTGATTTGGGAGGCCACACAGGAAGTTGAGAGAAGAGGGGACGAGGACCGGTGAGAGGTGAAGGCTGGACGTGTTAAAGTGACAGCATAGGAAAGTTGGGTTGAACATTGAGGCTGAATTTGTGGGTTTAGAAACATCCAGAGCATCACAACAGAAAGGTAAAGAAAAAAAGAAAAGAGAGAGAGATAAAGAAATAAATGAACTAATAATACATAAATGAATAGAAAAATAGAAAACACACATGTAGAAATTGTCACATGTGAAATTGTTTTTGGAGAGAATCAGAAGTGAGACAGTTTGAATCCACAGTTCAGCGCAAAGATGCAGGAATTAAATCTGATTATAAAAACACATCGAGGCAACAAAGACCAGCTTACACTCAATATTAATATGAACACACAACATACACGCAATGAAGACCAGCTTACACTCAATATTAATATGAATACACAACATACACGCAATGAAGACATGCTTACACTCAATATTAATATGAACACACAACATACACGCAATGAAGACATGCTTACACTCATGAATGTGAATACATGACATAAATGCTGAATGGTGTAGATTTAACACACTTAAAGGCTGAAGCTGAGGAATAACTCAGGAAGTTGCAGGACAATAGAGCGACTTTTGTGACAAGGAAAAAGAGACTGGGAGGACCAACCAGTGATTAGAAGCTTAAAGCAGGTTTAAAATAGTGAATTAGAAGTGGTTTCCAGCTGATTGAGCAAAAGAAGTGACGACTGTAGAAATAAAAATAAAAGAATAATAATTGAATTATGCAGCAATGTTTTGAATATGCATTTCTGTTGTCAGGGCAACTTCTCGAGATGTGACTCAATATGCAAATTAGTTGAATGAGTGGGGACAGAAAAAAAAGAAAAACTCAAGTTTCCTGTCTGAGACATGAGTGAAGTTTGCATTGAGAGAAATATATCTGTGACTGTGTGAGAAGAACTGTTTGGTAAAATATATGATAGCAGCCGCAGGACAATTAAATAAAGTCTGTGACTAAGTGCAGTCGTGCAGATTTGGAGAAGAAGTTTATAATTTAGTGATGACACATTGTTATAAAGTGTTTAGAAAGGGCTTAATGGGAATATTACTGTTGGGCAAACTGTGCGGCTTTAACAAGATTTTCTGTGTATTTAGCAGGTGAAACTCTGTCAGCTGACTTCAGACTGTCAGGAAGCTGAAGAACCTGAGGCCAACCACTGAAACATGATGTGGGCAAAATGAACAGAGGGAGGGATTTTAAAGGTGAACATTTAGGACTTACTGCAAATGTTACTATGTCAAAGTTACTGTGACTCAAACAGAGGAAATTCTGATTTTTTTCTTTATTTCCACACCCAGCATGTTTTGGGTGTTATATGCTATTAAATACTTTTAAATAAATTAAAAAGTATTTTCACATTTAACTCCAGAAAATCATCAATCAAAACATGGATATTACCTGACCACAGATTCGTGGTGACGTCACTGCTCTTTTAACTGTTCGGTGTCTTTGTTTGTTTGCTGGTTGTAGAAATGGTTTATATGAGCTTTGAGCTGAGAGTCAGAGGTTTCTGTGGACACTGCTCATGTCGGCACTTATATTTCTGACCTTTTCTTATAACCGATTAAACATGATCTCCTCCCTTTTGCCCCCATTTTTGGTGGTGTAGGTACAAATGATCAGGCATGACATTCTCATAATAAATAAGATACTGCAAATAATTATTTCTGCATTTGTGCGATTGAAGTGAATTGAAAATGTGTATGAAATGACACTGTTTTAAAGATTTGGCCTAAATAATTTTGGAGTGAATGAGTCTAAACATGATGACCTAACTAGTGATACCCTGTCACACACACACACACACACACACACACACACACACACACACACACACACACACACACACACACACACACAGGCAGAGGAGAGAAAAGCCCAACAATCCCCTCTGAGCAAGCAGTTGGCGACAGTGGGGAGGAAAAACTGCCTTTAAACGGGCAGGAACCTCCGGCAGAACCAGGCTCAGGAGGGGACAGTCAACGGCCGGGACTGGTTGGGGGGGTTAACAGAGGTGGAGCAAGACGAGGCTACATCAGGTGAGGAAGCAGTAGCGTCTCTCCTCCGGAACAAGTGGAACCATTTTTTCTTTTTTTTCATGCACTTTTCCACGAGCGCTTTTTTCTCCAGGATGAGATTTCTCAGCTCATCGATGGTTTCTGCGTTTTGTTCTTCAAGTTTCTCACATCTTTGTTCCACCTCTTCCAATGTTGCTTGTTGTTCTTCAAGCTTGTCTTTGAGTTGTTTGGATGTTGCCTCCTGTATCAGCTTGTCCTTGTGCATGTCTGCATTTCTCTGTTGGACCTCTTTGTGCTTGTCTTCTAACTGCTCGTTTCTTTTCTGGATTTCTTGGAGCGTGAGCTGCAGGTCTTCATGTATTTTGTCTTCTTGTTGTTTTTGCGCCTGCATTTGAGTGTTTTCACGCTTCAAGTTATTGAATTCCACCAAAATCCCCTTAACGAGCTCGGAGCTGTTTCTCGCTATCTGATCGATCCTTCTCTGCATCTGTGAGCAGCGTTTCTCCAGTTTGTCCTTTTCTTCTTCCACTTTAGTTGCTTTGTCCTCCAGCTGATTACAAAACTCTTGCAGTTTTAGATTTTTAGACTCAAAGTCCTGGACGATACGTTTTCCTTCTTTCAGTCTTTCCTGCTGTTGCTCTTTCTGTTGTTTTGGCGCAGTGTTTCATCCAGGCTTTCTTTCAGCATGCGGTATTTTTCCTGCATGCTCTTCAGTTCGTGCTGCATGTCTCGTTGCTTTTTGTCCTGCTCTTCCTTCTGTTGGAGGAATTCTTTCTTTTCTTCCACAGCTTCATGGAGCTGTCTTTGGAGGAGCCGATTTTTTCGGTCCATGTATTGGAGATCCCGTTGTATCTTATCAGTCATCGTTTTCTTGTCTTGGAGCTGGTTGGTCATTTCTTTTAGTTCTGCACTCTTTTGCCTGTTTTCTTTAATGAGGTGCACAATCTGCTCTCGGCTCTGAGCAAACTTGATTCCCCAGCCCTCATTAATAATTTTTATGTCCGGCTGGCGCTGTTGTCTTTCTTCCAGCTCTTTATTTTGGGCTTCCATTCGTCTACATTTGTCCTCCAGTTGAAGTTTCTCTTCTTCAATTTGTTGCATTTTTTTCTGGAGAAGGTAGTTTTCCTTCCTACTCTCCTCTAACGCCCTTTGGAAGGATGAGACGCCATTTGGGGAAATTGGCCGGCCACGCCAGGAAGGAGAGGCGGCGTAATCTTTTTGAATTGGTTGTTTTTTTCTTGGAAACATGTTGGAGTTTCTATACGATGACTTTGAAGAGCTTGTGGTGAACGTTTTGTAGGCTGCAAACACAGATGCTGCTGAAACGAACTAAAACTTGCTGTTTCTCACCCCTACTTAAGGAAAAACATCAAAGGACTTAAGATTCTTAAGATCTATGACATCATCACTCCCTAAGCCAATGAGATTGTCACAAGACATTTTGGAATGGGGTATTTTTTTTTAAACTGTTTTCAAACTTAACGTAAAATTTCAGTGTTTCCTGGTTGTGGACTATTGGTTAGTCCAGCCGATTAAGAAATTAATTATCACAAACATCCCTAATATTATATAACAGACGACAGAAAACAAGACAGTTTTTTTTCTACGCAATAGCGGTATAATAAAAGTTTTTTTTAATTATCCTACTTTTTATAAAAGAGAACATTTATTAAAGATTATGTATTTAATTAAAAAACTCTGTTCATCTAAAGCAAGGGTCAGCAACCTTTAAGACCCAAAGAGCCAAAGAGCCATAATTGGCCTATCTGGGGTTGAAAGGCTCGATAAATGCACGGCGTTTCGCCGGGTACACCGGCTTCCGCGAGTGTGACGCTTATTTTGAGCGATGAAAAAATAAGAAAATATAATTTTATTTGTATATTGCAAAATCACAATAATCTTCCAATTTAGAACTACAAGTTAAAAAAAAGAACTAACATAAATAAAATACACTTCAGCTAATTTATTTTCACAAACCACGCGGAGCCGCACTATAAGGACTAAAGAGCCGCAGGTTGCCGACCCCTGATCTAAAGGGTTTAACAAAAAGGGGGAGCTTCCTGCTGGAAATTGAAATGTCCCCATGTCCCCACTGGGCGATCGTGGCTCAAGAGTTAGGAGTTCGCCTTGTAATCGAGCCCCGGCTTGGACAGTCTCGGTCGTTGTGTCCTTGGGCAAGACACTTCACCCGGCAAGACACTTCACCCGTTGCCTACTGGTGGTGGTCAGAGGGCCTGGTGGCGCCCCAGGGTGGCTGTAGCTACATCACCAGTGTGTGAATGTGTGCGTGAATGGGTGGATGACTGAGCGTGGGTGCTTAACTAGTTAAAAAAACAAACAAACATCTGTCTCTTATTTTTTATGTCACACAGGAAAGAAGCTTCAATGTCTGATGAGAAGACATTAATTTGTTGGTGTTTGTGGTGTTTGGTGCAGTTTTCTTGTTCTCTGGCTTGTTGTTTATTTACAGTGGAGATGAAGATCTCTAACAAGTTGATTTGTTCACATTTGCGCATTTTTAAGAGGAATGTGTTTTTTTGAGTTTGTACACTATGCATGTAAGGCAACCGTTTCCTTTTTCTGTATTTTTGTGTGCTGCTCTTTTAACAAAAGGGGAACAAAAGACATTTAAATCGACCTCAGATGATTTGTTTAAATTTTTACAAGGTCTTACTGAGGTGATGCAAAGTGAAACATGCTTCTTTTTTGGTAATGTGCTGGAAAAGCTTGAAAATTGACCTTGAATGTGCTTAAAAAGTGCTTGAATTTGACCCTAAAAAATGTGTATGAACCCTGCATATATTGCAGTATTTACAGTTTATAGTAGGAATTTCATGGCAACAGCTAATCTTTATTTTGTTTACTGGGAAATGAAATGCTGCCAATTCACAAAGCTGTGCTTCAGCTGCACTTCCTGTTGTAGACTTGTGATGCACACAGGCTCTGTTCCAGCACTCAGCATGTTCTTCCTTATTTGCTCCACCAGGGGGAGCTCCTAAACTATGACATCTTGATAGGAGTGAACCAGGGAGAGGGGCTGAAGTTTGTGGACGACAGTGAGGACAACGACGGCATCTCAGCTGCGGCGTTCGACTACACCATCTCCAACTTTGTTGACAACCTCTACGGCTACCCAGAGGGTGAGGACGCCACCTCTGTACACTGCCACTTTTTCAGTTATTCCATTTTACAGCCTCCTCTCACTTAACTGCATTTTGCAGCATCATCAGGTTTTGTCTCATTAGGAGCCGCGTTTGTTGATTTATTCGTTTTTTTCTGTTTGCTGTATTCATTAAAATAAACGGATAATCGTCAAAATGACAAATGTGGACAATTATCAAAGCTTACATTACAATTCTGACAGCTTGAGTTCACATGAATTTTCAAAAGAATATAAAAAGCTGTGAAAGTGCTTTAAGCGTTTAAAACATGCGAGTAAAGAATGGAATCAGTAACATGTGAGCCCAGTGAAGTGCATCAAACAAGACAAGCGTGCTAAAGAGAGCCACTCATCCACATCACGGTGTGTCTGCGCCTTAACCTTTGAGGCTCTGTGGGCAGTAATGCTATCATCCCCCAGGTAGTGGGCTCCCAATCTCAGTGTCGGTGTTTCTGACAGATCGGCCTGCGAACCCCTCACAGCCGGACCACAGTCACAGTACAGACATGTTTGGATAATGCAGTCATGCTTCCTCTCTGCTGCCTGTCACTCCTTCTGTTATCAGAAAGAGTTTTTTTTCCTCTCTAGATTTCTCACATACTTCCTGTTTACGGACCACCAGTGGGTGGCACCAGCTGTGGCCACTGCCAAACTCCATGCTGAGTTTCAGTCCCCAGTTTACTTTTACACGTTCTACCACCACTGCCAAACCGAGACGCGGCCCGAGTGGGCCGACGCCGCGCACGGAGACGAGATACCTTACGTGTTCGGCGTACCGATGATCGGTGCCACGGACCTGTTCCCGTGCAACTTCTCCAAGAACGATGTGATGCTGAGCGCTGTGGTCATGACTTACTGGACTAACTTCGCAAAGACTGGGTAGGCCTCATGTCACAGTAGTGTAAACTGTACACGTTACTGTATGTTCTCTGACAGCCTTCTAGTCATCTTGAATACTTGAATCTGGGTTGCTAGTTTAATTCCCGTGTGGCTTTGAAGAATTGAACATACTGGTTCACCAAAAGCATCCAGATCCCAGAGCAGCCGGTTGGTCTTAGATAGTTTAAAGGTTGCACAGAGAATGGGCCTCCTGTCTGTATTCAGTGTATTGATGCCACATGTTACTTATAATGGAGACTGAATATAACTTTGAACTGAAACGTTTAACCTTTATGCTCCACCAGGGACCCCAACCTGCCCGTCCCTCAGGACACCGAGTTCATTCATACCAAGCCCAACCGCTTCGAGGAGGTCATCTGGACCAAGTTCAACTGGAAGGACAAGCAGTACCTTCACATCGGTTTGAAACCTCGTGTCAGAGACAACTACAGAGCTAACAAAGTGGCCTTTTGGCTGGAATTAGTCCCTCATCTTCACAGCCTGCACGACGTGCTCTTTCCCACCACTACGCGCTCCCCCGCAGGCCGTGACCCCGGCACCACGAGGCCCAGAAACAACGTTCCTCGAACCACTCGTCATCCTTACCCTACCTTCCCATCAGATCCTGAGCCCGAGGGCTCAGAGCGCCCGCCCCAGGACCTCTTTCCCAGACACACCTGCGACTACTCCACCGAACTGAGCGTGACAGTTGCAGTTGGAGCGTTGCTCTTCTTCCTCAACATCCTGGCCTTCGCCGCCCTTTACTACAAGCGTGACAAGCGGCACGAGATGCGCCGGCACCGGCTGTCCCCTCAGCGGGGCGGCCCCGCCAACGACCTGGCTCACAGGCAGGAGGAGGAGATCATGTCCCTGCAGATGAAGGACTGGGAGCACGACGCTCACCACGACATGGAGCCCCTGCGACCCCACGACATCCTGCGGCCCGCCTGCCCTCCCGACTACACCCTGGCGCTGCGCCGCGCCCCCGACAACGTGCCGCTGATGACGCCATACACCATCACCGTGATCCCCAGCACCATCACCAGCATGCAGCCTCTTCACGCCTTCAACACATTCCCCTCCACCGGCCACAACAACACCCTGCCCCACCCCCACTCCACCACCAGGGTATAGTAGGGACAGGCCCGACACAGCGCCACCTAGGGACCAGGAACACTGGCTCTGCTTCCGCTCTGGAAGGGAGGCCTCTAGACGTGGGCCTTCGTTCTGTCCTCTTATTCTCTTCTTTCTCCAAAAGCAACTACACCTGCTGCGTCATGTGCTGTGAAACTTGGCAGCTCCCTCCACTGGTGGCATGTGGAGGTGCAACTGAAGTGTCCAGCAGCAGATGAGCAGTTTGGGGTGGGTGACTCAGATCTTTCAAAGATACTGTTTTCAAAGACGGTCTGCTGTTTCCAGGCTCAAGACCTCCAACATTTGTCAAAGGGACGAATGCTCTCTCGCTCCTCGCTGTTTTCTCTTTTTTACGTTGGCGTCATCTCTTTTTCCATCTCCTGTGTGTTATGTGCACATTATGCTTCTCTTTTCTACATCCGTGTTTTATTACTGCTCTCTTCCTCTCATTTGACACGCCTCCCTCCTGCTCTTCTCTAAAAATTCCCGATCTGCTGAGCAGTCTGGAGGCGGGAGGCGTACACTAAACATATAACTATGAAAACACTGATATCTTTCATTCTACCAGCATTTTTAGGTGCCAAGTAAGTACTGCTGTGTTTCATTTCTCATCGAGGGAGAAGAAAAACCAAAGAAAAATAGAGTTTCGCTATTTACCGTCAACTAACAGAGTTCTGTCATGTTCTCATGACAAAGTGCCAAACTGGCCTCAGTCGTGATTTTCTTTCTTCCATCTTCTCTCTTTTTGTTGTTTTGTTTGAAGCATTTGTTAAATTGTTGTTTTTTATTGTGTGGAAAGAATTTTTCTGAAAATATAGATATAGAGAAATGATATTATATATAGTTCTATATAAAATGTGTACAAAGGAGAAAGTATATAAAAGGGTTTTCTCAGTGGGGGATCTATGCATGAATTATTTTTAAAGACGCGGGGAAAAGGACACTGTACCTGTCGATGCACGTTTCCCAAAATCTAAACGAGTCATATCGCTCCATGTTTGCTACTTTTGGTTTTTGGTTTTCTCCCGCAGAGTAAGAGCATCGCAGGAGCATCGCAGGAGCATCGCAGGAGCATCGCAGGAGCATCGCAGGAGCATCGCAGGAGCTCCTGAAGTCAAACGACGCCTCCCAGCACTCATTTATTAAAACGGAGTCGATGCCAAAAGTCTTAAACGTTAGAATCAAAGCAACAGCTGTGAACTCAGTCATGGTGTCATGTGCAGCCTCCATCTTACTGTCACTACTTTTTCATTTTAGGGTACGTGAGGTAAAGCGTCCGTCGATGTAGCTTGATTGTACAAAATTATTTTTCTACGTTATTAACAAAACAGAGCAGAGACTGATGCTGCTCCTGTCTGACCCCCTTATGTCTGCCACATGTGTATTCTGACTTCATATCATCACTGCTCCCTCCCTCCTCCTCTCTCCATCCTACACCGCCTTTGTTATTTAACACCGACCCCCCCCAAACTGATAATCAGACAAATTCCCAAACAGCTGACTTCACTGTGTCGACACCGTTCCTGACTATTTCTGACCTCAGCTCAGCTCTGCTATTATCCTCACATTAAGGGTTCGTTCACCTGCCTGCAGATGATCTGTGAGCTCGTCGGTTGTAAATTAAACTCTAAGCACACTGAGGGTAACCGGGAGGCGTTCAGGGCCTGCAGTGCAGAGCTGCAACATGAAAAAAAGGGATGGGGGCTCAGATCTCCTGAACAGGGTGGAAACAACACGGTGGGTTTGTGCTGTTTGTGATTCCTGCTCCGTCACTCTGGTGGAGACCACTGCAGCTCAGCAGCGCTCCCTGCTGATCCTCTGATGAAGATGTCAACAGTATGTAAACTGAGCTGATGTGCTGCTGTTTGAGCCCACGTGGTAGCGTACGTCCAGTATGGGAGAACTTAGTCACCGGTGCTGTCTTTGCTTGTGCTCTAGCTTTAGCCTGTTTGATTGTTTGTTTTCTATTTTATTACTGCCTAAAAGGGGAGGTGGGGGAAACACATGCCTGACTTCTCCTGTCAGAGGTTTTGTAAGCTCAGTGGAAGGGAAACGTGCACAAAGTAAATCATAAAACAACTGAGTGGGGCTGTGCTGCAGGTGGATCAGTGCTGTGGACAGTAGCTGTGGAAAAGAGACTGGACAAAGACTCTCAGCCTTAAATACAGGACAGAGGATGATCCGATCATCTTTCAGCTAACAGTGTCGAGCAGAAGGACGGCCGGCTGATGCGTCCGTACGAACCCTTTTGTACTCACTTCTGTGTATAAGGAGGTGGCGAGGGGTTGTGTAGTTAACCTCAGCACCACACAGCTACAGCAGAGGAGAGAACACAAACGAGTCCTTTCATTCGGCTCTGTTCTTTCTCCTTGTCTGTTTTATAAGCTAACACTAGAGGGCGCCATTGTGGCACATTCAGCGCTCACTCTGAGGTCACTGGACAGAGAAGAAAATACCAAACTGGGAGACGGATGGAGTCGAAACATCTGGAAGAAGATCAGAGCTGTACATTTTTAAGTGTAAGAAAAAAAACAGACAAAATATTTGTAAATATTAAGTTTCTTGTTTATTTTGTTTTGTTTTGGGTTTTTTTTGGAGTGAATGAATGATATGCTTATTTTGTGATGACAAAAGACAACAGGTGCAGTTTGTAATGAGAAGAAAAAATGGCCGTTAGCTTGAGGTTTCAAATGAGTTCATCCTTACCACCGATCAGTTTTGTCTTTGTTTTTTCGACATTTATTTGATTTTTGTCATAACGTTGATCGTTATCATGTGACCATCCGGTAGCAGGAAGGTCGCTGTAGCAGAAGTCATCTCCACTGAAGCCCCCTCACAGCAGAGGGCCAGTCATGCTGTTTATTAGGATTTGCTAGTTTTCAGTGAGAGAAAACATTTTCATCAAGTTTTAAATCGTTTCGTTGCTCTTTTCTCTGCGATTGTCATAAAGTCGTCGTCCTCTTTTCAAGCCTTAGCTCGCTTTTATTTTGAAACATGAGTCTTGTGATCAGAGATGAATCTGTGCTGCATGATGTGCGTAACATCAGAGCGATAAAAGCCAGCTTTGCCTTTCAGTGATTCGCAGTAAGGACATAAATGACCTAAACTGAGACTGAAAAAAAGTGCAGTCAGTTAAATGTTAGCTCACCTAACATGTAGCAGTGTTTACATGTAGCCATGTTTGACAGACTCCAGGGCTTTGATACCATAAGATGCCTCATATCCTCACAGACTCATGAGATCACACAGGTGGTCTGACCTGCTCGTGTCACACTGTGCTGTCTGTCTGTCCGTTGTTTTTCTCCTGCAGTGATGTTATGTAGCAGAAAAACAGTTGGATGCTCGAAAAGTGCAGAGCGATGGGTGACGTGTGGAGAACATCACAGTCTGTGTGCGTTCAACAGCTGTTAGAGCCACACTTTGTCCTTTCTGTTGTATAATAGGATCCAGTCCGTCGCAGTACGCCAGCATTTACTGCTGTATCGCACCAGAAGCTCAGGAGGGATTAATCCAACAAAACATCGGCTTAGCTTTATACGGGCTAGCGCCGCCCTGCAATCAATGTGCAGGTGGGTTCCCAATTAACCCGATCACCTGATACAAGGAGCGAGTGCAGCGGAAAGAGAGCGAGGGTGGTAGAGCGAGCGAGAGAGAATGAGAGAAGAAAAAACGGAAGGCGAGTAGCCCATCTGGCTACATCGGCATGTTGGGTTCTTGTTCCGTCTCCTTTTCAGATTCTTCTGAGGAGGTATCAGTGGCCTGCTGGACAAATGAAACCTCTCCTCCATCAGAATCTGCTTCGTCCATTTTCTGAAGCAAAGCCAAAGCCTGTTGCGCGGAGAGGTTCTTCCTGCGTGGCAGTGATACGGAGGCCATCCTGATGTGCGTTCTCAGAAATGCGAACAAGAAATGATTCTCCCGTCTGGGTCGGTCTGCTTTTATGCACAGCACTGTGCTGTAGTCAAGCAATGCCACTCCCTCACATACACAGTGACAATGGAACAATGGAAGATCTGTGCTGAGAGTCAAGGAAGGTGTGAATGTGTGTCTTTTATATTTGCAGGTCAGTCAATGTGTGGGATATTTTGTATAGATACAGCAGGCATTTCTGAAAGCCGTAACACAGAGGTTTGGCCTGACTTGGATCTGAGCAACTCTGAGTGAGCAAATGCAAATGTGCCAGGCCTCAAGGATAATGGGTGGTTTGCACAACAAAAGCTGGAGGAGAAATGAGCTGACGACCTGTGAAAATCTCAGCAGGGGTGATTAACACCTCGGGACTTGCACCAGAAAATAAAAAAGCCAGTAATTCTAGGGGGTGTTGGGTTTAGGGAAGTTACGCAAATTTGCGCAGGTTTAGTAAATCTAGTGATAAATACGTGGTAGAAATCCCAAAAGGGTGATTCTGTTCACCTGGACGTAGCATTTTCAATGGGAGAAACGCCTCCTGAACTGAATTGTCTCAGTTGATGGCCATGCGGTTGGCCTCCTGAACTGTTTCTTTGGACTGTTTTTCCTCCTCTTCTGAGTTTTCCTTCCTGGAGCTCCAGCACCCACCCAGGTTTGGTGGAAATGTTCTAATTTTAAGAGTTTGATTGCAAAAGAATAAACTGCTGATGTCCGCAGAAGTTTTTAACTTTGGTTGAAAGGACAAACTATGAAAAATAATAGACCTTTGAGGATTTGAGCATACAAACATTATGCAAAGTTCCTCTTAATTGTAAAACACAAATCTGAGGATGTTGGAAGACATGTGTGGTTCTCATCAGCTTTGTGGCATGTAGATGCTCCTTTTATTAATATTCCTAAGTGCGGAAGAATACTCATAAACACTGAGGTCCTGCTATGTGCCAATGTGTATCTGGGCCATTACTAAACAAAGATGTGAAGCAATGTTAATAATTGTTGGTAATTTTTTTTTCATTTCCAGGTTTCAGTTACTGCTGTTGATATGTTAAGAGTAAGAATAAGTTCAGATTCTCTTAAAGATAACAACACTAATATGTTAACAATTGTTGGACTTGTGGAGGTATTTTGAGAACCCTTATAAACATCTGAAGGAAAAATATTCTTTAATCATAGATGCAGACTCATGGAAAAAATATTGATTAATCATTTTATTTGATTTTGTAGAGTTAGAACAAACAGATTGGATTCTCAAAATCAGTCAGTTTCTTGGGGTCTGAAGCAACAACAGAACAGGGCTCTGAATTTTTGGCAGAAGCCCTTTTTTTTCTTCTTTTTCTCCTTTTTCTCCTTGATTTTAATGTTGTCAGACTTCTCTGAATTATTAGTAAAAGAGACAACTGGCTCAGACATGGATAGACATACAGAAGGGAGTTCCTCACTAGGAAGATCATCAGACGTTGCCAGACTTTCAGAAGCAGGCTCTTTAGTAGGAAGAACATCAGCCTTTGATGAACTTTCAATGAGAGGTTCTTTAGTAGGATGAACATCTGGAACATCTGACTTTGGCAGACTTCCACGAGCGGGTTCTCCAGTGGGAAGAATATCAGCCATTGTTGAACTTTCAAAAAGAGGTTCGGAAGTAGGAAGAACATCTGACTTCAGAACACTTTCCCAAGCAGGTTCTTGAGGTTCTTTAGGAGGAACAACATCTGGCTTCAGCAGATTTTTACAAGCAGGCTCTTTAGTCGGAAGAACATCAGCCTTTGTTGAACTTTCAAAAGGAGGTTCGGAAGTAAGAAGAACATCTGACTTTAGAACACGTTCAGGAGCAGGTTCGTGTGGTTCTTTAGTAGGAAGAACACCTGACTTCAGAACACTTTCACAAGCAGGTTCTTGTGGTTCTTTAGTAGGGAGAATATCTGACTTCAGAACACGTTCACGATCAGGTCCTTTTGGTTCTTTAGTAGGAACAACATCTGACTTCAGCAGATTTTCATGAGCAGATTCTTTAGCTGGAAAAACATCAGCCTTTGTTGAACTTTTGGAAGGAGGTTCGTGAGTGGAAAAAATATCAGCAATTCGTGAACTTTCAACTGGAGGTTGGGAAGTGGGAAGAACATCTGACTTCAGCAGACCTTCAGGATGAGGTTCTTTAGTTGGAAGAACATCAGACACTACTGGACTTTCACAAGGGGGCTGGAAGATCTGGCATATGCTCGTCTTTGCTACATCAGAAATTGCCCTGAGTAGTCCTGGTGCAAAGTTTGCAATGTGGCTCAGCAGAATCTTTTCTGAATATTTCTCTCTGACTTCAGACAGGATACTTTGCACCATGTCATCTCTGATGGACCTTGAGAAGATGGCCTGGTTTTCCGTTGTTAGGAGAGATTTGGACACTCGATCCAAAGTGGCCTTTGTCACACTGGTGGAGAGGATGCTCAATTTTTGGGAGGACATGTTCAGTAGGGGGTAAGAAGGAAGCTTCCAGAAGCCATGCAGGACATGGGGAACCACCTCTATCACCACGTCTGTTGCAGTGAACAGTTTGGAGGTTTGTGCGTCCTGCTGCCTCTCTTTAAGGAGGTCAATGTACTTCCTGACATTGCTGAGGAGCTTAGGTGTTCTGCAAAATAAAGTTATAAGAATGATCTTTTACACCTATTTAAAAAAATAACAGAAATTTTGAAATACTGTAGCTGGACTGTTAATGATTTTATGTCAGAGGTGACTCACTGAAATTTAGGAGGTATGGCCTCTGGAAATTCCAGCAGCATCCGGGCTTGAAACTCGATGTCCCTCATTTTATTTATTGTGTTCACTGCCCACACCTGAAACAGAAAGCATGTTTACATTGCAGTTTTGTTGAGAGGTTATGTGATTGTAGTAAAAAAAAAAAAAAAGATCTCCAAATGACTAAAACTCTTGTGAGTTTTCTAGTCTTACCAGTTTCAGAAGAGGTTTGGCTTCTGTTTCTTCCAAACCCTCCAATTCAAACTCCCAAAGTCTTCAAAAGAAAACAAAAGAGAGGTTTTCTCTCAGCATTTACACTTCAGCACAAACAGTTTCAGGTGTGAGGTGGATGGTCTGTAGGTGTCACAGTAACTCACTGCTCTCTGACTGTCTCTTTGCTCCTCTCCACCAAAAGATCTCCCATATCTTCTGCAGTGAGGCTTGATGGTATTTGGTTTTCCTTCTGAAGTCTGAGGAATTCCATCATCATTGCAATCTAAAAATAAAAGGAGACATTTAATCAGCATCAGTCCCAGGTCTTCAGAAATCACCTGACATTTTATCTCAGTTTTGGTTTGGATGGATCTGGGTCTTACCTGAGCCCTGTAACCTGGTAGATACCAGCAGATCTCCACAGCTGTGTTATATATGGGTGTGTTGAACAGCACCTGTCAAAGAAATAAGAAATTACTCATTGTAACTTAAATTGATTCTCAGTTTGTCAGCTTTTTAAAACTACATCAAATTCTTCAAAAATGCAGTAAAAACAAAAAGTGTCACATGCCCTGATGGGTTTGTAGATCCCTTTACTGGCTTCCATTAAAACGCTGCTGTTCTATCACAGTTGGGGAAGAGAAACTTTCCAAAACTCTTCAAAACTTGTGTAAGATCAAATGTAGATATGAAAATACTCCTGACTTGATGGTTTTTCTTGCACAGATGAGCTCTTTTTCAAGTCTGATGCAGATTTAAAAATACACAATTCTAAAACAGTCACCATGGAAACATTTGATCCCTGCTTTATGTCATTAAATTAAAAGAAAACACTCTATTTTACACTACATTACACTATATGTTGTTCATTATATAAGTAAATAAGGGTAGGCTACAGCCGTCCTTAGGTCACTCCTGTGAAAAGATGCATACAAACTGGTGAATCAGAAAAGAAAGAAAGCCAACCTGCAGCATTATGTCCTTTTATGTTATTTCAATTCACTTCAGTTTTATTGATACAGCACCAAATCACAACAACAGTCGGCTCAAGGTGCTTTACTTTGTAAGGTAGACTCTAAAATAATATACACAAGGAGAAAAACCCAACAATCATATGACCCCCTATGAGCAAGCACATTGGCGACAGTGGAAAAAAACTCCCTTTTAACAAGGAGGAAGCGCCGGCAGTAACAGGCTCAGTGAGGGGCGGCCATCTGCCAGGAGTGGTTGGGGTGAGAGAACGAAGATGGGACAAGAGGCATGCTGTGGAAGAGAGACAGAGATTAATAACAAGTGTGATTCAATGCAGAGAGGTCTATTAACACATAGTGAGGGAGAAAGTCTCTGTCTGCTTTTCCTAATGCTGAGGTGAGGAGGACTATTAGCCAATATAAAGGCGACACTGGCGACCCGAGTGTGGAAACAAATGGTTTGCACAAGAAGCGGTCACTGAGCGATCAAAGCTTATTTACCACACATAAAAAATCAAGGCAGAGTAGAAGCGGGTGGATCGAATTTTAATGAATTTTAAAATTATGTTTGTTTTTCTTATTCTTGAAAAAAAGATCATTTACCCTCGCATTTGTTTCCCTTTTTATATACTACTACTTATGTGTTTTTTCTTATTTATGTCTATATTGTTTAGTTAAACAGATGACAGTTTTCCCCTTTTTACTACTTTTTGAACTCTATGCTGATGTTTAAAGATTGTATTTTTACTAAATAATGTTTTTAACCATTAGGTGAAAATAAATACCAGATGAAACGATATTCTCTTCTGTTATCTTTTATTATTTGTTACTTGAATCAGTATCCGCGCTGCACACAATCAAAGTTATTTTCAAAACATGCAGAAACAGGTCTTATTTTGTTAACAAAATGACAAACCATTGCATCGTTACAAACAAGGTTATCACTGTACATATTAATTAGTCTTGAATAAGACGCTCCTTTTTGGACATGATATAGAAAAAGCACACAGTGTTGTCCGCAGGTTACCGAAAAGTCCTTCTGAACCTGTCTCCCAGAATACAATATCCGAGCGGTGTTTTTAAAAGAAAAACTTTTATCTCGGGTGAAAACTTATCAGGTGAGTTACCGAAGCTGTCAAAAAAGTGCCCTTGCTTGTCTTTTGTGATATTGAACGCCAACCAGTGCTTCCCAGGTAAGTCTGATGGATCTGTATTCACAATGCCCATGCATGGATATCTGATGGGCTTTGTTGGCAGCTGGTCACATGCTAAGACGCCTAGAAGATGAGCCCTGTCACTAATCCTTTTAACAATGCTGGTTAGTTCTATTGTATTCATTTTGAATGTTTAGTAGTCGTCCAGCAGCACTTGTCTCATATTAGATATTTGGATGACTGAATCAAATACAGAGTAACACACCAGGTTCATTGTTCGGGGTAGCGGATTTCTGAAACGGGTTTCCAGCCTCACGCTCCCTGTTTGAACTAATGATACGTTCCCTGAATGTCCTTCATCAGCTTCCAGATTGAAACAGGAATTGTTTGGCCGGATACGACTGTCCATCAGCGTATAAACACATGAGTTCTATATCACAGTTTTAAAATTAAATGGATTACGTGTAAAAGAACCAGGATAAGCTTCGTTATCCACGAAGGCGATGATGACAAATTTAGGCAACCTGCCCATAAATAAATTAGTTGATATTCTTGCCCCAGCAGGTGTGGAGAAGGTCTTTAAAGAAACTCTGCCTACAGCATATTTTGCATTTGCATGATGCAGCGCCTTGCCGTGTGCCAGCCTGACACTTGGTGAGACACTGATTCTTTTCACAAATAAGCTGGCAGGGACGATTTTAACTTTATACGCGGTGTTAGCTCCAGTCATGAGAGCAAATTCGTCTTTAGAGCGCACAAATTTCAGCGACAGATCGATTCCATTAAGTAATAATTTTTCTTGAAAAAACAGGTCTGCGTGTGCTGGAGCAATCAATTCAACAATACTGCTATTCGCTGTATAAGTACCTCTGGTCACCAGACCCTGGCTCTCCCCTTCTATACATGTATCATTCATGTGTGAGGCTGTGTCTGTACAGAATAAAGCGCTGCTGAACTGTGTGTCTAAAGTCTGCTTATTATAATTGATAAGACATTCTATTATGCCTCTGTATGGATATGTGTTGGATGATTGGCTGATCAAGCGATCCCCCAAATTTACATCTACCTGACTAAATAAGGTGCAACCTGGATAATTAACAAGTCCCACGTTTGTGTCACGGGGTGGAGAGGGACAAGTTACCTAAGATATTTTTATTGTGCATGTTTGGTTTTGTTTTTACTTTCTTTAATATTTTAATATTGTATAGTGTTCTATTCTTGGTTTTATTGCATGTTTTATGGTATTCATCGGTGACTTGTCCTGGAAAGTCTCCGCCCCTCCTTGATTATGAACCCGACACACCTGTGAGGTCCCGGAGGCCAATAAGAGTGATGGGAGACGAGAGAGAGGAGATTGATGGTGGAGTGAGGACTGAGAGAGTGAACGGTATCAGGCGGTGGCGGTGCCACAAGCCCAGACGGGCTGGTGCCGGTTGGTGTGCCACAGGAAAGCGGTGGCAACCGGAACAGAAACATCGATAGGGCGGCGAGACGCCGCCGGGTTTTCCCTTCTTCTAAGGCGGCTAGAGTTGGCTAATGCAGGCACCAGCGCGCAGAGGCACCAGCGCGCAGAGAGCACCAGCGGAAGCCACGAGACGGCTGTGCCGATTTCCAGTTTTAAAGAAGCGGCGGGCGGAGTTGAGAGGTCTGCCCACCCGGGCATATCGGGGCGTGAGTGCGAGAGGGAGGCGAGGACTCCGCTGGTTCCTTTGGTTATACCACCTGCTGGATTTCTTAGCTCCCTGGGACTTTTAGGTCGTGGCGCAGGCCACAGGACTTTTAATGTTATGCTTTATTGATTTTTACTGTGTTACCCCTTGGCCAAGGTTGTTTTAATTCATTTTACATTTTTAACTATTTAAATATAATAAATTATATTTTTAATCTTACAGTTTAAATTGTGTGCTTTCCCTTGGCGGCTCCACTGCTCTGCCCGTTTTGAGGAAGGTTTCCTTCCTTTAAAACAAAAAAACAAAAACCACAAAACACTGTGGAAATAAAATCAGCCTTTCCGCTCCGTTACATAATCATCCCTGCCTAAGTTTGTGCCATCAGCATCTGTGATTCTTACTCGTGTGTATATATAGGAATCGTTTAGATCCAGGTAATCCTCTCCGGACGATGAGATGTAAACTGATTGGACCTCCGTCTGTGATTGCAGAAACTGGTGGAATTTCAATAAAGGTCGTTTTCTCTATGGACGTTTGTGTGTATGGGACAGTAAAAAGATCGAGCTCTGTTTTTAGACATTCTCTGATTGGTTGTGTAACAGAGCCATTTAGAAGATGTCAAATGCTGTAGTTTTTGAACGACTGGTTCTGGGTCTTTTCACTCCGCGTGGTTGTCTCCGTTTGGTGGCTTTCCTGGCAGGTTTTGTCGTTTTACGCTTTTTAGGCGGCGGCGTATCACGCATGCGTGCAGTGGGAGGGGTCTTAGAAGGTTTGGGTGTATACACATACAAGCTGTTGCCATCCTGTTTAGTAGATGTTGGCTTGGTTATGTTGGATATCACATCAGACACTATGCCTGATGCAGCTTTTTTTTAGGTGGGGTTTGACTATGCTGACTCCTTTTTTAAACAACGGTACAGCAATTCTAAACAGGCTGCTGAACAAACCTCCCAGACCTGCGCCACATTGCGTGCTGGTCCCAATATAACCATTCAATTCTCCACCAGCCTGATTTAAATAATATCTTACATATTTTGCTTCATCTGTGTTGTAGACAGACATCCTTATTTTTTAAAAATGGTGTCTTATGGGTCGGAAGTGGAGTTTGACAAACACCTTCCCGTATAAAAAGGGTATGTGTTGATTTTGATCGTCTATCAAATCAATTTCTATGTCATCGATTAAGGATTTGGAGACTGGTGTGTAGTGTGGGCTGTCAAATTGAAGAATGGCTCCCCGACGGTCATCGTCTGTTATATTTATTGCTCTTAATAGCCGCGCATGGGCGTCACCCACAAGCTGGTAATCAACGATATCTGCATAAATAAAAATGTTCTATTTTCCGCCGTATACGTCTGCAGGATGTGGTGCGTATGTGTTTTTATAATGAAGTACAAACGGGTCTTCTGATTTGAATCCTAAGATTCCTGCCAGTCTCCCTCTAAATGTGAGAACTGTGCCCCTATAGGGCCCATAACACTAACATAGTTACTAACTTCACTGTATTGTGTTTTAATGTCGGTGTTATGTTTTAATGTTTTATTATCTGCGCCACAGATGCATAATGCCCCACAGACAGCTCAATCACGGTTATGGACAATGCTCCATTTGTGACTGGATCATAAATTTCCACTCGCGAATCTGATTGTGGAAAAGACAACCATAGTCTTGGGTATTGAAATTCTATAACACCGACCTCATACGGTTCATTTAAAACAACAGGTTTTGCTAGCTTTGTTCTAAAATTAGATTTCTTATTGCCTGGATAAACATGTGCTGAAGCATTCGAGAAGAGGCTCACATAAAAGCCTGCGTTGTTGTTGTTCGTTTTATCCATTCCTTCCTTCCTTTATCAGTCTTTGTCTAGTGCAGAATGAAAGTATGCAGAGCTGCGGCGTCTCTGTTAATCACACTTCAACGATGTCTTTTTCAGGGATCCATGATTTTCAAATGAGAAGGCCAACCGAGCCATTTGACCAGCGCTAACTTTTTTCGGTCCTCTTTTTTCTGCCAAGTATTTTCTCTATTTGAAACCTTTTGTTTTTGTCAATAGTCACCTGCTGTGTATTCATAAATTACACCTTTCACTGCAGCTCCTGTGAGATCCTCTAGTTTGTATACGGGAGGGTCTCTTCCTAAACGCTCCTTTATGGTAAAGTACTCGTCTGTGTAGGTCTGATGGTAACCCTTTCAGAATATGCCTCGTAGTTTAGATATTCTCTCTGTATCGCCCACATTAAATTTAAAAGTCACCGGTTTTTGGGGTTTCATTTTGTACAGGGTGTTAAAGACTGCTTTCTCATTATCTTTGCACACCTCGGTGGGGTCATTTTGATAGAGCTGTGATAAGACAGGTTATAGGACTGTACAAGATCTTGGATCACATTAACATATCTTGGCCAGTTAACTGATGTTAAGTATTTCCACATTTTCCCCTTTAAGGTGCGGTTAAAACGCTCTACCACACATGATTTCATTTCACTAAAGGTTGAAAAATGTGTGATGTTATGCTGCTCCATTAGTTTTTTAAATGTTTATTATAAAATTCCTTCCCTAAATCTGTTTGGAGTTGTTCAGGCACACGGCCCTCTCCCAGAATATCACCAAAAGCCTCAGCAACAGCCTGTCCTGTCTTGGTTTCAAGGCACCTAACCCATGCATACTTAGAAAACACATCTATGCATGTCAATAAGTACCTAACATTATCATCATCCGCAGAATATTCACGCATGTCAACCAAATCAGCTTGAAACTGTTTGTCAATCCCGTTAACCAAAACTCTATTTCTGTATCCTTGCATTTCTGTGTCCTCTATCCTTGCAGGTTTATGAAGAGTATATGTGTCATCTCCTTTTAAAAACGCTCCACGTCAGGTAATGACGGCTTTAAGCCTGTTGCCTCACTGACAGCGATACGGAGCTTCTTTACACTTCCTAAACCCCCTGGGTGTGCAGGGTTGGGATATATTTTTCTCAGCGTGTTTTCCATAATCACTCTGACCAAACACAAACACAAATGACCAGAAAAAAGTGTTAGCATACGTTTTTATTTCATTTTCTGTGTAGTGCACAGTAAGGTTTTTATAACAGATGTACATTAAATCTTGTGTCTCCCAGACCAGTAGTTTCCAATCATGTGGAGCAGCGCTGATTTAACTCCGCGGGTGTGATGATTGGTATTTAGCAGGTATCCGACATTCTCATCAGTGGTGCAAACAATGTGCGGCACTGATCTCAGTTCACACAGAAGACGCTCTGCAGTGCTGATGATTTGTGCTTCAGCCTCACTGACACTGTATGAGCAAACAAACAGACGGATGGCCGGGATGAATCGGGGCGTCCGGAGCTTTTCCATCACCTCATCATAGCAGGTCTCGAAGAAAAACACAGGCAGCTCAAACAGGCAACTGTGTTGTAACTGGCTGGGGTGACCGGATTGGCATCCATAACATATCTCCTGCACATACTCATTCAGTGCCGTCGACAGCAGGTGGAAGGTTGCGAGTTTAATGTTGAGTTCCGTTTCCTCAGACGGGTGTGATCCTACAGAGTCCTGTGAGCATCCTGGAGAGGGGGGCGGAGTCGGTGGGGTCTGGATTAGCAGTGCTGGAGGGGGAGACTCTGAGCGGTCCACAATATGGCAGATGTTGTCTGTAAAAGAAATCCACGCATTGCATTTTTTTTAAAATATCGGGTTTAATGCCAACGTCTCTCACACAGAGACAACCTACCTTTTGTTTTGTTTTTTTGTTTTTCTGTCCTCAAGGTTTTTGATGATTTTTGGCCTGAACATGGCAGAAGGTAAACCAATCTTCGGGCCATGTGCGAGCTGATCATATACAAGACGCTTCCTAATATTCTCATAAGAAGAGTTGACCTTGTCTCTCTTGATAGTCTTATCGACCTCATTAAACACCCGCTGCAGTGCTCTCCAGTCTGACCACTGAATAAAAAACAAATCCTTAAACCATGATAAACGTTCTTCAAGGGTGAGGGGGTATGGGTTCAACCTCCAGCTTTCAAGGCCCCCAGAGTGAAACCTCTGTAACGTTGAGGTTTCACCCGGTGCAATTGTGGCTCTTGTAACTGTTGTGATATTTTGATACCATGGTAGCATTTACAGGATATTGTTTTATAGTGATATTATACAGGAAAACTGTTACTCAATAAGGCCCATTTACTAGTTGTTTTTCTCTTTCTCTGTAACCTAAGAATTAATGTGTAAGAATCACAGGCTGGTACCTCAAGGTTGAAAACGCCACAGAGATCACTTCCTTACTCCCATCCTCCCTTCTTTATCTCTTAGAAAGGAGCTTGTTAAAGGCCAGGTGGTTCGTTTCAGAATTCACTAATGAAAGAACTCTGTATTCTGTGTCTAGGAGTGTATTTTGCTGGGATGATCATAAATTGTAGCTGAACTGATAAACTATACAAAGGATACTTCTTTGCTCACAAGGCAGGAAGACGTTCCCTTATTTGGTCTGTACCGGTTTGAACTGAGAATCTGTTGACAGACGAACCTTTTTCCTCTATATATACTGTTGTCTGATGAATAAACCTTTGAGTTGGTTTTGGGAAAGCAACCCGTACAGTCTCTGTGTCGTTTTGTTCTCCCAGCTGCTCCCGACGTCGTAACTAACACGCTGAATGGCATATTTGACTGTTACTTGAGAATATTTCTTTGAGTTCTATAGGTTATGGACAATCTCTGCTGATAGGTGCTCACGCCTCGAAGGAAACCCGATCCACAGACGGAGATTTCTTTCAGTAACCATAAATGGTAAGCTGCTTTTTTGTCACACACTACATACACAATATATGTGTTTTAGTGCAAATTGTACATTGCTACATTGTTTTGAATTACCCTCGGCCCGCAGTATATGTGGGCACCTGTCAAAGGTCATTTGGATTTACCAGACCGCTTTGAAAACAACATGAAACAAATGAATGTCTTTGTTGAGCCATGACTGGATTTATCCTAATCCTTCCTAAAGGCCGTTATAACCTTACACTGCCAGTGGTGAGCTGCACCAGCTGTGACCTAATGTGGTCCCCCTCAGTTAAGGACTTCCAGGGTGGTGGATATTGGCCTGGCACCTTAAATTTATGCACCCTGTTTTCAATGGATGTCTTTCAGTCTTTCTATGACATTAAGGTCATAAGTAGTTTACTGACAATTATTTAACATTTGAAATGAAAAGATCCGTCAGTCCATTCACATATATACTGTTCAGAGAAGGCATGTAGTTTAGAGCAAAGTGTAGTAGTGTGAAGTGGCTAAACACACTCACCAATTGTTCTAAAATAAACAATTTATCAAAACATTAACAGTCTTTCACACATACATACGGTTTATACACTATTTTAAAAAGAAGGGGTTGAAGACCTGATTGATTACAAAAAGTCTATTAAAATGTTCTGGGTAACCACAGAAATCTTAGTCAGTTATGTCTGAGAGAGAATGTTTATGACAGAAGTAATGCCAAAATCTCAACAAACCAAAGTTACATACATGCTAAAGAGAAAGATCAAACTGTGCTGAAATTAGAAAGTGGGCAATATAGGGCTTCCCCAGTGAAATAACTGATCTGAAATAATTGAGGCACAAATTAATAAATGACATACTAGTAATCCACAGAAGGGGAGGCCTCTGGGAAAATGTAGAAAATCAATGGGAATTTCTACAGTAGCATGAGTTACCAGTCAATACCAGTCCTGGTATTGGTTATGTTGAAGTGATGGGTTTTATAATTCATTTTTGGTCCACTGAAGGGATTGTTTTGTAACCCCAATATTGATATTTTGTAAATAAAAAATATGACCTCAATTAAACCTTTAAATTCCCTGCACTTGTCATAGATATCTACATGATGTCCAACAAATATACATCAAGTCCAAGGTTCTAATGTTGAACGCCATATTGATGTCCAGCTTAAATCATGGTTGGACCTCCAAATTGTTGAAAAAGTTCAAATGCAGTACAGACCTCCAGAATTGGTCATGGACCAACAGAACCAATATAGACACGATCTGTACATCTATCTGACTTTCTTTGTTTAGTTGGTAGCTAACTGAATTGTCTTACTTTTTTTTATAGATGAAAGAAAATGTCCCTGAAACATACAGTATGAAACAATGAGTGTCAGGTTTATATTTATAGTCTACATCACATTTAAGTGGTACCCATATGTCAATTTGTTTGAGCCTAAAACACAGACTACTCCATGACCCGAATTATTGTTTAATCCTTCCCATCAATACCTCTCAGTTCCACATCTCTAACTCATGTTATTCTCCATGCAGCTCTTTACAGCAGTGGTCCAAACACAGCAGACTGTGCTGGCTGCAGTGGGAGAAGATGCTGAATTCAGCTGTCAGCTCTTGGACACTAAAGACGTCCTTCAGGTCACATGGCAGAAAATCTCACGTGATGTGGAGACAAATGTTGCCACCTACAGCAAGTACTATGGTCAGAGAGTGAATGATGGCTTTAACGATAAAGTCAAGTTTAAATACACTGGACTACAGAACTGCTCCATAGTCATCAGGAATGTGACGGAGCAGGATGAAGGATGCTATCACTGTCTGTTTAACACTTATCCTGAAGGCTCCTTCACTGGTAGAACCTGCTTCCAAGTCTATGGTAAGAACTTTTGCATTAATGTGTTTAAATGTGCTAGAAACTGATTTCCTTTCAACAACATATTCCTTGCAATATCTCCTGATCCTTCACAGAGCTGCATGTTGATGTCAGAGAGTCAAACTCTGCTGAAGAGTGGGTTGTTTCCTGTTCAGCCACTGGTCGACCTGCTCCCACTGTAACACTCTCACAACAAGACCTCAGCTTCTCACAGTACAACACTGTCAGTGTGTCCAACACCAACGCTACATTCACTGTCACCACTACAGCTGTGCTCTCAGGTTCACGTAAACACAGCACACAGGTGGGATGTGCAGCACGAGTGCTCTCTGCTCCTCACAGAGAGGTGATGGAGACGATTCCTGAGGTCCAGCAGACGTCAGATTATCAGTGATGGTGAGAAACTGAGATGCAATAACAATGCATTGTGCTAGTATGCATTTTCTCTTTGATCAATAATTGATGTATTCATTTTGATCAGTGTCACATTTTTCCTGCTTTTTCAAGTTTCCTCCTGGATCATTGTATTAGCTGCAGTATTGGTGATGATGGTCTTTGTCAGTGTTGCTGCTCTGCAGTAGGCTACTCTTTAAAGAAAAAGACCAGATAACTTTCATTTTTCATTTCTTGTCATTTTTTTCTACACCAAAATCTATCCAATAATATCTGCATAACATTTTCTACTTGTGATTTAGTTATTAATTCTTTGCTTCATGATTCAATCGGTCTTTGTCTAGTATTAAATTTTATGTTTCCCATTTAATCCCACTGGCTTTAAAGTGTTTCACCAGATTTTTACGAAGTATTTCCAGTCTTTTGTTGTCTCTGTCCCAAATGTTCTGAAATGTGTTGCATGTATTAAAAGAAGTTGGACCAAAAAATGTACTATGTACTTATAAACTTACATTTATGAAAGCTGAACAAACATTGATGTACTTGACTTTTGTAACAGTGAAAAGGCGATCTGTTTTTATTGATAAATATATATGTTTGCATTACTGTTATTTAGATTGCCATGTTAGAACGTAGCAAACAACATTGTTTGTTCCTCTATGGTTTCTTTATTTTTACAAATCTAAATGTTTTTGGTCAAAAGATTAATAATTTCATATTGAGGTCAGATGGTCAGCAGTTTTGATGTTTTTGCAGAGATTTTATTTTTTGCAAAATAGCACAAGTAAACATTAAAAGTAGTTCCTAAATCAAGGCATTTATTATTAAGGCGGCCATTATTATGGCCCTGTGTGGAAAAAGTGATTGCCCCCTAAACCTAATAACTGGTTGGGCCACCCTGAGTAGAAACATCTGCAATAAAGCGTTTGGGATAACTGGCAATGAGTCCTTTACGAGGTGGTGGAAGAATTTCTGCCCACTCATCTTTGCAAAATTGTTGTAATTCAGCCACACTGGAGGGGTTTTGAGTATGAACCACCTTTCCAAGGTCTCAGCTCCTCAATCAGATTCACGTATGAACTTTGGCTAAGCCATTCCAAAGTCTTTCTTTTGTTTTACTTAAGCTGCTTAGAGGTGGACTTGTTGGTGTGCTTTGGATCAAGTGCACTTCAGCTTGTGGTCGTGAACAGATGGCCAGACATTCTCCTTCAGGATCCCAGAAACTGGATTCTGTTCATCTTGACGTTGCATCTCCAGACTGAGAGATCTCAATTACTTTGTTTCTTATTTGCTTCTGAATTTCCTTGGATTGCGCCATGATGTGTAGTTTTTGAGGATCTTTTGGTCTACTCTACTTTGTCAGACAGGTCCTGTTTAAGTGATTGATTCAGCACAGGTTTGGCAATAATCGGGCCTGGCTATGACTATGGAAAAATTGTATATTTTCTATTGATAAATGCAAATATTTTATGTCTGTTATGTGCATTGCCGTGTGGAGAATATAAGGAAAACAATTGTGTGGTTTACATTGTTTCTTCCTCTTAGATTTCTTGATTTTTTTTTAAAATTGCAATAACTTTATGTTAATTTCAGTGCACTTTCACATTTCTTTAAATTCAAACTACAGTCCTGTGAATAACTAGAAACACTTCTAGCAGCACAAATGTGAGCTAATTGTTTTCTGCTTGACTTTATCAGTCTCTCATATTGTTGTGGAGGAATGTTGGCCCACTCTTCATTACAACGTTGCTTCAGTTCTTTGAGCTTTGTGGGCATTTATTTAAGCACAGCTCTCTGAATGTCCCAGGTTGAGGTCTGCACTTTGCTTTTCAGCTATTCTGCTGTAGATTTGCTGCTGTGTTTGGGATCATTGTTCGACTGCAAGACCTAAACTTTACCTATTAAACAGTTAACTCTGTATTTTACACTTTATGTGAATATTGTTGCAGATTTCAATTATTAATGTTTTTATAACTTTGTTCTTTCTTATATTTAATATTATACAATATTTATACTTCATGTCTCTGTCTTCTTTTGAACACTCCAGCACAGCATCACTATAACTTTGTCCTCACTGACAATAAAGCTGTTTTATATATTTCATTGCAAATGTTTCAAGCAATTTGTAGCTGTATCTTAAGATATTTTGTTAATAATATAGTATTTTATATTGTTTTTTTCCCCATATTTGAGAAATATTTAACATGTAAAAGTCTGTTTATGTACAATTTGGTGATATTAGCCCTGATTATTGGAGGAACTTGTACATGAAGCAGATTTCTGAGACTTCAGATTTGAAGGTTGTTGTCATATAATCTAAATGATGGCAGATTAACGTTCCCTACCTCTGTCCTACAACCACAGGACTCCTTTGCATTCGACTGATAGAAATTTCAAGCTCAGTGTTAATGAAGATTTCAAAGGCCTTAGTGCAGGGGTAGGGAACGTCTAAAACCTGCAGGGACACCGGCCCTCGAGGCCTGGAGTTCCCTACCGCTGCCTTAGTGTGAAAGGAATGAAGCTGTAGCGCCTCCCAGTGGTTGAAAAGAGGTACACAAGAGGTTAGAAATAAGAGGCTGTAGAAATAACATTACAGAAAAGCAGGACATGCTCAAGCAAAACATTATAGAAAGTCTGTCACGGTTCTGGGTCAGTTTGACCCAGTATTTTGAGTTGTCATGTTTTTGCAGGTTTAGTTTAGTTCCATGTGTCATTTTCTGTCTCTCTCTCTATGTCGAGTCTGCGTCTTAGTGTGATGGTTTCTTGTTCCTGTTTTATTGTGAAGGTCTGCGTCTCATGTGAGTGTGTTCAGTTTGACCTCTGTCTCGTCTTGGTGATTATTCCCAGCTGTGTCCACCACCTGTGTGTAATTCCCCTGTGTTTCTCTGTGTATTTAAGTCGTGTCCTCTGTCATTGTAGTTGCTGGTGCGTCTGTGTATCCACCATGTCTCACCCGTGTGTTCTCCCTGCTGTCCATCTCCTCTGCTCGTTCTTGTCCAGGTTTGTGCTCTGTAGTTTAGTTGTTTCCAGTCTAGTTTAGTTCGTGCTCCATTTGCTGTTTGTCCATATTTATTTTTGTGTTCAATAAACCACCTTCACTTCTCCACTACTGCCTGCGATTGGATCCTCATTTATTATTTTCACACGGCTCTCCTCACCCGCCGTGACAGTACGGACCAGCCAGATATGGATCCAGCGGCAGTCACCCCACCTAGGGAGCTTCAGGAGGCCGTTATCGACTCTGCTTCTAAATTGATTTACCAGCTGTTAGAGCATGAGGGAGAAGTGTCTCTTTACACTGTGGAAGCCAGCCTACAACACCTTATTTCCAGTTACCCCTGGTTATTGGACTCACTGCATCCGCTCGTACAGAATTTTGTTCTTCACGAGCTTCACCTACACCCCCCCGCCGCTACCGCTCGCCTGCTCATGCAGTGATATCATCAGTGACAAGTCAGGTGATAGAGGCTAATGCAAAATGGTGTTTCAGTGAGGCAGAATTTATTATGACAATACATTTTTAAAAAAATACTCAGTATGAATTAAACAGGTTAAAGGTCAATGCTCTGTTGTAATATAAAGACAAAATGATTGACAGCAGCCCAGCAATATCAGTAAAACGCAAATTAGCCACATGGTGCAATGTAAGGAGCTCTGTGATTGGTTAGGAAAGGACAGACTGGCCACCTCGATTTTTCTTCACTGCACATTGATCCATAGCTTTGCTCTGTAAAGGCTAACAAAGTGCTTTTGCTTTACAAAGACATTCAGCGTCGGTATTCACTCTTTTAAAATGCCACTGAACACTGGAGTGAAATGGAGCCCTGATCCTCAGAGTTTTATTGTTGCTAACATTTCTTATAGATAGCACAGATAGTGCCCCACTGCAGTAATCACTCATGTCTAGATATTCCTGTTAAAAAGGAGTTTTTCCTCCCCACTGTAACATGGCAAACATAGCAAACGGATAATCCAGCTGAAGCTTCAGACAGCCGTCAGACAGTGAAACACTGCCATCTGCTGGACGCGAGTAACACAGACGCTGAAGGAAAAGCACTCAGAAGGAAAAGCACGCACACTTGGAAGACTTGACCATTTGCACAAAATGAATGGCTGACACTGGACAGATGAGAGAATGTGGATGGTCACACCCTCGTGCATTAAAGAGGGCTTTCAGTTCATTGAAAACACAAAACCAAACACACAAAAGACACAATGAGACAGCTGATCAGTTTGCTTCACTAAATCATCGACACAAGCCGTGTTGTAGAGGGTACTGCAGCCGTGGCAGGTTATCATCTTAATGTGGCCCTGACACTCCATCGTACGCCACAAAGCTGTGAATAAATGAAAAGCAAAGAGGCATCATCACTAACATAATAACTGTAGAAGTTATCCCGCTGCATTACATTTATCAGGATATCGTAATAAATGCTCATCATATGTTGCTTTGCCCCATCATTGTTGTCATTAATATCGGTACGTGACACTGGACACTTCCTGTCATTCATATGTCCTGACTTTGTGATCAGTGTAGCAGCTTGAAAATAACTGCTTGGTTAACAGCAGGTGTACAGGCAGGTGCTCTGATCAAATAACATGTTTGGCTAAAGAAACAGAAAATAAAAACATGTAAATAGGAACACCCACATCTCTACTTCTTCTTCTATTTTCCATTTCACACTTACAAAAAAGTTCTCCTGCGTAGGTGTTGAGACAAATATATGTCAATTTAATACTTCAGACAGGCCCCAGAGCAGGTCTGAACAATTAGTCCACTTAAAATCAAAACTGCAATTTGAAACCATGCAATTAGCAATTTTGCAAAGAAAACTTGGCTAGGCTAAGCTAAGCTAACTGTTAGACAAAGTAGAGGAGTTGGAAGAGTAAAGGATTCTGGTTAACTCCAGTTCAACTTAACATTAAATTAAACTGACAAATATCATGTTTATATTCATATCTTAGTCTTTTGATGAGCTCTATCTTATAAATCTTTTAGACTCAGACGAGGTCGGCACAGGGACAGGCCTCGGGGGTCCAGGCCCACCCGGTGAAGTCCTTCTTCCCCAACATCTTCTGATGTACTTCATTTATACATTTTGGTAATGAAGTACTTAAACTACCACCTCACTGATTAGTTATTGCAGTGTGAGCTCAGTTCAATTAATCAGGTCACAGTAGTTTAGCACTTCTACAGCAATCATGCAACCAGCATGACTGAGGAGGACACTGGGTGGACGGGCTTTGCAGGTCAGACTTTGAAACTATCTTTTATTGTCATTACGCCAAAAGCAGTGAAATTATATGCTGTCCCATTCAGTGCAAATAAAGAATCTGTGTTTACTGACAGGACAAAGCACTGAACATGATTTCATCTGTTAACCTGGACAAATTCCAAAACAATTCCTTATTATTTCTTTTTCTTAAGTAAAACCAGTAAAAGCTTCTACTTCAAAAATATGGACTTAACACTGAGATCCTGATATTTTAGACCAGTTGAATTTAGATGATCTTTTTTAGTTCGTTCAGTTTGCTGGTTCTAACGACGACGGTCTTCATCAGTTTTAATGTCACTGTGACTCATATCTCTGCATGGCTGTTTTGTTCTGAGTGCACTGTGACAATGAAGTTAAGATCCGGTGATCAGCACAGCAGCCTGGGAGTGACTGCTTGGTTAACGACAAGGTTTACAAGACCTGATCAAATGTCACACTGGAAATATTTTGCAAGTGAAACAGCAAAAGCAAATGAAAAAATGTAAATATGTTAACTGGACCACCTACATTGTTTCGAGAGCAGAACTAAAGAGTGCGACCCATCACTTCAGTTTCAGCATATAATTTCTATTTAACACTCAAAAAAATCTGTTGTACAAGTATTAAAAATATATTCACAAATGAAATTGACATGCCTGAGATGAAAACATTACTCATACAAGTTGTCAGGTAAAGTCTATAGCACTGTTACATCTAAATATGGACACTGAGCTGGGACGATGTCACAGATCTGAGCCTCTGCACCTTCACTATACGTTTGTGTATGTCAGGCCTGTCCTGTATCTCTCCACCACCTGATCCAACACACCACCAAATCCTGATCAGCTGATCATCTCTGCTCCTCTAATCACCTGAATATCCAAGTATCCGAAAGTGTCCATCGATCTGACAATACAATTGTAAAATCGATCATTGACCTGTGCCCTAATGTGTTCTGTGCACTTGTGAACACACTTCCTTATGGAGTACGTTTATTAAGGACACTCTTTCATTAGCACACAGGTTCAATAACACAACAAATAACCTCCAATAAACCTTTTAATAAACTGTCATTGGAGGCTGATGTGTTCTCTCTTGGCTTGTTTTCTTGTTGTGTGCCACACAGAAAATAAATGCATGGTGTCTTAACTCACTGATACGGGGATATCAATGAGCACAGAGTCCAGCCAACGATGGCACAAAGTCAAACCTCCTTCAAGGAAACTGGAGAGTCCAACACTGGCATTGAGGCTACCCCAACAATATCAATATGGTGTAACTTCCTGCTCTAACTCAGGCTCCTTCCCCACAAGAAAGATGATATTTTATGTACTCGAAGTCAGACCTGGAATCTGTGGGTCAGACTTCCTGGGCCCCCGACCCCTGACCTCTGAGATTTTCATGTCTTGTATTTTATAATATTTATCTTTTGTTCTCCTGCCAAAATTGTAAACACTGTCATCATGCCATATTGCACTGTTGTTCGATCAGCTTCATTAAATATACTTTTATATATACTTTTATCCTTTGTTTTGTTATACATCCATTTAAATCCTCATATGAAATTATTACAACCAACTGGTAGTAAAACAAAAATAAAAAGATTGTTCAACATTTTAACTGCAAATGGTCAAAACACTCACTTTATTTGCCAAAAATTATACTTAAAAAGGGGAAAAAAGAAGTGTTAATAGTTTATTTGAAAGGTCAAAATATACCAACACATCTTTTTATTTTAAATCTATTTGTTTGTGCATTAATTTTTTTTCTAAAGCCAGATGTGGAAAAACAGGCTGCATCTACATGCAGGTTCTTGTGGTCAGTGGTCATCATATTTGCATTATCTTTCTGAGTCACAAGCAGGGAAGTGTTAAAGTTTCCTAGAAGTGGTGGGCCAGTGATGTAGGTGTGGATGCAAAGGATTATTTGAGGTGGTGCTGATCAGAAGTATAAAAATCAAAGTGTCCAGATCCAAACACACTTTGTTCCTCTGTGACAGAAGTGAACTAGAACTCACAGCAGCATCTGAACTGCAGAAGAGATCTCTGCTCATCTCCGTCTGCATTCCTCTTTTGGTAAGAACTTATTATGTATCATTTAAAATGATTTTCCTTTTAAAGCTGGGCAGCAGGCTCACGTTGAACATCTCCATAAACTGTCATAATTCTGCTGCTACACTAAACACTGCATTCGGTGAGCATACTAAACTTACATAAGCTGTATATTTGCACGGTGAGAGACCTGTTTTTGCTGATTTGTGTTCAAATACAACAAGATCTTATTTAAACTGACTGTCAGATGTTGCCTATCCAGTTATGTAATGAACCCACTATATACATGAACCACAGACCCTTCACCACATCTTCATCACCTGCTGTTCCAGACAACCAACTTATACCTGAACCACTGCAGGTTAATCATCATCATTAGTAAAGGAAAAAAAAGGTGAGTGTCTTATTATTTTTATTTTGCAGTGTGTCACTGTTACTACAGAGCACACTGAAACATGTGACAGGAAAGAATAACTGAGTGCAGAAAGGCTTTTATATTAAATCGGATTTAAACTTTGTTCTTAATGAACCGGATCTATTATGACCTGGACTTTTATCTATAAAATGGGCTTGTGAAACCCAGAGGAAAACTCTCTCAATATATCTGTAGATATAAATATATATTTATCCAAATCACATCAAGTAAAAAAGGCAAAATGACAAAATTAAAAAAAAGAATAACAAAAAGTATAAATTAAAACACAAAATTTTAAGGCAAAAACAAATATCTTGATGTCTTAATACGATGAATATAAAATATAAAGTAATACAACAAGGTTAAATATCTAAACATTTAAACTACTTCAGCTTTTCAAAGCTTCTTTTTCCAGTTGAAAATGACATCATCACGCCTGAATCTGCTTCCAGGAGCCGTCCAGATCAGGCTTGTTCAGGATATTTAGAAATCGTCCTAACAGTTGAAAAATAAAAAATAAACAGAGAACAAAGTAATATATATGATTAGAAATAAATAAAAAAGAAAACTATAAATAAAACGACTTCTTTCATTTAAAGAAAAAGGTCTATCAGTCCTCTTGTCGTGTGTGTTTGCAGCTCACAAAGACGACTTACTGAGCTTCAGGATCCAAAAGGATGTATCTGCCAAATTCTTAATGTGGAAAAATGTCCATGTGTTTTCTTCTCCAGGAGACGATGAAGACACTGTTTGTCTGCACGATGCTCGTGCTGCTCTTTGCTTCCGGATTTTCCAAAGTGAACAATTTTCAACCAAGCGAGCACCGACCTGAAGAAACACCTTATGAAAAGTTTAGAAGACAGCATGTAGATGCTAAGATGACTGAAAAGCTGTGTAACACAGAAATATCAAATAGGAATATCTACAAACTTGACAACAGTTGTAAGGAAACCAACACATTCATCCTCAGCATTCCAGCAAAGGTCAAATCCATTTGTAGAGGTGATGGGAGGTACGATGAAAATAGCGGCATGACGTATAGTACCGCAACGTTTCGCATAATTAAATGTAAGCTAAAGCATCAGGGAGCCAGGAAACCCAGCTGCCAGTATGAAGGCAGGCTTCTCACCAACAGGATCATTGTGGTGAAATGTGAAGGGAAGTTACCTGTGCACTTCGATCGGGACCTTCTACCCTCTGAGCGCAACGATGGCGAGCAACTGTGAGGAAAGAGTGGTGTGGAGGGGGGGCGTGGTCTGCGATGCTGCTGCAGGTCAGATGGATGTACCTGCGCTGCATTTGCTATCACGCCTCGCCAACTTAAAAGGCTTTGTGCTGTCTGAGTTGTTGGTGTTGTGGATGTGTTGGCTGGCAGTCCACAGACAGACTGATTTACACAACTGTGGAAAAAATAAAATTAATAAATAAAATAAATTGGAAAACATAGATGTGTCATTATTTCATATAGATTTCAAATAACATACCATTTGATGTCAACATGTTTTAGTTGCATTTGCAGTGCTCGTGCTGTTATATTCTTATGATTCTGTTCATTTTATGAGTGTATCCTTCAGCCTTGCTTCACATATTTACTGCTGCTTGATCAGCTTTAGTCCTGCTAGCATCAGCACAGGTAGAAACAGATCACACATCAGAGAATCGGCCGTGCATCTAAATGCAAATGGAAACTAAAAATGAAAACATAGATAACTGAGCTGAACTTCATAGATCTGAAAGTTGACCAATGCATACATAGTGCTAAAAATCAGGTATCGGGAAAACACATTATTTTATATTATGCTGAAGTCAATTGTTATCCTTTTTTAAAACTATATCATATAATAAAGTCTGTTTTGAAGTTTACTATGGTAAAAAAAATATTTTAAGGCTCTTCAGATATACTGTAACTTCATAGGTATGAACCATCAAAGCATTTTCATCATGAATATAAAACTTCATTAGGTAGATCTGTTCAAATACTCATTAATGCAAATATCTGATCAGCCAATCACATGGCAGCAACTCAATGCAGGTGTAAAAGGTGAGGTCTAAAAAGAACCTTTAAGAAAATATGAATCATCTTAATCAGTCTTTAATTATGAAGCAATGGCCTAACTCCCTCTGACAAACAGACCTGTGGCAAAATTTATAAACCACTTTTGACTTTTTCCAAGGTGAACATTGTCTGGCAGCAGGTGCCCTTCCCCTCCCAGATCACGGTTCATATCTGATTTTCAGCTCTAAAGTTTATTTTTCTCTTCATAACAACTGTGCAAAGGATGATTTCTGAGGATGATGACTCATTTAAAATGCTTGGATGCTGACAATTATGCAGAGTCAGGCATGGAAAGGCTGCTCTTTGTGACAGGTGGGTGCTGTCATACATGGGTGTAGCTGCCAGCTGTCCTCGAGGCTTCACCTCTGCTAAACGTGTGTCTCTGAACTTGACCTCGTCTCATAAACTCTCCTGTGATTTTTATTTTGCATCCTTGGTTATTCAAATGAATGATTAATATATTAATATGAATCTATACAGATTTGTCCACACTGGATATGACAGTAAGAGTTAGTAAAGCTCTGTTAACGTGTCCCTCTACAGCCTGTTGTTTCTTAGTTTCACCAGTGAAACTGAATTAAAAACAAAACATAGATGACATATTGTCGCCTAGGCAACCACCAAGCTCCCAGTGCCTACAGACATTCACTAAAACATGCTGGTCATTGGATCGTTTGAATAAATACCTTTAACTAAATATCAATGTTTTCGACATGTCTTAGTTTACATTATTACACAGTTATTATGAGAGAGCATGTCTAATATTTTTCCACTAAACAGTCGTCTTCTCCTTTGGTTTGTTTGTAACAACCATTTATAAAAACTTGTGTTTTGCTTTTGTTTTATTTTTAACTGCAATTCTGGTCGAGTAGCTTTTATAGTGTTAATTCAACATATACTACAAAATAAAATGACTTTTTTTAAAGTACATTTGTGGACATTTTATTTTCAAACTATCCAATCACAGAATCAAATGCACAAAGCCTGTGATGTCATCAAAGGCACAAAGCTTGTGATGTCATCACATTCTGTCATTGGAAGGAGAAATTCAGTCAACTGTAGCAACTCTTTGGTGGCAGAACTACAAAACAACCTGTTTGTTAAAACCAAGATAAGGAAGACACAGAGACGCAGAAGCAGACGCAGACGCAGAAGCAGACGCTGAAGCAGACGCTGAAGCAGACGCTGAAGCAGACGCATATAAAATGGCAGAAGCACAGATGGAAGTGGTCGTGAGCCCAAATATAACAGTTTTGCAAAGATCGGAAAATGACCTCAAAAAAGCCCAAACACCAAATCCTGAAACACGTCCTCTGGCACAAGTTCAAACAGAAGTGGTCGTGAAAGGCAAGAAAAAAAGGGGGCAAAAACAGAAAAGAGTGGCTGAAGAACCCAGACAACCGATTACTCGGGCGTATGCTCGGGCTCTTCTAGAAGCCCAAAACAACGTGGCTGATGGAAGCAACCTGAGAAATGAAGAAGTGTCAGGAAACCCTGAAGGAACCTCTGAAAGGGAAAACCCTGAATCCCTCCCTATGTCAGAACCAAAGGACGACGTGAATATGGAGACAGAGGCAAACATGAATAACGCCAGTGGACAAAACCCTGGGCCAAATGGAGGGACGTGGCAACATCAGCCAAATCCCAGATTTATACCCCATCATGGCAGAGTCCAGTATGATTCATGTTGTGAGATTGCTGCTCTCAGGCATCAACTACAAGCTTCCCAAAACCACCAGAACGAGCTTTACTGGAAACTGGTAGCTGCTAATAAGAGGGCTTCTTATTACCAGTCTAAGGTGACCAAACTTCATGCACAGATGATCGCCGACAAAAAACAGCATGAAGAAACAATTAAAGAGCTCATAGAGCAACTGGAGGAGGCTAATGATAATAATAAGCCTGATAAGAGCAAAACAGAGGTTCAAGCAAAGGACAACCACGCAGTTGTCATGCTGGATGACATGATCCGTGTCCTGCACGAAGACGTCAGCGACCCTACCACAGAGCAGTGTGTGGATTCTTCTACACAAACCACAGAGGCTTCACACACGGACTGTGTAGGTCTGAAGGAGGCTCAATTTGAAGTCCAATACAAGACTCAACAAGAGCAAATAGGAACACTCCAACAACAGCTCCTAGAAGCTCAACACCAACTCAAGGAACAGGAAGACAAACATAGGCAGGACCAGGAGACACTGAACATGGAAATCAGTGAGCTTAAATCCCAGCTCTGCTCCAACAAGGAGCTTCATGACATGAAAGTAGAGACTCTTTATCAAGAGTTGAAAGAAGTCAAAGCGTCCTACATTAAAATCACACAGGAGCAAAATGAACAAAATTCCAACACAGCAAATGGAAAATCTGAGCTTCTGGTGGAAAAAGACACCAAAGAACAGGACAAGGAAGAAGAAGAAGACTCCCTGACATCAACTGAGATGTCTCTGCATGACTCTCTACAACAAACAGAAGACAGAGAGAAAACGATAACTACCAATCCAGCTGAACTCGAAACTGAAGCTAAGACTGTGCCAGAGAAAAAACCCAAGAAGAAGAAGAGGAACTGGCTGCGTCGGCTTTTCAGCTGTACCAGTCCACAGACAGACTGATTTACACAACTGTGGAAAAAATAAATAAATACAAAAAAAATAAATAAATTGGAAAATATAGATGTGTCATTATTTCATATAGATTTCAAATAACATACCATTTGATGTCAACATGGTTTAGTTGCATTTGCAGTGCTCGTGCTGTTATATTCTTATGATTCTGTTCATTTTATGAGTGTATCCTTCAGCCTTGCTTCACATATTTACTGCTGCTTGATCAGCTTTAGTCCTGCTAGCATCAGCACAGGTAGAAACAGATCACACATCAGAGAATCGGCCGTGCATCTAAATGCAAATGGAAACTAAAAATGAAAACATAGATAACTGAGCTGAACTTCATAGATCTGAAAGTTGACCAATGCATACATAGTGCTAAAAATCAGGTATCGGGAAAACACATTATTTTATATTATGCTGATGTCAGGGCTCTGAGTGCGGGCAGGTGGAAATGTGGATCCAAATGCAGGACTCCGAGACGAAATGTAACTAAAACCACAGCTTTTATTGCTGGCATGAAACAAAAACAGAAACCAAACCATGAAACCAAGCAGGAACACACAGGCAGGGTCTGAGGGTACGACGCGACACCAAGCGTAGGAAAACACAGGGCTTAAATACACAGGGTAGTAATGAGGGAATGGGCCACAGAAGGGAGACACAGCTGGGGGAGCTGAACTTCATAGATCTGAAAGTTGACCAATGCATACATAGTGACAACACATTATTTTATATTATGCTGAAGTCAGTTTTTATCCAATTTTATAACTATATCATATAATAAAGTCTGTTTTGAAGTTTACTATGGTAACAATGCATCTTTTTAGGCTTTTCAGAAACACTGTAACTTCATAGGTATGAACCAACAAACCATTTTTCATCATGACAATAAAAAATAAATCTAAAGGAGATAAACATCACAACTGTTCAACCAAGCATTAAGTCCATTTTGAAACAAAGAACGATGTACACTCAGCCAATCACATGGCAGCAACTCAATGCAGTGTAAAAGGTGAGATGTAAAATAAAACAATTAAAAATATTAATTAATCTTAATCAATCTTAAAATATGAAGCAATCTTCTAACTCCCCTTTACATACAAAGCTGTGGCCAACCTTACAAACCATTTTGAATTTTTTCCAGCCGAGGCGTTCAAAATAACCAAACTGCTAATAGTCACGGTTTAATTTGGGCAGCTGCCTGCCTAATATAATGTAAAATCATCACAATATTTTACACAAAGAGAGTAAATGTATCCTTGTACTCAGCTAAGACAGCTGGGCTGCTGTGGCTTGTGTTTATGTTCAGAGTGACATCTGATTTAAAAGCAGACTGTCATGGTTGCGGCTGTGTGCAGGCAGGATGAGGACCCAAACGCAAGCTCACGGAGGCAGGAATGAACTCAAAACACAGCTTTATTGCTGGAGAGAGAAACCATACAACCTAAACGAGGAAACTATAACGTAATACACAGAGAAACACACGGCCATGAATGAGGGAGAACGCGACACAGAACTGAGGGAGACGCAGACATAAATACACAGAGGGTTAACGAGGGAAGTGGGAGCACATGGGGAACACAGGTGACACTGATAATCATAACAAGACACGGCAGGAGTGAACGCAACACTGACGGGAGACTGTCAAAGTAAAACAGGAAGTACACGGAGGTTCAGAGAGGAGGAGAGACAGCACGGGGAGAGCACGGACATAACGGGCTGGGAAAACATGGAATAAAACACAAGAAGGGGAAACGAGGGCTCACAGATAAACAGAGGGGCACACAGGAGGTAATCAAATAAGGAACATCTTAACAGAAACCATGGCATAAATAAAGAACAACACACAAAACATATGAAAACTAAGAATGCTGGGCCAACATGGCCCAGGATCATGACAGACAGCAAAAGACACTGAGCAGCATATCAGTCAGCATGGGAAAAATGCCATAGATTTAAGGAACCAGGCTAAAATAATTGGTTTCTAGTGGGTTCTATTGTAAGTGCTCTATATTTCAGCATGACATACTGTATGCATCCTACACTGAGAACCCTTGAAGCTGATCATCAGGGTATGCTGTGTACTTCTTACACAGAAGATAAAATAACATGCAAAGATTTTAGATGGTTGTGGTTGGTCCTTACACACAGATGTAAGGTCAAAAAAAAAAAAAAAATCACCCACAATGGATCGTTCACAGACGCTGGTCCAGTGGAACCCACTTCCACAAAGGCTGCACCTGCTCTGGCAGAACAGGAAGCATCAACTACATAGTAGCTATTTTCATAATTAAGACATCAACTATAGGTGTTCCCAAAATGTGCCATGTTGTCTGCACACCTGACAGCTCAATAAGTCCTGTGTTGATTACAGATGGTGGTTGTTTCCAGAAACAGCACTTGCATAAAACAAGTACAGAGCACTTTATGAGCCAACCTGCTTCTTTAATGAGCACTTAGGTTGTTTGTATTCAGTGTTCACAGATAATATGCTCATTAAAAGGGGGGATCCACTATGTCCTTCTTCACAATCCTGTCTGCCAACTTTAAGAAGAAATCAGAGTGACGCAGAAGCTTTAAAACAGTGTTCAGAATAATCAGTGATGCTTTTATCTGAACTGATGACAGATAAAGATGAACGTGAGTGTGGCAGAAGAGTAAGTTCTCCCTCTTTCTTGGAAGTATACAAAAGTCTGTTGTTTCTAAAAAGTTCATAAACAAACAACAAGTTCTTACAGAATGAGACGTGAAGCCTGGAGACGAGCAGTTCAGACACGCTGTTATTAAATTCTACCTGAGCAGGTTATAGTTCACCTCAGTTACGGAAGAACAAATAACACTTGGCTCTGGGAGCTTCAGTTTTTATACACTGTCGTAGCACCACCCTAAGCCATCATTTGCATCAACACCTACATCACTAGCCCAGCAGTTCTAAGAAACTTCTCTGTTTGTGGTTCAGAACCTAATGTGACACCAATGAGCACAACAGCATGCAGCTGCAGGTTGTTGTTCATACCTGGCTTTACAATAAAGAGCCATGTTTGCAGGCAGCTGTTTGAAGTTTTGTGTAAAATATCATTTTTATAGAAATAAACCAAATGTGTCTAAATATATTAAGTAAACAATCAGAATAAGAACATTTTGAAATAAAATCCAAAAACTGCATCTGGCTTAGTTTTTGTTGAATAAATAATGACTCTGTGTAATATGTCATGTGTTGTATATGTAAGTTGTATTTGTACAATGAAGCCAGGCTTTCTTTGTGTTAGCTGCCTGACAGAACCTAAAACTCTAGTCAGAGATTGCAGGTGTCACAACAGACATGATCAGCTTTCTCTGTCGATCCTATCTTTCTGTTTCACACTCTGTGCACTCATAGAAAAAAATCTTTAAAAAAAACAATCACATGACTCTTCTTCCACACAACATGATCCCTGAGTGCCGCCTGCTCCAACCAGACATGTTCTCACAGCGACGATGGTGATAATTAAAATCTACAAAGAACGTGATAAACATTATTAAAATGCAGCACTGTTAAAGCAACGTGATTAATGCTGCATTAAAATGAGCCTTTAGCACATAGAGATGATTCAACAGTTTCATTTGACTTCATTGTTTCTAAGGCAGATGCTACACCAGTGAAGGTGCACTTAGTTTTCACACACTGCTTCTGCATTGTGTCTTAGTTTTAGTGGATTAAATAATGACACAGTGTTTGTTTGTTTTTCTTTAGTAACAAATGACCTCAGACCAGCTTATAATATTTTATAAACAAATAAGCATAAATGCATAAACTCAGCCTGGAATCACATGGGATAAACATGGGATGTGCATTTTTTTATTTGTTTTGTGTTACTGAGTCTTGCAAGAATGCCAACCTTACCAGCAGCAGCTTGGTTTTTTTGTTTGTTGTTTTTTTAATTGAATGAGTGCTGAAAGTTGAGCAACAGCTGTGACAACGAGAGAAGATGGAGCCAATCAGAAACAACTGTGAAAATGTACAATATGCAAGCTAAGAAAGCAAAGTGTAGCAATGTTGCCATCATTTTTGTTATTGTGGGATTTTTTTCAACATTCACTGAAAATCACTTCTCTCATATTTCCTCTTTATTATTTTCATCACTGTTTAAGAAACGTAACAAAGTCTTATAAAGCATCTAAACCAGCATCATGAAGTGATGTTTAAAGATGGCAGCAAGCTCACAGCATCTCTCAACTCAAGAGCAACATTCAAAGTGCACAGGCTGAAGGAAAGTATTGATTTTATCACATGCAATTACAATACGCCTTTTCATCTGTATCTGTGTGTACAATGGGTATCGTTGTTTGTCCCAGCAGTTTACAATACAGAATGTGCACGTCTGTGGGGCTTTTATAAAGATTTCTATTTGCATTGATACAATTGCTTGGATCACAAATTGTTCTAACTTGATTAAAGTCACCAATGATAAAGGTATTCTTGCGCTTACAGTTACCATTATTATCTCTGTTTGCTATCAGATCATCACATCCCCCTTGTGGGATCATGTTGATGATATGCTGGTTTTCTGAACACGTCCGTTAGTCATGCAGAGCACAGTGCCAGAGAGCGCCACCAGCAGGAACATGGAAGTCTTCATTGTATTTCTATATCGAAAAAGTAAACAGAGTGAATATATAAATCAGTATTATTTCATTTCATTTATTAACTTGTTTATTTTTCTATTTTCCTAAATGTTAATCGTGCTTAACTATTAAAGTAAAAATACAGATAGATAGGAAACTCTCTGAAAAGTCAAACTGTTTTCAGTGAGTTTATATATTTGCCAGAGGAAAGGTCAGAATCTGCATATCTGACCACTTTGAATCAATTTATATCTAAACAGAAATCAGTAAAAGTTAAAATCAGTTTCATCAATATCCTCACTTATGAGGATATTGATATCCGTATAACTGGAGTTATTATAGATGTTCATACATGACATTTGTGAAAAAGGCGAGGGTGTCAGGGTCCCTGTGTCTACCCGCTCGCCTCAGTGTGGCTACATGTGTTTTTTTTGTTTTGATTTTGTCCCCGCTCTCTCCCTCCCTCCTTCTCTCACTGCCTGGGCGGAGCTCATCTGTGGGCTCCTGCCCTTGGCCCACGCACCTGGTGACACCTGTGGCTCATCACCCAACAGTGTTCCAGTCCCCTTATAAGATGGCAGCCCTGTATTTCTCGTCGCTGGACCGTTGCCGACTCTCGTCAGTGTTAACCCCAGCTCAGTTCGTTCTCGTGTTTCCCTAGCGATCTTCTTACAGTAACCTTTTGCATCTCTGTGAATAGATTTCCCTGGACCTGCCCCTGTGTTACCTGAGCGATCAAGTGTGTGAGGATTGGAGCGAGCTTTTGTGTTTCTTGTGGAGTGTGAAGAGGAGCGTGGAGCGTGGATGGAGTGAGGACTTTGGAGCGTGTGTGGACTGCAAGTGTCTTTCCCCCCTCCTGTTCGTGTGTGGATTCCCGGAACCCGTCTTTTCCCCACTGTGTAAATAGATCACCTGGTGCTTCTGTAAATAAAAAACCTTTATTGTTCCCTACTCAGAGCCTACGCGTGAGTCCGTTCAGTCCCGTTGTGACAGAGGGTAAGGACGTAAATCGACTGGTAAAGAGGGACTGGTGAAGAGTCTGCAGCCGCAGCACCGATCCATCTGTCCATCTCCTGTTCCCTTCTCTGATCACTCGTGAACAAGACTGCGAGTTTTGTAACTTAATAAAAGCAGTAATTTGTTTGCCAGAGGGCCCCTTCCACGTCACACCCTGTTCTTTCCTTCTTGTCTTATATGAAAATTCACTTTGTGGAGCTTTTTGGGAAATTGTTAAACTTCAGGAAGATTCTGAACATGCCCCATCGTTTAGCCAGCTCTTTGGAGCTGAGCAGGCTCAGGCCTGTTGTTGTAAGTTTTATAAAACGATCTCATTTAAACGGATAATCCAGCTGAAGCTTCAGACAGCCGTCAGACAGTGAAACACTGCCATCTGCTGGACGCGAATAACAAAGACGCTGCTTTGACGGGTGAGGGAGTTTCAACAAGTCTGCAACGACTCAAGCATCAAACTACAGAACTATTCTAGCGGACATGGTGCTCTAATGACTGCTTCATTAACGCAGGTCAGAAAGGATCAAATATATCAATAAATCATAAAACACAAAACGTCTCTTATTGCCCAGGGCTCAGGAAGTGAGTGTGTTCCTTATAGCCCAACACGTTCTCACTCCCAACTCGTCAAACGTGTGACGCATGGTCAGGCTCCCTCTGCTTCACTTATGGACCATATGGACCACCAGGTAAGACCATTTAAACGGACAGCATTTATAGAATGACTATTAAAAGTCTGCGAGTGTCAGTAATGTTAATGTGGTTATGTTAGTAATACACCGAGTGCTAATATAACAGCTTTAAGATGCATTTGTAGATATTATTACGTGTTTTACCGTCTTTATGGTGCTAGCTTAAAGTTACGGTGTAAACGTTAGCTTATATTGGAGGAAAGCTGTTACTGTTTAAACGATGTTAGCACAGAAATATTAGCTTCTGTCATGACTGATGAAGTTACTAGTTAATAAAGTTTCCAGTAAAGTGTTTAATCGCAGCCACAGACTGACAGCAAATATCTCGATTAGCTTCAGTGCATCTGTAATAAATATGTGCAAGTTTCAGTGCTTCGTTTAAACTGTATGATACTTATACTGACCCAGGGTCAGTGTAAAATACAATCCTAGCTGTGTGAACAAAGCCTGGCTGCTTTAATCCTGCATGACAAACCTCAGGATGCAGGTTATTATTACTCTTTCCTGCTGGCACACCTGTCACACCTGAGAGTCAGCTAGAAACTCACAGTGACGTGGACATCATGCAAAGACTGCCAGACTCTGTAATACTGCAAATGATCAGTGACTCAGGTTATCACTAAACTTTAAACGGCACCTCTGTGTCTCTGTGTGCTGAACATCTAGGATTGAGTCAGGCTGCATTGACTGTGGGACTTTAATGTGTTAAAAGCAGGTTGAAGACGGCTCAGAAACATTTGAAGATTAAAATTTAGCATTATGGCTGCTGGTGGTTTGTAAAGCCTCTACTCAGCTGTATTTTTGTTACTAATTTATGTTTGTTGTTGTTTAACACAGATTTCAGAAGAGCAAATATGCTTAATAGTTTAACTAGATTTCATTTGTCAGTGTGGGACTGCTGAGTCACCTGAAGAACTCATTTCATTCATTCTCCACATGATGTTCATTTACAGAAATGTTTCACAGGAACTGATTTCTCCCAAAGGGTGAACTAGTGTGTTTCCATAGATTACCTCTGTATGAATGTACTTCTTAAATGAAGGCAAGTGTTTGTCCTTTTTTGTTCCTCAGGTACAGTACGTGATATCAAGGGCAGGCGGTCATCACTGGGGGTAGACAAGAAGCAGACGTACTTCCAAGAGGGAGCTGCAGTGAGGTCAGAGGTCAGAATCTGAAACAGCTCAGGTTTATATTTTAGAGGTTATAAAAAATCAAAATGTATTATTTAAAGAAACCTTTAAATAATAGTCATAATTATGATTATTATAAGAAATATCAAACATTTAAGTGGATTTTCTGTTACACATATCGTGTTAGCCCTGCAATAAACTGGCAGCCTGTCTTTGTCCTGTATCAGCTGGGATAGGCTTCATCCTCCTGCAACCCTGAATTGGATACATTGTATTCCAATTATGTAATCTGATCATTTACAAACTCAAGGTATCTAATCAAAATGTAAGTGATGCCGCCCTTGACAGACAGGGAGATTTTATTCCTCAAAGACCATCATCCAGTCGAAGTACTAGTTGCCACGTGGTCAGTGTTCTCACAACCATTGATTTTATCTCACAACTTGTTTTCACCAAAGAATTTCAGTAAGTAAATATTCTTCAATCTCTTTTTCCCCCCAGTGTCTGCAGATCAGCATCAGTGTCCACGTGAAGAACCTAGTTATGTTGCCAGTGTCAACCCAACAAAAGGTACTTTACCTTCTTGTATATATTGTGATTCCTTTACTTTTATATTTGTTGTTATAGTTGAGTTAGGCAGGGCTTTTGTGCAGTCCTAAGAAACATACTGCCTAGAGTGTTTTTCACTTTGTGGAAGAGTTTCTTTATTTTTTTTCTGTTAGTGTGTGGAACTGAGGTGCTTCGTCAGGAGCTCCTTCAGTTGTTGGAGGATGGAGAAGAGGACGCAGCCATGACTTGTGAGACGTCGTCTGAGTCAGCTGCTACTCACTGGGCGATCAGAAACATGGTGTCCTTGCTAAAGTGGAAAGAGGCCAGGCCTTGTCTTATAGACAATATGTTAGCTACTCTGGATCCACAGTCACACCGTGTGTGTCAGTGTGGCAAACAAGTAGTTGTGAGGTGTCTGGACTGCCTGCCTCTTCCATTCCTTTGTGCTGACTGTGATATTGCAGTTCACACACGCTTTGTCCTGCACAGCAGAGAGGCAGTAACAGGAGGGTTTTTGCAGCCTTCATCAGAGTTTCACAATCCAATAGGTACGGTTTTTAAGTCTTATGCATTTATTGCTATGTACTATGAGTGTGTGCTGTTATTGTATATTTATTGTGTATCATTTAATTTCCAATTCTTTTTATATATATTGTGTGTTTTTAATGTTAGTTCGGCTGTTGCCTGTGCAAAGACCAGACTGTGTGTGACTGCCCAGCAGGTAACGTTGAGGTTTCACCCGGTGCAATTGTGGCTCTTGTAACCATAAATGGTAAGTTGCTCTTTTGTCACACAGTACATACACAATAGATGTGTTTGCAGGTTTTATTGCAAATTGTACATTGCTACATTGTTTTGAATTACCCTCGGCCCGCAGTATATGTGGGCACCTGTCAAAGGTCATTTGGATTTACCAGACCGCTTTGAAAACAACATGGGAAAAAATGAATGTCTTTGTTGAGCCATGACTGGATTTCTCCTTATCCTTCCTAAAGGCCGTTATAACCTTGCACTGCCAGTGGTGAGCTGCACCAGCTGTGGCCTAATGTGGTCCCCCTCAGTTAAGGACTTCCAGGGTGGTGGATATTGGCCTGGCACCTTAAATTTCTGCACCCTGTTTTCAATGGATGTCTTTCAGTCTTTCTATGACATTAAGAAGCTGCAGCAGGGATGTCACTTAAGGCCTTTGTCAAAGTGCTGGATGAACGAACAGCCCATTTTGGAAGGGTGAGTTTCTAAATTTGTCAAGTTTAAGGAAATTGTGCAAATCAATGTTTATGATGACTGTCCGTGAATATTCTGTTGTTTGTCCTCTACTTAAAAGACTGGCCGAATATCAGCTGATGCCTTCAGCAAAAGTTTCTTGGAGTGGAGTGCTGTAAAGTTTGAGGTGGACAGGATGTGCAAGGAGCCATGCTTTAGCTGCCCTGCCTGCACTCCAGACATGCTCGCCGTCTCAGTTGATGGAAACTGCAAGCTTTATCGCTTTCAATCAAATGCAAGGTACGTTATGCATTGTGTACATAAATCAAATATGGATTTGTACAAAAATTGTATTTTGATGTTTCTTTTCAAACAACTGTCACCGTGTTCGTTCAGCACTTCAGAGCAGGGGAACTTTGAAGGTGTCTTCATTGAGAAAGATGAGGAAGTTGCTGAGTTTGTGAAATACATCCAGAGACACACAAATGATGTAAGATACACATATATATCAGTGCTGTCAGCGTTAATCTTGTTAAAATGACGTTAACGCCATAACCATATACTCATACGTGTGTGTGTGTGGATACATATTTGGATGGGTGGATATTTATTTTGTTTTTCTCTTGGTGTTGTTGTAATACTATTTACTTGACTTTATCTTAATGTGTACTTCATTTTGAGTAGCTCACACTTGGATGTGCGAGGTATACTGCAGCTTGTAGGCTTGGATACGTTTAAGACATTTTGTTATAAGGTTGAATGAATTCAGCAGTCATGTATTGTGACCTCCTTTCTATAGATCAAATGGGGAGGTGCGTTTCAGGATGGGGCCGGTTCTACAGTTGGAGAAGAGGTGGAGCAAGTAAACAGTGTCCTGTCTAGGGCGGCCATCACAACGAAGTACATGTCTAAAGCAGGTGTGTGTCTGTGTGTGAGATTCCACTCAGTCTCCTGCTCATTCATTCTTATTTGTATACTAACTGAAATGCAGGGCGAACAGACATGCTGAGCCTCCTGGCTTTGGGCTGGAACAAAAGGAAAGTGGAACAACTGGGCCGCACTTTGAGCCAGAGATATCTAAAGGTCATTTTTTCAACACCCATTTTAATGTGTGTGGTAATGGGGCAAAAACACCAGTACTCTAAAAATGTCCATATGAATGACATTTATTAATGTATTCTTAGATCATAAGGATCCTTAGAGAACAAGTGGAGAGCCTGAATGCGAGCAGAAATGAGCTGGGTGTGGATGACGACACACTGCAGCAATGGGCTGAAGGTGAGTCTCAATATAATGCACTCGTGTATAATAACAGGACCCACCATGGCCTCATTAAAGAACTTAGAGTTAAGATCTTTCTGACAGTGTCAACAAACAATGAAAAATAAGCTTGTAAAAGCAGAATTGATGGCAGAGTTGTTGCGTTTGATCAAATTGGATTGGACCTGGGTTGAAGTGATGTCGTACTAGTTGGTTTTATAAAGCTGAACACCAACATACTTGTTATCTCATGATAATGCAGCACATGAAGGCTCCAGATGTCTTATAATGAATATCATCAAGTCAGTGATTACAGAGTCCACTGTAGTTTGGTGACTGTTACTCATCCTGTGTTCTGATTAATATTCCTCTCACTTAGAAACGGATCAAACTGATGGCAGCCTTGGAGCGTTGCAGGCACGAGTAGAGGAGCTTGTCGTCATCATCAGAGTGCGAACACAAAGTCTTTACAGACAAAATGGTGTCACAGTTTCTTTGAAACGGACCGTTTGATGCTCAGTTTGTACAGCTTGTACAGCTACTTTGTAAACAGAATAAAATCAGATCCAGGTTTGTTTAAGCTGGATGTGATTTGTTCTAGCAAACAAATTGATGAGTGTAGATTAAAATGTAAATATATACATTATGTGAAGGTGTTCCTTTTTATGATTATTTACAGATAGCAACAAGAGGCGACACAGAATTCACAAGGTCATCTTAGATGAGAAGAAACGCTTGGCGGCTGCTGTTGACGACTACAACAAGGAAACAAGCAACAAAGCAAATCGTATCCAGTGATGCCCTCATGCAGAGCGACGTTTGGCCCTGGCAGAGCACAAGTGAACGTAAGCTCTTGATTTCTAAATATCCTTTTTAAACAAACTCCCAGTATCTGAGCAGCAGTTGAATGTTTTGTTCTTGAATCATAATATGCTGCTATGTTTTCCCATCTGATGTTGTTAAACTGCAGCTGCTGCTGACCTCCGGACAAAGAGAAAGGTCTTTGAGAAGGTGATGGCTGTGAGGCGCCTGAGAGAGGAGGAGATGATCCTTTGCAGGGAGATGCAGCATCACTGGACAGTGTTGCAAATGCGATCTGTGGTGTTGGGGACAATCTCCTCAGACTGTAAGCACATCTTTTATTTATTTATACATTTGGTGATGAATTGATTGAAAATAATAGCAGATGCTAAAGTCTTACTGGATCTTTTACCTATATTTGGGTTGCTAGCTAACACTGCCTTCTCCCTTAAAAAAAGTTTATTACATGATCCTAACTCCTTGTGTTTATGAGGTGAGTTTTTTTGTCTGTTTGTTTGTTTTACTTATATTTAATAGTTTTGTTGTTTTTACAGCCTCCCTTGTTGGCATGTCGGAGGATGCACAGAAAGGACTCCATAGCCTGGTTTAAAAACAAAGTGAACTGAAAGCTGAAACGCTCAAAGTAAAGGACGTGTACAAGAGAATCCTCAGCCACCAACCACTCCTGGAAATGGACTCGGAGGAGGAGGAGGACATTCCAGACGATGAGAGTGATTTGAGCACTTCTGATGAAGACTGATTGTGTCATCATTGATGTTATGTTTGCTAGAATAAAAAGTTAATCACATCTGTTTAATGTGATTTTTATAATGTCTGTTTCAGAAATTGCTTATCAACAGACATTTTACATGTTGAGAAGAAAAATGTAATTCCCTTGGTGCAGTTGTTTACCCTGAATCATTCTTTCCCATCTAATTTAATGACTCGTGCACATGTTCAGATACAATAACATAATTGAATTCATGGGATGCTTTCTGGGCTGCTCAAATTACCACAAAATGTAAAAGCACCAGGCAGCACACTCACAAGGACATGTTTTGTTCAGTGTTTTGTTGAAGAAATCAACAAGTACAACTGAGATGTTTGCTGTAGTGGTGTGTTTGTTAAGAAGCATGCCAGCACACTGGTGAACTGACAGTCCCAGAATGCACCCGAGCCAGTGACTCGCCCCAGAACAAATGACATTAATTATCTAGAAAGACAACCGTGATCAAAGACTAAGTAAAAGAGTAGGAAACAAAAGATAAGGAAAGGTACTGTGGGGTAGGAAAGAAAGGCCAGAGCTGTGCAAAATGACCTCCAGCAGGCCACAAATATGCACGTCTGTTCAAACGGTCAGATACTGACTCCATGAGGGTGGTATGAGGGCTCGACGTCCACAGGTGGGGGTTGTGCTTACAGCCCAACACCGTGCAGGATGTTTGGCATTTGCCAGAGAACACCAAGCTTGGCAACTTTGCCACTGGCGCCCTGTGCTCTTCACAGATGAAAGCAGGTTCACACTAAGTACTTGTGACAGAGTCTGGAGACATATTGGAGAACCTTCTGCTGCCTGAAACATCCACCAGCATGATGGTTGGGCAGTGGGTGACTAATGGTGTGGGTGGCATTTCTTTGGGGGACCGCACAGCCCCCCGTGTGCTCGGCAGAGGTAGCCTGACTGCCATTAGGTGCTGAAATTAGATCCTCAGACCCCTTGTGAGACTATATGCTGGTGCGGGTGGCCCCGGGTTCCTCCTAATGCAAGACAGCGCTAGACCTCATGTGGCTGGAGTGTGTCAGCAGTTCCTGCAAGACGAAGGCATTGATGCTGTGGACTGGCCCGCCCATTCCCCAGACCTGAATCCATTTGAGGACATCTGGGACATCATGTCTCACTCCATCCACCAACTGCACCACAGACTGTCCAGGAGTTGGCAGATGCTTTAGTCCTGGAGTCTGGGAGGAGATCCATCAGGAGACCATCTGCCACTTCATCAGGAGCATGCCCAGGTGTTGTAGTGAGGTCATACAGGCATGTGGAGGCCACACAGACTACAGAGCCTCATTTTGACGTGTTTGAAGGACATTACATCAAACCAGATGAATGATTCTGTATTGCACTGATCAAGGAACCAACCCAATAGGAGCTAAAGGCATCCTCTTCACATTACTTAACATATTGAGTTTATACTATGTTTAATGTGCATTTTCTTCATCAGTCTAGAACATAACATGTTAGCGCTCCCTGGTTCTTTTTGGAGACAGATCCTGAGACAGCAGGCAGCTTTGGAGAACTCATGCCAGCTGTGGTCATTAAGGAAAACTTTGATTTAATATTGATTTCATGACAACTATCCTCAGGCACATATTCCTGGATATATACAATGACACGAGTAGACACTAACCCCCAGCAGTCTGGTGCTATGACAGCATAACTAAGGGCTGACCTGAACCAGCCCCAACTATAAGCTCTATAAAGAAGTGAAGTCTTATGCCAACTCTTAAAAGTCTTGACCATGTCCACCTCCAAAACTCATAATGGACTTTGGAGGTGGACAGCTATCAAGCTCCTCACAGAGGAGCAGCTTGACAGCTAACAGCTCCCAAGCTCCTCACAGAGGAGCAGCTTGACAGCTAACAGCTCCCAATTTACTTTAGTCCAAATACATGAATTCAAATTGAGGTGATAACTATTTATCAACAGTATGAATGTCTGTTCCCGTCCAACAAAGTTGTTACTACATACCATGTTGAGCAGGGCTTCCACTTGACTTTAACTTCTTCTTTTTCCTGAAAAACATGATATAAACAAACAATTAATTCAGAAAGACATGCAGGTTGCATACAAAAAGGAGCTTATAAACATTTGTGTACTGTTGAATGGCTCAATATATTATACAGTTAGTTTACAAAAACATAAGAACCACTACAATGCTTGTACTGCCAGCATCGAGTGCATGTCAGCAAAGCAACACTGCTTACATTGTGGCTCACAAGCTCCACTCCTTTTCATCAAAACCAAAATTTTATCTACATTCTGTTTTTTACACTTTAAATCCCAGTTAGGTTAAATATTACCAGTAGCTTTTCAGATAAAACAGTAATAAAGTCCTAATGGTTTCATAAATCTTCATATTTTTTTTCATATAAGCATCGGGGACAAGGCTGTCTTGCAACTGTTGAGGTCACTAGTGTGCGCCCTATTTCTTCCAGGATCACTCTTCATTTGTAGGTTTTAGTGGACTCCTACTACTGTGAAGTGGTTTTCATGGGACAGGGGCTTGTATTCCAAGATCTGGGAGATTGTAGAAATGAGCAGTGATGCCCTTCTTGCCATCTTTCCAGAAATATCAGTGATCTGGAAGCTGTTAGGCTGACTTACAGCAGCAGCACTTTCTGCACCTGCAGAAACTCCAGGACACATTTACTAACAGTGTTTGTTGCTGTGTGTGCTGCAGCTGCAGCTTTGAATTTCTTTTGAGAGCTAATATTTTGGCTATGGTGTCTTGTTATGAAATGTACAAGAGTAAGAGTGTTAGCATGTGTGTCAAAGCTACGTTTGACTGGGAAACTCAAAGCTCAACAACCTGTATCAACAACAATTCACTGCAGCCTGTGTAATATTTGATGCATCATAATTTATTCCAGTCTATCTTGCAAATACATGTTTGCGTTGCAATGTCATGCACAACACGCACAACTATTAGAGCCTTAAGATCAAACCTGCGTCATTCTTTTGGTCCACTGCAGTGTAGCAGTCAAACAAGGAGAAGTGAAGTGGCCCCAAATGGCCAGGATAGAGATCAGAGGGTTAATGCGTAAAATGCATAAAAATATTATTGATTACAGGATAATACATTAATGTTAATATCAACAATAAGCTTTTTACTCTGAAGTTACAAGTATAAACAATGCTGTTGCATTTACACTTACATTTTTTACTATAAGTATGGAAACAAGTGAACAGCATTTTATAATAAGTTTAACTGGAATTCTGTACACTGAAAAACAAACAACAGATAAAAAACACAAACAAACAGCCAGTGCCTTCATCTGTCCATTAAATGTCAAACATCGCTTTGACCTGTAGTCTCTGCTCGTCAGCACATGCTTTTAAAAAGAGCTCCATGTCCTCTGCAAACTGAAAAACAAAGAGGAAGAAGTCCCTCTACACAAAAACACTGTGGATGACAGGCCAGGCAAACATCTATTGACCTGTTTGAATGCCTCCTCATCATGTGAGCCTTGAAGTTTTTTTGTAAGAAGACTAAGACCACAGTGAGGACGTTTCATTTTCATGGACTTTCCACAAGCCCCAGTTTCATTTAGCACAGAGGGTGGAGCACATGAATGTTCTACCCAAGATTCAGGAAATGGTTTAGATGCTGGAGACGAGACATGGAGAGGGAGACGAGGCTCCACGGAGAGTTCAGTGGGGAGCAGTCCTGAATGCTGACATGACAATAATTGCCTTGCCATATCCCCACGCTGTATGACTGTCATGTTACAGAAGGGCAGTGAAAGTGCACCGGCACATCATTTTGTCTGTAAGAGAGAAAAAAAGAAAAAACATGTAATTTAAATGTAGTTGTATAGAATGCAGTCAGTTTATCTAACAATCAGATTGTACATATTAACAAAAATATCCAAGCCGTCCTCAATAATGAAAGCAAAATGGTGTGGATCACAAGAGCTGTCAGGAAATGTGGTGAACAGGAAAAATATTTAATGAAAACACTTTTTTCTCTCGCTGATGAATGAACTGAACTGTACAATGTGAAAAATAACTTTTAAGTCAACAAAGACCTGCAGAGGTGCTGAAAAGAAGTGCATATTTATGACTTTAACTATGAGGTATATTTAATACCAACATACCTTTGAAAGGCAAAGCACTTTGAATGTGTCCATTTATATGCTGCTCAATCTTTGCCCTGACAGCAGGGCTGAGAGTGGGGCACAGAGGGCAGTGAAACAGCCAACACGTGGTGCATTCCTGCAATTCTGGCCTGGAGGCAGAACTCCAATTTGATATTTGCATCTAAAACAGAGAGAAAAACAGATAAACACCATATACACATTTAAGTTCAGGTTTTAGCAGAAATAACACGTTACAGTTAGCATGTAAGAGATTTGGGAGAAAATTCTTTACAAAAACATAATTTACAAGAAACTTTTATTTGTGACATACGTATCTATTGACATATAAAAGACAACTGAACAAAGGCTAACTAACATCTTGGCAATAAAACAGAATAAATAGAGAATATTAGTATTTATACATATATAAAACTCTCTGTGACGACCTTTACAATGTTTTTGCAGGTGGAATGAGAGATATGAATAAAGTGCAATATGCAGTAAATGGAACAATGTGCATTGATGTTACAGATCGTGAAAAGTAGTGAAGTGAATTTGTTCATAACAAGCAAAAATCAAATACGTTTGAAACTGACCACTAAATGCTAACCAGAGGTGTCAAAAGTGCACATTCTTACTAAAGTTTAGATGCCTCGGGGGTCTGACCGTTGTTGTAGCGCTAACAAAGTGCCAACGTAATCAGTGTAAGCAAACTAGATGATTCCTACAATTATATAATTATTAACGGCAAATTTAGACATGAAAGACTCTGTAACAACCTTTACGATCCACTTGCAAGGTTTCCACAGTCGATGGCTGTATCCCAATTCAGGGTCTGCAGCCTTAAAGTTCGCAGCCTCAACGGTCCATGAACTCTGAACATCTGAACTCTGAAGCATGAACTCTGTGTCAAAGATTCAAGCTGCAGTTATTTATATTTCCTATCACCTTAAATCTTCACTCAAAGACACTCAAGTATCTGTGACAGTGTGTATATAGATGTATCATATATAAGAGAGAAATATTGTTCTTTTAATATGTTGGCATTACTAAATGTGGCTCAGTGCTTACATATATGTGTAAAAAGCAAATGTACGAGCTGTGATAACTGTGTCTGATAGAATGAAGAGTAGACTGATAAATGAAATATTCCTTTATTGGCTGAGAAAATCAGACCATGTCATAACTGCTTTAAGTCATACAGAATAGACATCAGAGCCTTAAACAGGCTGACGTCTGCTAAATGGGTCAAACTGGGCAGAAAGTCTACAAACACATAACATCCTTATAGAATATGATGTAACACTATAGATCAACTTAGCTCAGAATATATAAAGCAAATAAACAATCACAGCAATATGATGCAACAAACACAGCAGTGCTACTGATCCAAAATACTCAAAGCTTCATAGAACTGAAACAAACATTTATTTTTAGCTCCATTCTGCTGCTGATACAGACTTTAGGTTTCTGAACATTAAACTTGTTGCTGCCTTTCATAGTGTGTAACTTGAAGGCCCTGAGTACTTTCTCTCACACTGAAAACACTGGGAGGATAACATTATTTGAACATTACCTAATAAGACTGATTCAGGACAGACAGTTATGTTAAACTTTCCTAGCAGTCCTTCACAAACAGGGAACAGTCTGTCTATTCTCTCCATCTGTCAGCTGCTGCTGGCTCTTCCTCCTCCTCTTCCTCACACACTGCTGAGTTTGTCCTGGTGGATCATCAGGGCTGCAAAGCCTCACAGATGATGTGCAGCAGTGGGTCCCTCAGTCTGTCCTCACTCTGGACACTTGCAGTCGTCACACATGGAAATGAAATGTGTGATAAGCTGCAGGATTCAAACACAAGTGTAACTTATAAACACATGTTCATACTTTTATTCAACAATCAGAGAGAAAGAAACAGAGAGAGAGTGCAGGACCATAGCTGGACTCGCCATCGGGCATACCGGGCATTTGCCCGGTGGGCCGCTGGCGATTTTTTGCTTTTATGGGCCGATCGATTTTTTTTTTTTTTTTTGGAAGGGTATAAATAATGAAAGGTGTTGGATTGGCCAATTGGTCATGATCGACTCTGGGCTGGACCAATTACAGCCGAGGAGGTCGGATGCACCCTCCCCCTTGTTTAGCAATCTTATAGATGAACTAAAGAAAATGGAGAACAAAAAAAGGAAAGAAGGTGCAGAAAAAATTAGGGCCAAAAAGAAACAAGCCCTTCAGGCAGACGCTGCCAAATGTGTAAAAATAACTGAATTGTTTGGCGGCAGCTGTGGCATAGCTTCCACAAATTTAGCAACATCAGCAAGTGGTGGAGGCCAGCAGGTGGATAAGGGAAAGGGGAGGCAAGAGGAGGAGAGACCCGAGGCCGCCACCGGTCATAGTGGCAGAGGAACTGAACTTCAGGTAAGAAGTTATGACCTGCTGTCTATCTGTGTCAGATATAAACCAAGTTTAGTTGTAGTTTGTTTTCGTTGTGCTGACTTTTTACAGTCGCTTAGAATAACTGGTACTAGCTAGCATGACGGAGTTTATATACTGCTGGGCGGGTGCTATGAAGTTACTGATAGTAAATTTTATTTTATGCTTAAGGTTAGTTTCTCAAACTCCTCAAAATCTTAACAAATTGTGCCAATCCTTACATGTTGCACCAGGCTGATTTATCATCAAAGGTGGAGAAGTCTGTGACAGAGGAGACAGAAGAGCAGCAGAGAGAGATGGAGCAAGAGAGAGAAATAAAAGAGCAGGAGATGGAGATGGAGAGATGACTTTATGTCATCCATGAGGGATGCATTTGACATATGTTTCACATATTATAGCCCAACAAGTTACTTATAGCAATTTAAATACGAGCAATCACTTTTTGGCAGACAATCACTTTTTGGCACAACACCGGCTATTTTTTGTGTTTCTTTTTATCGCTCTGTAGCTGAGTTCAATTGAAAGCCTGCATGCGCTAGTACCTCTTGCCACAAGTTCCCAGAATCCTTTGCGGTTTCTACCCCTGAATGACGTCACATTTTTGGTGGGCCGGTCTCTAGTCAAAATGCCCGGGCCGATTTTTTGTCCCAGTTCAGCCCTGTGCAGGACAGACAGACAGGTGACAGTCTCAGGTGTACACACTGCTACACAACAGCACCAGAGAAGGAGGATTTAGTGTTTGTGTTATTACGAGTGCTAAACAAGAAGAGTTCCAGATGGTGCAGTGGACACATGTGTGACTGCTGTGATTAAAGCATCTTTCTTTCAGCTTAACGAGTGAACCGTCAGCTCGTTCAAACACACGTTAAAGTCCGTTTGGCTCGACACCACCGAACAGAGGCAGCAATATAACATAGCTAACATTAACAGTGCAGTGAATCCTGCTTGTGCCGTGATGTTCAGGACTGCAAACCGAGCAGCATCACTGACTTTCAGCTTGTTGTGTTTGTGGATAAATGACTGACTTTAATTATCCACAAAATCATCACATTCTCTGTAGGATTAAGGTCGACTATTGAACAGCGTATATTTTAAAGTAAAGGCTTTAAAACCAAGTAAACGCTGAAAGTACAAACATCACTAATGTCACATAACTTTGCCGACATGTGGCCAACAGGAATGTTTTAATGTTCTTCATTATTAAACATTTGCACATAAATAAGTGACATAATATTCAGTACTTACTTCTGAAAGTTTACTCTTCAGCCGCCCCTCTTCCGCCGTTTTCTTTCGGCAACATTATCCACACCCACCGCCGCGCCGTTCTCTCAGAACTGAAGAAACTTCTTGGATAAAACGTCTTCAAGAAATTTAAAGCAGTTCAGACGCTTTTCTTTCCCAGCTCCTCAGACTGTCCACCCTGTTAGCTTCGTTAAGCAGCCATGAAGAGTAGAAGGCCAAGTATGAGTTTCAAACAATAAACACATTTATTTTTAAACCCTGCAAATAAACAACATTAACATCAAAAGTTTTACATTTCCTAAATGTATCCCACAATCTGAATATAACACCCACTTCCCCACGTTTGATCCGCTGTGTTAAATATGATTAAGAACAGAATGCAATCATTTGCAAATCCTATAAACCAGTATTTTAAACAAAGTGAGAAAATGAAACATTTAAAGAAAAATATTAGCCCATTTTGAATTTGATGGCAGCATCCTCTCTCCAAAAACTAAAAGCGTTACGATGTTTAGTGCTGGACCATGTTGGTTAATGTGTAAACTCAACAGTTTCCATTTTGATTAACCTGACCAACATCTAACATAGAACACCTTTGAAGTGGACCTCGCAGCCTGTGGATAACTTCAAACACGTCGAGGTCTTCAGAGGCTGAACTTTGACCCAGCATCACAAGGAGCGCCATAAACACTTGTTACGGTTATTAGAAGGAACCCAGCCTTTAGACATCCCCACAATGACATCGTGACCAAGGGTCTGTTGCATGATTTTTAACATGGCTACAATGTGTCGTCTGCTGAGTCATCGTTTAATACAACAACGTACTGAAAGAGAGCATTCAGCATCTGACTGAGCTGGACTAACCTTCCCTTTCAAAAGTGAAAACTGCAACATAAAACTGGAATACAACCAACTTCTAATGAAATGTAACATTTTATAACATGAACACAGATTCCAGGTGAGCTGTGTCTTCCAGGACTGGATTTACCAGAACAGGTATGAGGACGGTGCCTGACGGGCATGTACGAGCTGGAGTGGATCCCAGCTAACACAGGGTGAGGAGACAGACGACCGTTCACGCTCACACTTATTCACCAGTTAACCTAACCCCACTACCTGAATGTCTGTGAACTGTGGGAGGAAGCCAGAGTGCCCTGAGAGGACCCACACAAACACAGGGAGAACATCCAACCTCCACAGAGACTCTCTCTGCAGTAAAAGCACAAAATAAAAACCACACCGTCATGTAATTTAAGAAACTGGTCTTAAAAACAGTTAATCTAATATGTCCACATGGAGCCCGTGTTAAGGTCCATACTGGGCTTCAGAACATCAAGTGAACAACGTCAGATGGGACCTGGGTGCGTTGTCTCCTGATAGAAAGTGCTGAGGATCAGAAGGACTCAGGGACAACACGATATCTGTCCAGCAGAGGGCGGCATTATTCCAAACGGCTCCATCCTAGAAACATGATGTGGAACAGCTGACCTGTAGATCTGCTCAAGAACAATCGTCACAGTCTGATCACAGTCAGTCCCACGTCTGCCATGTTCTCAGCTTCCTTTAGTACAGGTAGCTTTAATGATCATTTCAAGTGTGGTTGTTTCATGGAAACAGAGAGCAGACTGCAACATCTGTGACAGCCACCTCTAACACTCTGATGGACGTGTGGACAGCAATGCTGCCTGGAACAGTACCGATGTTTCAGGGCTGATGACGTTTTTGGGAGGGACATCTACATCCTGACATATCAAGGTTACTTTACTTTTACGTAAATTTGCTTTACAGAAAAATAATAGCGTTTGTCATCCCTTCACAAACACACACATCGATTTAAACCTGACAGACACATATTTGGAAATTAGACGCGATGAATCAAATCAGAAAAACAGTTATTAGTTATTAAGTTTAGTGACGGCAGCAGGGACAAAGCTGCTTTTATAAGACTTTGTCCTGCATCATTCTCATGATAAAACAGACTCAATGGCCCCAAGATATTTATATGACTGCACTTGCTCAGGTTTGTCCGGATTTCAAACTGTTCTAAAAGTCTTTTGATTCAAATCTGGGGCTGTGTTATTGAAAGCAGCAGAGAAATCGATGAACTGAAGTCCTTTACTCTCTACATGTTTGACAATCAGGTGAAGTAGAATCAAAAGCGCGTCCTCCACTCCTCTATTGGGCTCATGTGCAATCTGCATTGAATCAAGCTGAAGTTCAGTGTCTTCCATAATCACATTTCTGATGATTTGTTCAAAGACTGAGGTGAGGGCAGCAGGCCTGAAGTCGTTTAGAACTTTTGGACGACTAGATTTAGGACCAGGAACCACAACAGCTTCTTTCCCAAGAGAGGGCATGAACGATTTATTCAGAATAACCTAAAATATAGGACTGAGTTCTTGAGCACAAGTGTAGGAGCCATATGAGTTGTTCCTTTTTGTTTTGGATTAAGAGGGTTGGTTTAAATGCACACCTTGTATTGGTGCACGGGTGTGAGGCGTGACTCGTGGGCGTGTTAGGTGATAAATGTGGTTGCACTCACCTGATGAGCAGAAAGGTCGGGTGAGCATGAGGGGAAACCTGTTGACCCCAGCTTGAGTCATTTTGATGCATTTTTGGCTGTAACTTGATGTATGTTTTATGCACTAATTGATGCCATAGGCCGATGTTGTAGTTTGGTGTAGTAATTGGTGTAATTCTTTGTGAGTTGCAGTCATTGTGTTTGTGCAGTCTGTGCATTTGTTTAATAGTTCGATGTGCTGATTTGTATAGTGGACAGTAACACGTGGAATTAAAGGAGCAAATAGTGCAGAAGTGCATCTCATGTGTTTGTTGTTGTCGTCATCAGCGTCCTCATGTTTAGCCTGCTGCGGCCATTTGCTGGAGGAGCCACAACAACTTGTCAACAGAAGAGTTTGTAGGTTTTATTAGATTATTTATATATAGTTTGATTGGTGAGAGTTTTATGGTTCGCTGTTGCCTTTTAGAGTAAGCCTGTGGCTTCACACAGCTGTTTCAATCAGGAGTCTTATTCCCCTGTTAGGTTTCAGCAGTTTCACCTGCATTAGGCGTTGTACTGATTTGCTTTCTATTGTGCATCAGGCGGCTGAAGCCATTGGCTTGGGAGTACCGCCGCAGTTTGTGTTTAAGACAGTTTGTCTTCCTCACAGCTGACGGTATGGAGGTGCATAAATACCCATCGCCAGTATGTACGGAAGACTAGGCTGGGTTAGCTAGGTTTAACAGGCAGATTAGTGGGGATGTTACTCCTGTTAATTGTGTGTGTCCAAGGTTTATTGAAAGGAACGTCATTAATTTGATGTGTTGGAATGAAGCTCTGTGGCATAGGTGCAGTTCAGTGTTTGGATTTTGTAATGTTTGAGTTATGAGTTATGTGAGTTATGCAAACAACAAAGTTTTTTGCAGCTGTTCACCTAAAAATGCAGCCAAGGCGTTTTTAAAATAAACATTTCAAACTATTTACAGAACAATCAGCTGTTCGGCATCAAATCTGATGCCACACAAATTATTTGTGCCACTGCAAAAAATAATTTCTGTCCACTATGAGATAAAGGAGAACAACAGCCTGATACCTGCAGGCCTGACAACAGCAGATGTATCACGCCACATCAGCCACGCCGCTTTGCTAGCTAAAACACATAAGGACGCTGTCATAGCCTGTCAACCATGTTGATTAGCTGCGTATATACACGAATGTGAATCGCATCATTGGCTGGACTATGGGATAAGGTGGCATCATTCTAATCGCATACAGGAGCAGCCGGACACTTACTGACTATTAACTACTCGATTTAAATCAAGACGCAACCTCTCGCGCGCTCTCTCTCTCTCACTCACTCACACACACACACACACACACACACACACACACACACACACACACACACACACACACACACACACACACACACACACACTTTCTAACAGCCATCTTCAAGATAAAACAAATCAAGCTCCAATAACTAGTGAAAAATGTAAAAACTCTCCAAGACATCTGGATTAACGTTAAATCCTAATAACTGTGAACTCTTTGCCATAAATGATAAACTGTAAGATTCCTGTTAAATCAGAAATAAGATATTTGGAAATTCATCTCACAAAGGACCAAAAAGTAAATCGGTCGTTGAACGTGGAGAAGAAACTAAAAGAATTCAAGACCAAACTGAACTCTGGGCTTTTGTCACGGTTCTGGGTCATTTTGACCCAGCATTTTCAGTTCTTATATTAGTTTGTATTATGGTTTGTATCCCGATGCTTTTGTTTATTGGTATTCCATGTTTCTGTTATTCTTAGTGAGGGATTAGTTCTTAGGTTGTGTCTCGTGTTTAGTATAGGTTCAGTGTCAAGTCTGCGTCTGTTTCTTGTTTCCTGTTTTATTGTGAAGGGTTGTCTCATGTCAGTGGCTGTATCCCAATTCAGGGTCTGCAGCCTTAAAGTACGCATTTCAAGGCCGATTACGTCACAGCGGCGCGCCGAAGGCTGTCCCAATTCAAAGGCTGCTCCAAATGCGGCCCTGAAATGCGTCCTTCATTTCCCTGAATTTTAAGGCTGTGGCAGTGTAGACTTCGTGGCCCAACATATCCCAGAATGCATAGCGCGGCAGTGGGTGTGGATAATTTAGCCGAAAAATGGCATTAAAACGGATCTCCAATGTGCACTGGACGACAGGAGGGGGAAATCCTTGTGAAAGTGGCCAAAAGACACGAAAAAGGTTACGGCAAAAACAACTAATCATCCGTGTGGATACTAACTCACTCGCCTGGCTAGTGCGCTGCAGAGAGGACGTGAGTAACATCAGTTCTTTTAAGTGAAGGATGTTTTTGAAAATACTGAGAAAATGTCAGGAGGCATTGGACAAATGGACATTTTTGATAATGGCAAAGAGGATTGAACAACATATGTGGTGAGAGATGAACAATATTGTCTGGCTAACAAAATAGAGGATGAGAGGAAAGTTGCTGTGTTCCTGAGTGTCATGTGAGGAAAAACATACAACTTGTTGCGCAGCATCAAACAAAAACTAAATGTGCAAAAGAGACCGAAAGCTGCATGAAGTAACTGAGAAAGACTCAAATGATTCTCAGGAGGATTTGGCATGCCTGGAGCTGTACACAATGCAAGAGAAAGACAATGATGCAATATGGCTCACACCAAAAATACAAGAGGTTGAGTTACAGATGGAACTGGACACTGGGTCTGCCCTCACACTGATCTTATATGAAGATTACAGAGACAAATTCCCCAATCTGAAACTGAAACACACCTCGGTGAAACTGAAAACATACACAGGTGAAAGAATAACTCCTCTGGGAAAAGTGGAATATGAGAAAAAGAAATGAAACCTGGAACTTTATGTCAATGAGACTGGAATGAGGCCCGAGTGCACATTCTGTGGATGAAAGACTGAAACAGAAACTTAATAACCGTGCCCAGGTGATCAAAGATGGAATCAGCACCCTGAAAAATATTAAAGCACAGATCATACTGGAGGACAATGCAAAACCAAGATTTCACAAGGCACGTCCTGTACCTTATGCTTTATGCCCCAAAGTCGAAGCAGAGCTCCAGCGCTTGGAAGAGCAAGGAATACTCACCAAGGTGGAATGGTCAGATTGGGCTACACCAATAGTGTCAGTAAGCAAGAAAGCAAGTGACAGAGTGCAGATCTGTGGTGATTTTAAGGTTTCAGTGAACCCAGTTCTCCGCATAGATCAGTACCCACTTCCACGGATAGAAGACATATTCACAGCAGTCGCAGGTGGCAAACACTTTTCAAAAACTGACCTTGCCCAGGCTTATCTCCAGTTGGAAGTAGAAGAGACATCCAGGAAATATGTGGTGATAAACACTCACAAAGGCCTATATCAGTACAACAGGCTGGTATTTGGTATCGCCAGTGTCCCAGCAGTATGGCAACGTGCCATGGATCAGGTCCTACAAGGCATTCCAGGAACAGTGTTTTCTGGATGACATAATAGTCACTGGTGTTGATGAGGAGACTCATCTGGCTAACCTAACAGCAGTCCTGGCCAGGCTAGAAAAATATGGATTGAGAGCAAACAAAAACAAATGTGAGTTCTTCAAGGATGCCATTGAGTATTGTGGACACAAGATCGACAGACATGGGCTCCACAAAACCGAGGACAAAGTTGAAGCAGTCCTGAAGGCACCAGACACTAAAAATGTGAGTCAGCTACGTTCATTCTTGGGCTTAATTAATTATTACCACAAGTTTCTACCAAACCTTTCAACAGTCCTGCACCCGCTGAACTCTCTGCTGCAACAAAATGTCAAATGGAAATGGACAAAAAACTATGAAGAGGCATTTAATTTAGTTAAGTTAAACAGCTCATTACATCAGAGGAGGTTCTGACACACTTTGACCCCAAGCTACCACTTCGCCTCGCCTGTGATGCCTCACCATATGGCATTGGTGCCGTGCTATCTCACAAAATGCCTGATAGATCCGAACGACTACTTGCCTTTGCCTCAAGGTCCCTAAATGCAGCCGAGCACAACTATACGCAGATAGACAGAGAAACACTCAGTCTAGTGTGGGGAGTGAAGAAGTTTAATCAGTATTTATATGGACGACACTTCACCCTGATCACAGACCACCGACCGCTGGTGTCCATCTTTAACCCTCAGAAAGGTATTCCAACCATGGCTGCGGCACGCTTGCTTGGGCTTTGTTCCTGGGTGCACACACCTACACCATTGAGTTCAAAGGGACAAAGCTACATGGAAATGCAGATGGACTTTCACGTCTTCCACACATGCAACCCACCGAAGAAATGACTGATCCAGCTACTGTGTTTCATGTTACACAAATGGAACCCCTACCTGTCACAAGTGCTCAGGTGAAAAGAGAAATGAGCCAAAACACAATCTTGTCAAACGATCTTACTGTGAATGGTTGGCCGTCCTGTAGTGACACTCAGTTCTCTGCGTACTCCACCCGCAAAGACCAACTATCCGTTTGCCAAGGATGTGTCATGTGGGGAACTCGTGTCATCCTGCCACCCAAACTACGTACAAAGGTACTGGACTCACTGCACGATGGACATTTGGGTATTAAGATGAAAGGTCTTGCTAGAAGCTATGTTTGGTGGCCAGGCACTGATTGTGAAATGGAGAATATGGCTAAATCCTGCATTGTTTGCCAGCAGACGCTGCGCCAGCCTCAAACAGCACCTGTACACGCGTGGGAGTGGCCATCTGCTCCATGGCAACGCATTCATATAGACTATGCTGGCCCATTTATGGACCAAATGTTCCTGGTTGTGGTTGATGCCCACTCAAAGTGGCCAGAAATCTTCCCCGTAAAGCAAGCAACAGCTGCCAGCACGATCAATAGTCTTTGGTCACCGTTTGCACGCACAGGTCCGCCACAACAGCTCGTAAGTGACAATGGTCATCAGTTTACTGGAGAGGAGTTCCAGTGTTTCCTTAGGAGTAACGGCATACGACATATCACTTCAGCTCACCATCATCCTGCAACAAAGCTGAACCAGCCAGTCGCACAGAGGGGAAACCGCTACAACAGAAAATTGACAATTTTTTTACTGTCTTACCACTCATGCAACAACTGGACACACACCTGCAATGCTCTTCATGGGATGAGATCTGAGATCACATCTAGATTTGCTGAAACCAGACATTCGCAAGGATGTCCAAGATAAACAGTCTTCCATGGTGGAAGCAACAAGAAACAAAACCAGGTTCTTCAATGTTGGACAAAGAGTTCTCGCCAGAGACTACAGAGACCCAAGTCAGAAATGACATTCTGGCACGATTCGTTCACGGACCGGACCGCTGATATACACCATAAATGTTGGAGCCAACTTAGTCTGGCGTAGACATGTTGATCAGATTCTAGATGCAGAATGTCACGTGGTTCCAGAGCAACCCGAGAGGACACATCTACACCTCAAGATTCAGAAGAGTTTGGCCTCGCTTCACCACCTGAGGTTCAGGGTTTACGTGAAACCACCAATGTTCAAACACCTGAACTTTCCACACAGAGCACTATGGACTCTGACCAAACAGGCAGACGTTACCCTGAGAGAAATCGCAGAGCACCTCAGAGACTGAACTTATAGGTTTCCAGTTCATTTTGTAAGGAAAGCAGTTAAAATGTTTAAGAGGAAACAACCTACCTCTATGTTGTAAATCACTGAGTAGGTGTCATATTTCAGTTTAAGTACAATCTTATGCTTATGCATAAGCTTATGCTAGACGAGTCCAGAAGTACAGAAACCTTGTGTACAGCGTTGGAGATGAAGTTCTTCTCTTGAACATGAAACGTGGAAGGAAGGGAGGAAGACTTGATCCAGATTTTTCAGGACCCTACACCATTCAAGACATCGCTGGCAAATGTGTGAGATAAAAAAACACAGAAGGAGCAACTTTAAGAAATCACTACAGCATTGACCATATCAAGCCGTACAGAAGAAGCCACCATGTAAATATCAGTGACAAGTAAAAATACCCAACTCGCAGTCAGACAGTGAACAGCAGCACAGACCTGAAGATGCCTCCCTGCCATCCTACTGCTAACCCTCAGTGCCAGCAAAGGAGTTTAATTGTGTTCCAGGACCAGAAACGCGTGAACAAGAACTTCCCTCCCGGAAACAAAGCTTAGAAAATGAAGGTGACATAGTGAACAACTCTTTTTGACCAGTTGGTCATTTGTTGCCAGTTTGGCGTTGCAACTTAATTGACTGTTGCATGACTTTGTTTGCATTTTGCAGTCTTCAACTCATATTGGATATAAAGAAACATGCAACGTGCACTGAGCTTGTGGAAGTCTGGAAATGGATCTGCCTGTCAGTAATTTTCTCTTTTGCCCACCCGCTGTACCTTTCCTATTTCTCTGCGTGTAAATGCATGCCTATTGTATTGACTTTTTTCCTGTTGTGGCCCGTCGGCCTTTACCAAGCTTATCCACTAGAAATCTCATGCATGCCTGAGCTAACTTATCATATTTTTCTTTTAGTAAAGAGGCTATGGCGTGCAAAGGATACTGGGCGCTTGGAGGCAGCTGTTGGACCATACAAGTTATTTTTCGAACACTGCAGGGGTCACGGTGGTTTCTGATGAGGTAAGAGAACTTATCATTATTGATTCTGATTTCGAGGTTCTGCTCCTTCTGAAGCATTTGCAGTGCAGAGACCATTAATAGTTTAAAATGTGCGAGTAGGTGGGGGGGGGGGGGGGGGGTTATATTGCAAAACTCTGATAAGGTTTCACCCATTCACTTCAATAGGAAAAAATTTTATCAACCACAACACAGATGTTGTGACATCATAATACCCAGTTTCAGTATATGCAGAAAGAACCTTTATCAGCAATTCTATTCCTTTAGATGTTTTTGTGTACAGCACTCAAGCAGTTACTTCAAAAATTGTTGCTGTTGTTGTATAAACTCAGATTTTTCAAAACAGGTCATTGATGCATATCTGCACCGTGTTATTGACAGACGAAAGGTAAGTAAGAAATGTCATTTACCTACTAATTTTGAAATAAAATAAAAAAACCCTATTTACTGTTCTATAACATTTTTGTATACTTGTGCAGAATGCTGCACACCTGCTCTGTTCAGTAGTTGCAAGCTCGTTGTTTTCTGGGCAGTTCAGATGCCTCAACAAGGTATGTTGAAAGCTCAGAAGTGGTCCAAACAGTTGACTCCTTTCTGTTGCTGAGGAAAGAGTTTGGTTCCTTTAAAGAAGACTATATTTGAAAACACCCTGAGACGCATGGTACCTAAGTAAATCCAAATTACTCTGCACTTCCAATCCCACAGATGAAGTTCCCAGTTGAAGACATGGCTGTGCCCTGTGAACTTTGGTACACACTGGATTCTTGTGGTATGTGTTCATTTTGTTATTAATTTGCGTAATTTGTTGTGAAGCAGTTTCTTGCACAAAGTGTTATTTTTAAATAAGTTTTCAGTGGCACAAACAATTGTAATTTTTAATTTAACTTTTTCTTTAGATTGTCAACATTTCTGCACAGAAAATACTGCTCATAGACCCCATGGGAATGAAGGTGTTTATGACAGGAAAATTCTGCGCAACTGGAGGTATGTATGATACTGAGGTGTTATTCTTAGATTAAAAAAAAAAAAATACTGTTTCATTACAAACACTTTTGTTCAACTAGGAATTTTCTGAGGATGAGAGGGCATGAAGACACCATGGAGTGGCAGTTACAGACTATGCAACACAACAAGCGACAGGATTCCTGCAGTTGTGGAGTTTTACTGTTAAAGGTAACCCTTATTCAAATGATTCAGTTTCTTGTTAGCTAGAATTAAGACTTTAAGTGAATTTAAGTGAAGTGAAAGTTATTTCGGTCAACAACAACAAAGATGATCATTTTACATAGAAGTACTTAATCATACAGTAAGTGAAAAAGGAATAGGCTGAAGCCTTGTGGCTTATAATTATCCTATCCTTTACCTAATTAAGACTTTACATTCTAATTATGATCAATCTCACAGTTTGCAGAACACTACCTTGATTTTGGAGAGGTCAGTGAGGTGTCAACCACTACAGAGCCAGTTGTGCTGGAGCGAATGCAGATAGCTTGCACCCTACTTGAAAATCGAGGTAAGTCCAGTAAAGTCCTTATCACGTTAGTGCGTACTTCCAATTTAAATAGTGCTTTTCAAACAGCACAGTACAAATAGTGCTCTTCAAACACTTTCAGATAAGACCCTTCTCAAAGTCTAATTTAGACTAATTTTCCAGGAAGTATATTTGGAAAAAATGTACTATTATTTTTTAATTATTCAATAAATAATGTTTGATTAAAACCTAACTATGATTGTGTTTCAGGGAACGCTGAGGACTACTGCATTGTTTGCTCCATGTTAGATGCTAACGCTGACCGCAGCATGATTGAAATGGTAAAACAAAACAAAACAAAACAAAAGAAACACATAAGTCTTAGTATCATTACTTGCCAATCATAATTGTTAGGGAAAATGTTTTAAAACACTTCTTCAGTAAAGACTCAGAGAAGAGAAACATAGAAGTTCTTGCTAGCAAGGGCAGCCTCCATACTGAGAGACTCCAGCGAGAGAGCTGCCCTGGTCTTTATTTATACTCTTGAGCGTATGTGTGTGTGTATGGTGTGTGTGTGGTGTGTGTGGGGTACTGCTGATCAAAGGGGTCATATAACATACAAACACAAAAGGTACATCCTTGGTCATAAAGAGGGTAGTCTCCCCCACCCTAGATGGCACGGTGAGGAAGTCCAGCAGTTAAAGCACTTAGACTAAAACAGACATAGCTACATTAAAACAATAAAACAAGGTGCGACCTCTCCCACGCTCCCAAGCCTGCAGCCTGCTAGAGATCACATCTTGTCACTACACAATTGATTATATGCCTCTAAGTATACATGGTTAAACATTTCCTAATACAAATAACTACAAACAGCATCCTACCATAAGCAAACTTATATCACTAAAAGATTATACTGACTACTAAATACAATTTTCCATTGACATTCCCTCCTGTTGTCAGAAAAAACTTTTAAAGTGAGATATCAGTTTGCAACATCTTGTCGTACATTTTCTGTCACATCGTCATTAATCACACAAAGTCTTCATGTTCCAACAGGCCAAAGATATCATCATCATTTGTCACAGCTGTATATGCAGCAATAGTAAAAAAATATTATGCGGTTAATCATGAGTCTTAGGCATGGCAATATACACGTTACAAAAACACAAAATAAAAGTAAAAATATTCCAACTCCGATGAGTAGTCTTTTTAGCACCTGTAACCAGGAGCCAGTTTATAGCCAAGAGAACCAGTCACTTGTATCACTTACATAGTCCTGATTTTGAGCCTGCTGGATCTGTCTCAAAACATTCAGGGCGTCAGTCATGTTTGATGAATGCACATCGTCTGGTATGGAAGTGCAGCGTGTGGTATTAAAAAGGACGCAAAGTCCCCCTTTCTCTGCTAATAACATGTCCAGAGCTACTTGATGTTGCATCGCTGTAATCCGTAATGCATCAATTTCCTGGTTCTGCTGTTCGTTGATCTTACATGAAGCGTTCAGGAAAAAGTCCAAACCAGTAATCCAGAGTTTCAGTTCTCAGCATGTTTTTTCCAGCTCCCATCCAGGGGAACAATGAATGGAGTACTTTCTGTCCAGTAGTCCATAATTTAAACTCCTTGGGCACGTCGCCTCCCCATATCGGGTCATGTGGTTGAAGTTTAGGAATCGCTAATCTTCTTTTCCGGCGTACTGTAGAAGTGGTGTTCACTGCAGTCATCCTGAAGGTGTGGTCTGACAGGAATATAGGAGCACATGTTCCATTACTAAGTCCAACAGCGTGTAAGATTTTATCGTCGATGATGATTCGGCTGTGTTGGAATCCAATGCCAGCAAAGCTGGCTGCACACTTTGCTTGAGTGTTGTTCATATATTCGCCATATAATGTGGGGTGTGTCGACGTGCTGGGCATATGAGAACAGACATAACAGTCTGTATTTGCCAATTCTGCCTTTATTCTGTCGTGGATATAACGGTACCAGGCATTATTCATCCACGGATGAATGTGATCTTGCGTCATGTCCCTTAGGTGAGAGTTGTCGTGTGTCCATCTCTTCTGCCTGCCTCCTGGTTCAGCTGCTGTTGAGGTCAGCTGAAGTCCTGTAAGGGTGAGCATCGTAGTCAAGGTAACCAGGAGGGTCCACCTCCCCATGGTTGCACACCGATCCATCACACCTCACACTTGGTTGCCCTAGAGTTGATCAGAGGCTGGAGGTTGGAGTGCGAGCTTACCCTACGGGGGCTCAATCAGCACTCCCCCCTCACCACTGAAACAACCAAGTGTGAGATTTCCCTAATGTGCTGTCTTGGGGGTGTCGGGGTTTCCTGGGACCTCAACCTTTTTGCTCTTTGCTATTTTGCAGGTCAAGGTGATGTTCATAGGAAACTGCTGTCATCACCACCATAGCTTCTGGTTCCTGTGCTTTTCACAGAATCATAATGCCATCCTTAGATTCCCTCTGCGCTGTCGATGGAGCTTGGCACGCTCCCCTCATCCTTCAGGTGTCCATCTGTTGTCCACAATCTCCTCTGTTGGCCTCTGGAAATCCCCTTTGGCACAGCTCTCATTCCAACGCAGTTTCATGGTCCTTGCTGTGGCTCCAAAGTCTGATCTCATGATGGGCCCTAACCAGCTTGACCTTTGACCTCAACCACTGCTTGGTGCTGTCAGCTATGCCTGGAATGGTTCTCGCTTCTCACTGGGCCTCTGAAGATTTCCCAGGAGATTCCTGCTGCACCTGTATTTTAGAAAAACTTCTATTTGGAGAGCATGTCAACAATCATCAAACCACATTCTTTAGTTCAGTGAACTTATACACCATCAAAGCCTCATCTGAACATGGGTGCACCACTTGCATAGGTTTAATACCCGTAAATAAACGGTTAAATCACTGCAACAATAATAATAGAAAACATTGTTTAATGTTAATTCTGGACTCCACCTCTTGACACATGGACACTTCTCATGCGTCAACTCATCAAACCTGGATCCCTGTCTTAAAAGCTGGCTCCTCCAGGAGCCTGCATACACAAGATCTGGAAATAAAATCAACCTTCACACGTATAAACAATTATATCAAAAGAGTAATAAGCATTCAGCACGGGCGAGACAAGTGTCATGTGCATGTTTTCTCAAATCATTAAATCACTATTATTACCATAATTCGCCTCAAACATGGATCATCCCATGTGCTCAGTTAACATTAATGTAATCGGTGACTTCTCTGAAGCAAAGTCACTCCACTTTACATATTATTATTATTATTATTATTATTATTATTATTATTATTATTATGGGCTCAAAGTGGCCAGCAAAGAGCCCACAATAAACTATTTCATAAACACGTAATCTCTAATTTGTTTTACTCATGTCACTTGTCCGTTCCAGCTGAATCTTCCACAGCATTCTCAAAGAAACTAACATTAGCAATACATATTGACTGTGGTCAGACAGAGGTCAGACACAGGTCAACAGGTTCCAGAGGTGCCATAAAAACACCATAAAGTCAACCCTAGCTGTGGAAAGAATGTTAGTCACATGTAAACCCAGAAATCCTATAGTAGAAAAACATTAACTAATCCTCTTATAAACCACATAATCAAACACATAAAAAACTGTAATGCTGTAGAAAAGAAAATACAAATATTAGCGCTGCGCAGTGTGTACACACTTTTCTCACAGTAACTTCTGTGCAACAAAAGGTAGGGAATATCACCCTTGGTAAATGCACAGACACAGAAAGCGGCATTTCACAGGTTAAATCATCATGCACCCTCGAATGTTGCTGTCATCTTACTGCTCCTGTAACAAAAAACACATATAGATTCATCCACCCTTTTGTCCTGTCTAGGTGGAGCTTAACTTTGAGTCGTGATCAAGTCTCGTCAGCTTTTACCAGTCGGTCAGTCAGTTTGTTTTTATTTTATTTCCATTCATTCATTCATTCTTTCTTTGTTTCTTTGTTTGTTTCTTTGTTTGCTGATAGTGGAACCTGTCGTCGCATTTTAGTTTCCACTCCCAGCAAAATGACGTCATTTCAAAAAAGAAAAAGAACTTTAGATAGGATTACATCGCTGAATCCGGTTTTGGACAGGGACTTTCATTTAATAATTGTCCCAAATGAGTGGCTTTCTCGATCGGTCGCATAGCACTTTCAATTCCCGACGTGCAGATCTGCTTTAAAGAAAAGAAATAAACAAACAAAATCAGTGCCTGTTCAAAAGCTAAAAATGAAAAATAACAGAGATTATCAAACAAAACTTTCAGTGCACTGTGAAAGTATCAAAATAAAAAGGCCTTGTTAAGTCATGACACAAACTCCTCATCTCAGGAGGGTAAATCATACCATTAGCATGGTTCATCATACCATCATACTAATCGGCAGGCTCGACTTCACAACAGAAAAAAAATCATCAGCTAGATTCACTCCAAACCAACCATCAGCTGCACAAAACACAACATAACCCTAATGTCATATTAGCTATGAGTTTAATCACCAGGTCTGTGCTCTTCACTCATTTAGGCCACAGATCTATTTTATTAAATTTTCCTTTTCCCTTTATCATAAAACATGTGACATGTTGTCATGCACTTCACAAAAGAAATTTGTTCTGACGTATTTCAGAGTTGTATATCTAGATACAGGATTCACTCGCACATCAAAGCAGGAAACTCAGTGTTTTAGAGTTTCCACTCCAACACATCTCATTCACTCGTGCTAGAATTCAGTCACCTTTCATTAATCTAAAACCGATCAACTAATTTGCATATCAGCTATTAACCCACTAAGTTGACAGGACAACAGAAAAGCATGTTCAAAATAGTATCACAAAAGACAATTTCCCTCATACAGTAAATTACTTATGCTGCATTAATCAAGCAGGAAGCTTCTCCCAATTTACCATTTTAACACTAAATTTATTGCCTGATCACTGATTTATCAAACCAGGATTTTTTTTTTTTTTTTTTTCCACAAGTTAAATTGTTGTCCTGCAACTTGGAGAGTCAATTTTTTTTAGGATAAATTCAGTATTTGATAACAAGTGTCTGCTAAATTGACACTATTGTAACACTGATGAAAGATAACAAGCTAATTTTCATTGCATGGGTGTTATTAGGCAGGTCTAATGCATGTCTGTGGATCTGCATATTCAGCAGAGCATGTTCTTAAAGCTGCCTTTCCTACACACTTCTCTGCTATTATTTGCTCATTTCTTAACTTCATGAGTCATTTTGTGTTTGGAATTGTTAGTAGAGTTAATGCATGTTCTGTTTTTTATGTATCCTTTCATGTACCTTCCCCCTTTTGTGGTGGTCTGGACACTGTGTCAATCCTCCACTTCCAGGCAGTCGCTTGTCTCCCCGAATTCCTTAACCTAATTTGATTGCCCACACTAAAACAGCAGCCTCAGTCCTCTTCTGCTCCTTTTCATCTCTCCCACTTTTCAGTCCAATGGCAGTCAGTTTTCTTCAGCTTTGTCCCGTGTCACTCTTTGTCCCACTGTCTATTTTATTGCCATCTCACTCCAAACATGGCAAATGTCAAACTCAGACAGTCTTCTCAAAAGTCCTTCACACACAGTGAGGTTGCAGCTGGCTGGAAATGCATCTCCATCCATCCAATCTAGATGGTGGTTCTTCTCTTCCTGATGCCGTTTGCCCACAGCGCTGCTGGACCTCTCTGCTCAGATTGTCTCTTGGACTCTTGTCCACTGTTAAATGTTCATGCTCGTGCTTCTGAAACTGCACTCGGTGTCTTCAGGGAGAGATTCGTTTCCTTGGAGCTTGCTTGTTCAGGATGAGGACGGGAAGCTGCAAAACAATTCAGCCAAAAAATTCTGGCTGAGTGTTTCTATTTTTTCTAATGATTTCAACCTATAATTTTCTTACGACTGCTACCCGTGTAGGATTGATCCAGGTCCGTTCCCCACCTGTAAACGACAGACTGAGAGACTTTCATTATTATCCTCACTGCTTAATCATCACACATCTCTCTCTGTCTGTGTTTGTGTGAACAATCCTTTCTTAAAAGCAGAAAATGACATTGTAGTTGTTTTTCGGCTGATCAACACAAAACCTTTTTCCTATAATTATTTTTCATCTACAATGTAAATTTTGTCTCTTTTACACTCTTTTTTGTTTGTATTATTATTTAAATAGCTGGTGACCTGCAGAATCACCGCTCTCACAATCAAAAACAATTACTTTTACACAGCGCACAAAAACACTGTGACGTCAGACACATTCACACTCACTTTTTCATCTGCGTAAATAAATCACATAGCTGATATGTACCATGGTGATCCATAAATATGATCACCAGTTTATTTAACTATTTTTCAACCCAACAAAACAAATAAACAAAAACGTAATGCTGATGTTATGAACACTCTACACACAAGTCAAGATGCAGGAAAACTGCTCACGGAAACGCTGCACACTCCAGTTATCACAGTTCTGTTTGTGTGAATTATCTGCTTTCATTACTAATACCAGTTTATAGGTTGTTATCCTTTTTATTATTAGTTTGAATGCATTAAAATTAAGTTGTAATTTAGCCTTTGTTTATTTTGCTTTACTCCTCTTGCATTTATATCTATTCAGTCGGGTCTGTTTCCAACCCTTTTTTAAACAACTAAAAACTACTATGATCTCTAATTTTCACTGGATGAGGGATTAATATGTTCTTCCTAGTCTGAACTGCTCTCTTCACCTGAGCTGCTATCCTATTCTGAGTTACTGTCTTCTTTGTTTCTTACAGTCACGTACCAAATGTCCCTCTTTTCCACACCTCCAGCATGTAGTGTTAAAGTCACTGTTTGGTGTGTGTGTGTAGCCTATGCTCTTCCACTATGCATTCCTCTCTCTTTCTTTTGGATTAGTCGTGCTCCGGCTTGCTGTTTTTTCTAGACATTTCTCATCAGGTGTTAATTTTACTTGTTTATAAGATTTTGCTGGGCCGTCGCTGGCACGCTTGACTTCAGAGTGGTTTACTGATACGGCCTTCGACTTCACCCTAACGGTGAAGCGGTATCAGTTTTATGAGATGAAACTCAACCGTTCTCCTTTGTCACCAGTACGTGAGCCTCAGCAAAGAAAACAAAAATGGAAAGTAGTTCAGCAGCGTATTGTGCTGTAAAATCAACTTACTTCCAGACACATACACACACATAGACATTTGCGTGCTAATTTGTCACGAGATAATTTCAGCTACCTCTAAAACTGGTCAAAACACAGTTCCTTTTGGCGAACTTAGACCTATTTTATCACATTTCTTTAAACCTTTGCGGCCGTTTTATATACTCAACGTGTTTTCATTTGTTAAACGTATTTTTAATTTGTCACGAGATAATTTCAGCTACCTCTAAAACTAGTCAAATTCGGCTCCTTCCGGCGAACCCAACCTAATTTGTCACGTTACTTTAAATCTTTGCGGCCGTCTTTAAATACCAAATAGTGTTTCTCACCCCTGATGTCCCACTGACGGTTCGGATCATCAGACTGAATCCCAGTGCCGTGGACCTGGTCACTGGCCCAGACTCGAATTCACGCTCTGGGACTCTCTCCTCGTCTAAGAGGGCTGTGCACAGACGTCGGTGCCGGCTCCCCACGGCGTCAGGAATCAGTGCTGGATCCTGGAACAGAGTCACAGATAACAGTTCTGATATATTCTGCTCCGGCTACGAAGGACCAAGTAAATGTTAGGGAAAATGTTTTAAAACACTTCTTCAGTAAAGACTCAGAGAAGAGAAACATAGAAGTTCTTGCTAGCAAGGGCAGCCTCCATACTGAGAGACTCCAGCGAGAGAGCTGCCCTGGTCTTTATTTATACTCTTGAGCGTATGTGTGTGTGTATGGTGTGTGTGTGGTGTGTGTGGGGTACTGCTGATCAAAGGGGTCATATAACATACAAACACAAAAGGTACATCCTTGGTCATAAAGAGGGTAGTCTCCCCCACCCTAGATGGCACGGTGAGGAAGTCCAGCAGTTAAAGCACTTAGACTAAAACAGACATAGCTACATTAAAACAATAAAACAAGGTGCGACCTCTCCCACGCTCCCAAGCCTGCAGCCTGCTAGAGATCACATCTTGTCACTACACAATTGATTATATGCCTCTAAGTATACATGGTTAAACATTTCCTAATACAAATAACTACAAACAGCATCCTACCATAAGCAAACTTATATCACTAAAAGATTATACTGACTACTAAATACAATTTTCCATTGACAATAATTAAAATGTTGAGTAATAGTATTCACCAAACAGAATATGAGCCATTTATTTTTCCTTTCCAGGTGCAGTGTGAATCTTGCCAAAGATGGGCACATTTTGCATGTGAAAAATATAAAGAGAGCAACCAAGAATATAAATGCCAAAAATGTAGCCAGAGTCAGACAGAGACTGTGCAGAGACTGTAGAAGGACAGAGCAGCAGCAGAGCAGTCCAGATACACTGATGATCCTCTGTCAGATCCAGAGGGACACACAGGGATGATGCTGGACTCTACATTGTGTCTGACAGTGGAGCTGTTCTCAGAGCAGTTCACTCTGCAGCACTGACAGTCATCTGCACTTCTTCTCATTCCTCTGTCAGTCACTGCTGGATGAAGCTCTCCTCTCCACCTCCCAGTAACATGGCCCAGTCAGAGCGTCTCTACACACAAGCTGCTGCTGCTTCAACCTCTCTGGATCATCAGGACACAGCTCCTCCTCTCTCAGCACACACACCGTCCTGTTTACCATCATCACCACCACCTGCAGAGAGAAGAAGGAAGAGCAGAGGAGATAAACGCGTGTTTCCAGAGACTCTTCATCAGCTGTCAGTCAGTGATGCAGCACATCCAGTATAAAGAGCAGCAGGGACTTCAGTGCTGGGACTGTACTAGGACTCATTGTTGCTTCACTTTTTCTAATCTTTGGATTTTTATTGAAGTTGATGAAAATGTTTTTCCCTCCTAGTTTGAGTTTGGACTTTCATTCATTAGAAGAACCTTGGTGTGTCCACTCTGAGCTCTGTAGGAACCCCAACAACAAGCCCAACAATCCAGATGGACGGTTCCAGCTGTTAACTGGAGGAATTCCATCCAAACATCTGCTCTCACTAAATTCTTCCTCACCTACAGACTGTGTTCTTCACTGCTTTAAACTTGGAAACGAATGCAGTCATTGGTCTGCGTGCTGCTTTGTTCAGAGAGCTGATTGGCTGTTGACAGTGTTTGATCAGAGCGTGTCAGCCGTTACCATGGTGACCATAAAGGTCAGAAACAGGAAGTGTTTGTGTCCAATCCTGAAGCCTGTCACCATTCTCCTCTCACAGCTTCACTGAGAAGCTGCAGCTTTACAGGAAACACTGGATCTTTGTTTCATACTGACTGTGTTTAGTACAATACTGCTGACAGCACCACCCACTCACTCCATCACTCTACTGACCTCAGAGTCTCCAGTCTGTAGTCTGGACTCTGCTGAAGATCAGACAGCTGCTTCACATCTGGATCCTTCAGGTTGTTTCCCCACAGGTTCAGCTCTCTCAGATGGGAGGGGTTGGACTTCAGTGCTGCTGCCAGATAATCACAGCTGATCTTTGACAAACCACAGCTCTCCAATCTGTATAAAGAATGAAAGATGTAAGTTTATTAGACAAAGTGTGAGCTTGAAATCATTCAGTGTTTCATCATCTGTTCAGAGCTGAAGAAGGTTCAGAATGTAGAAGTTTAGAAAATGGAAACTCCAAACAGCTGAAGCCAACAGGAAGCAGCTTCAAACAGGAAACTGTGCAGAGTTTCAGACTATATGTCCTGATGCAGCCAGTTGGATTTTGGAGATTTGAATCTCTGTTCTGTGACTAAGTCCTTGAATCATTTCTTCCAGTTGGTCCAACAAGACAGACTAAGTGTTGGACATGTGTTGTGGCTCCATTAGGGGAGCTTCTAAATGTGATGTGATGGCCCCTCTGGGTCTGTCAGGTCACAGGACTGAAGAGAGCTCAAACTGGGCACACAGTTGTTCCAGTCTGGACCAAAGACTCTATACTGGGACTGAGGGACTGCTTTGACTGCACCCACTGGGACTTTTTAAAGGCTCATGTTCTCACTTAGATCATCGATTTCTACTTACATTTCTTTCTGGGAAAAATGGGGATTACTTTGGAAACAGGAAGTATTTTCCCCAATAAGCAGCCCTGGATTAGTAAATCACTCCAACATGTTCTCAGGCAGAAGAAGCTGTCTTGTTATGAGGGAGAGAAGAAAAAGATTGAGGCACAGAAACTTGTTGAAAGAGAGATAAAGCAGCTAAAATCAGGTGTCAAAGTAAAGCAGAGGATGAGCTGAATAAAGGACACTCAAGGCTGGCTTGGAAAGGAATGAAGTCCATGGTGGGGATACAGAACAAGGAGCAAAGATGAATGTGATGCTGAATCAGCAGAAGACTTGGACTCATTTGATTCCAGCTTTGATATCGTTGATTTCAATGAAGAGCTTTGTGATTGTAGCAAAGGGCTGGTAGCTCTGAGAGTCCCACTGATGAGGTGTTTGTGTGGAAATCTCTTAGTGGGACCAAAGAGAGAAAAAGCCCTGGTCCTGATGCTGTGGGAGGGGAATGATTGAAGTGTGCTGTGAGGAACTGACTGGGAGATTTTCACACATTTTCCAGTCCTCCTTGGAACAACAGGAAGTTCCCAGCACATGGAAACAAAGGTTAAGTGTCCTATGGCACTCAGTGATGATGGTGCTGTGGCCCCACCACCTCCACCTCTTTGTAAAGGAACTAACTGTAATCTGAAGCTTCAAATGGAACTAAGACTTCCTCCACTAGGTGGCAGTGTCTGATGAGAAAGTGTTAGTGGAGCTGGCCTGGAGTCAGAAACAGGAAGATGCAGGATTTGGGCTGAAATGGGGGAAAGTGGTTCGCACTAGTGCCTTAAAGCAAGAAGGTTGTAGGTTGAAGCTTGTTGGCCTTTCTGTGGAGGTTGGATGTTCTCCCACAGTCCAATGAAATGCTGCTTAGGTTCATTGGTGCTTCTAAATTGGCTGTAGGTGTGGATGTGAGAGAGTGCTTCTCTGTGTCTCTCTGTTGGCCCTGTGATGGACTGCTCACCTGTGCAGGTGGACCACACCTCTTGCCCTATGACAGCTAGGGCACAGGCTGCAGCCCTGTGAGCCTAAGCTGAATAAACAGTTAGCAAAAATGATCCATAGATGGCCTGAAATCCCCCAGTTAGCAGTTTGGTAGATAGCTATGACATGCTAATCCCATCCAGCAGCTGTATTCTACCTGTAAGCTGATCCCTGCTGAGCCAAAGCACTTTTTCATATACAAATTACAACCTTTAATAGAAACCTATTGGTCAGCATCTTATTAGCCTGCTGTTAGCTTCATTCCACAGAAAACTGAGAGAAACTAACAGAGTTGATAAAGAATAAAGAGAAATGTGCTGATTTAAAGCCTTTGAAGTGCTTCAGATGATCTCTGTCCACTTCTGTCCACTCATTCATTCATGTAAGCTTTCTAATGCAGCTTTGATCTTCACAGTCTGCTTCATGAAACTCATTCTAACCCTGAATGTCAGAGTGTTCCTCCTTCTCTTTCCCATCATTCATGCTGGCAGTGGAGGAGATTTGGATGTTGGACTGTGTTTTGGATGATGTGTGTATGTTTGTGTTGGACTGCTGTCTGTAAAGCAAACGCACATTTTGCTTTGGATTTCAGTGTCAGACAGACTTTAAGGTGGAATGAAGAGTTGGAGAGTTTCACAGTGAATTATCCAGTGGAGGATTTTTCTTCTTCTTTGAAGGTTTGAAATGTGAACATTGTTCTGCTGCAGTCAATGGACTAAACCAGAGAAGAAGAAAACAGACTTTACCATGAAGATCCTCAGTGTGGATCAGTATAATATCAGCCTGATGTCTGCAGTTTAGTGTCAGCACAACTTTCACATCATATTCATCTCAGCACAACTAAAACATGCTGACTGACCCCAGAGTTTCAAGTCCACATCCTGGACTCTCCAGGAAACCACACAGATGCTTCACTCCTGAATCCTGCAGCTTGTTGTTGGAGCTCAGGTGCAGCTGTCTCAGATGGGAGGGGTTGGACTTCAGTGCTGCTGCCAGATAATCACAGCTGATCTCTGACAAACCACAGAACTCCAATCTGTATAAAGAATGAAAGATGTAAGTTTATTAGACAAAGTGTGAGCTTGAAATCATTCAGTGTTTCATCATCTGTTCAGAGCTGAAGAAGGTTCAGAATGTAGAAGTTTAGAAAATGGAAACTCCAAACAGCTGACAGAGTTCATACGCCTTTGTCAGGGTCAAATTCAAGCAAGACCATGTGAAAATTAAAACACATCATCCTAGGTGAACTTAAACACCTTTGTTCCCCTTTTGTTAAGACATAGAAAAGTACACCACACAAAAATACTGCAAAAGGAAACGGTCGCCTTATATACATAGTGTATAAACTCAAAATGCACATTTCACTTCAAATTAAGATTAAGGCTTTGAACAGATCACATAGTTCAGTTCAACATATAAGACTTTAAGAATGCACAAGCATCTACTTAAAATCTATTTAATTTATCATCCATGATATTATTTTGTACAATTCCAATGTATTTTGTTCATCTCCCTTAAATAAACAGGCAGCCTTAAAGTATGAAATATTCATATACAAACACATATAAATGTGTGTACTGTCTCAGTGGCTGATAGTACCCCACAGGCCTCAGTGTGAGCTTGAAGACATTTATAATGTTTAAGTAGTTTAATGTGCAGGGGCTGACGATAAACACATTTTGAATGAAAGCCGGGGAACTTTGGTAGCACAGAAACAAGTGGCTATTCTTTGTGACTATATGGATCACTCACAATACCATTATTTCACACAAAGGCACCAAATTAATACTCAAAAAAGCTGCAGCAATACACACAAATATAAACAGTACTTGGTGACAACTTTGCTTTTAGCCTTTAACCCTTCTTGACTACTTTTGATGTGGCCTCTATATTTTACCTTTAAAAACAGTTTATCTTGCCAATCTGTTATTTTCTCATTTTGACCAACAGTATCAGCACAATTTATCTAAATTCAGACAAAATTTAAAATACAAGTAGAAAGTGATATTTTGACTGTAAAAACCACACACATGTTTAACGAATCATCTTCATAACTTGAAATGCAAATAGAGATTGTACACTTTTAAAAATACGCACACGTTTTGCAAACAACAAAGTTATATGGTACTATTTACCAAAAAATGCAGCCAAGGCTCAGACGTTTTTCATATAATCATTTCAAACTATTTACAGAACAATCAGGTGTCAAACAATAGTTTGTGTCACTCTAACACATATGAGAACAGCACAGGGATAAACCTGCAGGTCTGACAGCAGGTGTGTCACTCAGCGTTTACACTGCAATCTGCCTTTGTTGGCTTTAAGGCAGCAACTGTGACGATCACTAGTAGAACTGACACACAAAACAAAACAACAGCTACACACTAAATACACAAGACAACAAACTAACTTGAGACCAAACACGGTAAACGTCACAAATCTCTCACGTATCAAAACTCTCTCTCTCTTTCGCTCACTCGCTCTCTCTTGCCGGTCACTCCTAAAACTTCCCCCTTTTGCTAAACAACCAAATGTCATGTTTCCATATCATTTTTGATTGGTCGACATGGTACATTTTCCCACCTATAGGGCTTTGGAGCGTGATGTCACGGGAGATGGGCCATGCCCCCTTCCGCCATGACAGTAGGCCAGCCAAAGGATACCATTTCAGCTATGGATCGTACGTGTTGTGTTGTCGGTTGCAACGTTAGATCACACGATCGTGAAGGCAAGAAGCTGGATAACGGGCTCTCTTTTCATCGTTTTCCATCCTGGAGGCAACGTGAGGGATCCCATGTATCCGATATTACTAAACAAAGACGTCAGGCTTGGATTGCAGCGGTGAGACGAGGGGATATCGACTTCTCTGCAATCCCCAGCTTTTTGTTGGTTTGCTCACGGCATTTTCTTTCCGGTGAGTTCTAAATTAATTCATATCACTCTTGAAAGGCTTTTAGTGTTATTTTCAACGTGCTGAGGTCATAGATAATGAGATAAAACATGCTAATGTGTGATGCTGCAGAACCACATCATGTCGACTGAGTAGCTTATGATTTGGCATTATTGCAGGCAAACCAGCATATGAAATGGATGTAACAAATCCAGACTGGGCACCAACACTGCACATGGGGCATGACGACATACCTGTATCAGACTCGGACCGGCACTCAAGGCGTACGCAACGGAAGCGAAAAAGAGCACCCATCGGAGGTAAACAACCCCCCCCCCCCCCTCTAAAAACATACTAAATTGCTATCACTGTACACTAATCCGCACATAACTTCCAGATGAATCACACACCTGTCATTGGAATATTGGTGTACATTTACCTTATGTCTAATTTTATCTTACAGGCTTTCGTTATGCAGCTGCAGAGTCTGAAGGTGTGCCCCGTGCAGAAGTGATTGATGAAGATCTGACAGAAGACCAACAGCAAAATCACAATGTCATGGAGGCAGTGGACAGCAGTTGTGTTGGACAAGTGGAGGTTGAGGTACCAGCTGCAAATGTGGATATACTGAAGAAATGTAAACCTTTTAAAATGATGACAGATTACAAACTCTCAGCTGTGTCTGTAATCAAACCTCTGTAACTTTGCTTCACTTCAGCAGCATCAGCTCATGTTCACATGTTGATTCATGGTTTGCTTCAGTTTTTGATGGACTGCAGAATATTTTGAAGGTTATCTGCTATAAAAAGCCAGAACAGGAAAATCTGCTTCATGTGTTTCTGTTTGATCCTCAGTGACTTTGACACAAAGGCCTCTGCTGTGATGATCACACCTCTGATCAAGTCTCACAGTGTCAGCTTTGTTTTTATACATATGGATATGTGCTGATAAATGATCAGAATTATAATATTTCCCACTGCCTGCTGTGTGCCGTGACCTTTGACCTGCTAAAGACAGTCAGCTGTGGATTATTCATTGTTGTGTCTGATACTTAGAACTGTGAGGAAGAACACTACACAGTTAATCAGGGTCCCCTCTCTCTGAATCAGGAAAGGTGGGCAGGCCGCGTGTGGGCCGCGGGCCATACGTTGAGTCTCACTGTTTGAAATGTGAACATTGTTCTGCTGCAGTCAATGGACTAAACCAGAGAAGAAGAAAACAGACTTTACCATGAAGATCCTCAGTGTGGATCAGTATAATATCAGCCTGATGTCTGCAGTTTAGTGTCAGCACAACTTTCACATCATATTCATCTCAGCACAACTAAAACATGCTGACTGACCTCAGAGTTTCAAGTCCACATCCTGGACTCTCCAGGAAACCACACAGATGCTTCACTCCTGAATCCTGCAGCTTGTTGTTGTAGCTCAGCTCCAGCTGTCTCAGATGGGAGGGGTTGGACTTCAGTGCTGCTGCCAGATAATCACAGCTGATCTCTGACAAACCACAGCCCCACAATCTGTATAAAGAATGAAAGATGTAAGTTTATTAGACAAAGTGTGAGCTTGAAATCATTCAGTGTTTCATCATCTGTTCAGAGCTGAAGAAGGTTCAGAATGTAGAAGTTTAGAAAATGGAAACTCCAAACAGCTGACAGAGTTCATACGCCTTTGTCAGGGTCAAATTCAAGCAAGACCATGTGAAAATTAAAACACATCATCCTAGGTGAACTTAAACACCTTTGTTCCCCTTTTGTTAAGACATAGAAAAGTACACCACACAAAAATACTGCAAAAGGAAACGGTCGCCTTATATACATAGTGTATAAACTCAAAATGCACATTTCACTTCAAATTAAGATTAAGGCTTTGAACAGATCACATAGTTCAGTTCAACATATAAGACTTTAAGAATGCACAAGCATCTACTTAAAATCTATTTAATTTATCATCCATGATATTATTTTGTACAATTCCAATGTATTTTGTTCATCTCCCTTAAATAAACAGGCAGTCTTAAAGTATGAAATATTCATATACAAACACATATAAATGTGTGTACTGTCTCAGTGGCTGATAGTACCCCACAGGCCTCAGTGTGAGCTTGAAGACATTTATAATGTTTAAGTAGTTTAATGTGCAGGTGCTGACGATAAACACATTTTGAATGAAAGCCGGGGAACTTTGGTAGCACAGAAACAAGTGGCTATTCTTTGTGACTATATGGATCACTCACAATACCATTATTTCACACAAAGGCACCAAATTAATACTCAAAAAAGCTGCAGCAATACACACAAATATAAACAGTACTTGGTGACTGTTAAGTCTAATTGTTGAATGTTGCCATTGTGTTTCTTAAATTTGTACAGTCTTAGTTCAAGCAGTAGGATCAAAGCCATTCCTTTGATCCTGGCCACCTCTCCAACCACTCTGTGCTGGGGGAGGTTTTATTGTAGATACATCCTATCTGGAAGATCTGTTTCTTTTGATGTAAACTTCCTGGGTTTACGACCCTTTGGTCAGCAGGAGGTCTGACACACACACACACACACACACACACACACACACACACACACACACACACACACACACACACACACACACACACACACACACACACACTCTTACAGAAGTTCACACATATACATAAAATGCTTTGTCTTAGAACAAAGGGGGCGTGGCTTTGTTCTGACGTGTTTTGTGTGAACTGTCTCCCAATAAAAGGTAGCAGCAGGAGGTCAGATCTGTGGTCATTTTCGTGGTGGACACAGACGAGGCCTCCCTTGCACAAATAATCAATCGATCGACTGTCTTGTTTTCTTCATGATGAATAAGTCTCTAGAATTAGCGGGGCTTGTGGAAACACAGACCCAACAGTGACAACTTTGCTTTTAGCCTTTAACCCTTCTTGACTACTTTTGATGTGGCCTCTATATTTTACCTTTAAAAACAGTTTATCTTGCCAATCTGTTATTTTCTCATTTTGACCAACTGTATCAGCACAATTTATCTAAATTCAGACAAAATTTAAAATACAAGTAGAAAGTGATATTTTGACTGTAAAAACCACACACATGTTTAACGAATCATCTTCATAACTTGAAATGCAAATAGAGATTGTACATTTTTAAAAATACGCACACGTTTTGCAAACAACAAAGTTATATGGTACTATTTACCAAAAAATGCAGCCAAGGCTCAGACGTTTTTCATATAATCATTTCAAACTATTTACAGAACAATCAGGTGTCAAACAATAGTTTGTGTCACTCTAACACATATGAGAACAGCACAGGGATAAACCTGCAGGTCTGACAGCAGGTGTGTCACTCAGCGTTTACACTGCAATCTGCCTTTGTTGGCTTTAAGGCAGCAACTGTGACGATCACTAGTAGAACTGACACACAAAACAAAACAACAGCTACACACTAAATACACAAGACAACAAACTAACTTGAGACCAAACACGGTAAACGTCACAAATCTCTCACGTATCAAAACTCTCTCTCTCTTTCGCTCACTCGCTCTCTTGCCGGTCACTCCTAAAACTTCCCCCTTTTGCTAAACAACCAAATGTCATGTTTCCATATCATTTTTGATTGGTCGACATGGTACATTTTCCCACCTATAGGGCTTTGGAGCGTGATGTCACGGGAGATGGGCCACGCCCCCTTCTGCCATGACAGTAGGCCAGCCAAAGGATACCATTTCAGCTATGGATCGTACGTGTTGTGTTGTCGGTTGCAACGTTAGATCACACGATCGTGAAGGCAAGAAGCTGGATAACGGGCTCTCTTTTCATCGTTTTCCATCCTGGAGGCAACGTGAGGGATCCCATGTATCCGATATTACTAAACAAAGACGTCAGGCTTGGATTGCAGCGGTGAGACGAGCGGATATCGAGTTCTCTGCAATCCCCAGCTTTTTGTTGGTTTGCTCACGGCATTTTCTTTCCGGTGAGTTCTAAATTAATTCATATCACTCTTGAAAGGCTTTTAGTGTTATTTTCAACGTGCTGAGGTCATAGATAATGAGATAAAACATGCTAATGTGTGATGCTGCAGAACCACATCATGTCGACTGAGTAGCTTATGATTTGGCATTATTGCAGGCAAACCAGCATATGAAATGGATGTAACAAATCCAGACTGGGAACCAACACTGCACATGGGGCATGACGACATACCTGTATCAGACTCGGACCGGCACGCAAGGCGTACGCAACGGAAGCGAAAAAGAGCACCCATCGGAGGTAAACAACCCCCCCCCCCCTCTAAAAACATACTAAATTGCTATCACTGTACACTAATCCGCACATAACTTCCAGATGAATCACACACCTGTCATTGGAATATTGGTGTACATTTACCTTATGTCTAATTTTATCTTACAGGCTTTCGTTATGCAGCTGCAGAGTCTGAAGGTGTGCCCCGTGCAGAAGTGATTGATGAAGATCTGACAGAAGACCAACAGCAAAATCACAATGTCATGGAGGCAGTGGACAGCAGTTGTGTTGGACAAGTGGAGGTTGAGGTACCAGCTGCAAATGTGGATATACTGAAGAAATGTAAACCTTTTAAAATGATGACAGATTACAAACTCTCAGCTGTGTCTGTAATCAAACCTCTGTAACTTTGCTTCACTTCAGCAGCATCAGCTCATGTTCACATGTTGATTCATGGTTTGCTTCAGTTTTTGATGGACTGCAGAATATTTTGAAGGTTATCTGCTATAAAAAGCCAGAACAGGAAAATCTGCTTCATGTGTTTCTGTTTGATCCTCAGTGACTTTGACACAAAGGCCTCTGCTGTGATGATCACACCTCTGATCAAGTCTCACAGTGTCAGCTTTGTTTTTATACATATGGATATGTGCTGATAAATGATCAGAGTTATAATATTTCCCACTGCCTGCTGTGTGCCGTGACCTTTGACCTGCTAAAGACAGTCAGCTGTGGATTATTCATTGTTGTGTCTGATACTTAGAACTGTGAGGAAGAACACTACACAGTTAATCAGGGTCCCCTCTCTCTGAATCAGGAAAGGTGGGCAGGCCGCGTGTGGGCCGCGGGCCATACGTTGAGTCTCACTGTTTGAAATGTGAACATTGTTCTGCTGCAGTCAATGGACTAAACCAGAGAAGAAGAAAACAGACTTTACCATGAAGATCCTCAGTGTGGATCAGTATAATATCAGCCTGATGTCTGCAGTTTAGTGTCAGCACAACTTTCACATCATATTCATCTCAGCACAACTAAAACATGCTGACTGACCTCAGAGTTTCAAGTCCACATCCTGGACTCTCCAGGAAACCACACAGATGCTTCACTCCTGAATCCTGCAGCTTGTTGTTGGAGCTCAGGTTCAGCTCTCTCAGATGGGAGGGGTTGGACTTCAGTGCTGCTGCCAGATAATCACAGCTGATCTCTGACAAACCACAGTCCCTCAATCTGTATAAAGAATGAAAGATGTAAGTTTATTAGACAAAGTGTGAGCTTGAAATCATTCAGTGTTTCATCATCTGTTCAGAGCTGAAGAAGGTTCAGAATGTAGAAGTTTAGAAAATGGAAACTCCAAACAGCTGAAGCCAACAGGAAGCAGCTTCAAACAAACACAACAAGAGAAAAAACTCTGAATGTTTCACATTAAAGTCGTACATTTCTCACAAAGCTCAATTATGTGACAGACATTTCATCCCATGTCAGTTTGGCCTCATCCTGGGCCGGATTATCCAGCACACACTCTGACCACAGGCCCAGGGGCCACGCACAGCTGGGCTCCATCCAAGAGACAGGAAACAAACCAACACAATAATAAAAAGCACCATGTGATCTTCTTACATCTTCAAGACAAACATAGTAAAAACATGAGCATATTTGTTTCCTGATAAAATGATGTGACAGGTAGAACAGAGTAAAGTGGTGGTGTTACAGCCTTTCTCCCCTCTGCTGCCGAGGCTGTTAGTCTCTCCCAAACTCAGCTACAGGACTTCCAAATGAATGAAAGCAGCAGAAGTGGCTTTACAAATGAAAGAGGAAGAGGAGAAGAAGAGGAGAGGGAGGCCACCCTGACCATCACTCCAGCTGAAAACATCACACTTCCATTAAAGTTGGTGAGAAAATGTTGAGCAGGATGAGCTGCTGGCTAATCTGGAGGCTGTAGCAGCAGCTCACAGTCACAGTGGATTTCCACTCATGAAAAAGCTCTGGCTGCTTCATTTCTCATCTCATATCAGAGACTTTAATGCTTCACTGAAGCTGTACTGTGATGCTTCCATATCCCAGTGAGGCCTCCATAATGATTTCAGCTGTTCTGTACACACACTGTGTGCCCTGTATGGCTCAAAGTCTCTGCAGCCTGTTTTTATCTGCTATCATCAGATCTTCATCATCCTCATTCACATCCCTCACACACTCTACAGCCTCATCAGCACTGACTTCATCTTCACTGACTGATGGAGCACAACATGAACCTGTGGAGGCTGAAACACTGTCCTGTCAAACATCTCCCCGTCACCACTCCACTTCTGTCAGCCTTTAAATGAACCCTGCTCAAGTCTGTCACTTCTGTTTGGAGCCAAAAGGAAAAACTGTTGTTCAGTCGTTTGGAAAGACAACATTTCTGAAAGCACTCAAACTTCTTCACATTTGTCTTCAGACACATCCTGAACATTTAGGAACTGAAGAAAGTTTCAAACATCAAAGACCTGAAATATAGAAAAACAACTACAACAGCCGCAGTCAGTGAACTCACCTCAGAGTCTCCAGTCGACAGTTTGGACTCTCCAGTCCAGCACACAGAAGCTTCACACCTGAATCCTGGAGGTCTTTATTTCCACTCATGTCCAGCTCTGTCAGATGGGAGGGGTTGGACTTCAGAGTTGAGGCCACAACTTCACAGTGAGACTCTGAGAGTCCACAGTGAGTCAGTCTGTGATGATAGAAAATATAAAATGTGTTATTATAAAAGCAGAAAATCTGCATTATAAACACAGACTGAATGTATATGAAGACAAAACAGAGTGAGGTCATAATCTGATGAATCTGCTCTTCACATCTGTGCTTCAGCTCCTCTTACTGTGTTTGACATGACACAACGATTGAGTCTCTCTCAGACCTGCAGACTTTTAATGAGAATCTTTGTTTGGCTTTAATCTGCTTTTGGATTTTTCATGGATTTCATGGATGATTTGAGTGATTTCCAGCAGGACACTTAAACATGTCAGTGGACGTCCTAAAGAACATATTCACTGATATGAAACGTGTCATTGAACAGGATTAATATCAGTGGAAACATGGTGGAAACAGCTGTGACTGCATGGATGTGACACACTTCAAATCTGTTCTCCACTCTTGGATTTGGGATCCATGGAGCTGCTGCTGAGTCTGTACAATAAAGGAATGGTGTGGAAGGTTGCAGCGTACGGACACAAACACTTTGTGGTTACAATCTGATTTTATTTTCAACATTAAACTACTAACCTACACTGATCAATGATGCTAATGATCACATCTGGACTCACCAAGCCTTTCTGCAGTTCCTCACAGCTGGAATCAGTCTCTGTCGTCCCCGCTCTGATGTTTTGTACTTCTGCAGGTCCAACTCATCCAGAACCTCCTCTGACATCTGCAGCATGAAGGCCAGAGCTGAGCACTGGATCTCAGAGAGTTCCTTCTCTGATCTGTTCTCTGACTTCAGGAACTCTTGGATCTCCTGAAATAATGAGAGGTGGTTCATTTCCATCAGACAGTGGAAGATGTTGATGCTTCTGTCAGGAGAGATTTTATCACTGTTCATCTCCTTCAGGTTGTTGATGACTCTCTGGATGGTTCCTGGACTGATCTCTGTCTGACCCAGCAGACCTACTAAGAGTCTCTGGTTGGACTCCAGACAGAGGCCATGAAGGAAGCGAACAAACAGGTCCAGGTGGCCATTTTTACTCTGGAGGGATTTATACATGCCTTTAGTCAAAAAGACATCCATTGATGGGAAGCTATAAGACTTGAACATGTTCTTAAAAAAAGATCTGTTTTTGTATCCTTCTCGGAAATTCCCTAGAAAACCTTCTACCACCTCTGTCTTCCTGTTGGTGTGACAGTGGAACATGTAGACAGCAGCCAGAAACTCCTGAATGCTCAGATGAACAAAGCAGTAGACTGGTTTCTGGAAGATCACACACTCTCTTTTGAAGATCTCTGTACAAACTCCTGAGTACACCGAGGCCTCTGTCACATCCAGACCACACTGCTCCAGGTCTTCTTGGTAGAACATGATGTTTCCTTTCTCCAGATGTTCAAACGCCAGCCTCCCCAGCTTCAGAAGAACTTCCCTGTCAGCCTCCGTCAGCTCCTGTGGACTCGTCTCACGTCCCTCATGGTACTTGTTCTTCTTCCTCTTTGTCTGAACCAGCAGGAAGTGTGAGTACATGTCAGTCAGGGTCTTGGGCAGCTCTCCTCTCTGCTCTGTAGTCAACATGTGCTCCAGAACTGTAGCAGTGATCCAGCAGAAGACTGGGATACTACACATGATGTGGAGGCTCCTGGATGTCTTCATGTGGGAGATGATTCTGCTGGACAGCTCTTCATCAGTGAATCTCCTCCTGAAGTACTCCTCCTTCTGGGCGTCAGTGAAGCCTCGTACTTCTGTTAGCCTGTCAACACATGTAGGAGGGATCTGATTGGCTGCTGCGGGTCGGGAAGTTATCCAGACGAGAGCCGAGGGAAGCAGATTCCCCTGGATGAGGTTTGTCAGCAGCTGGCTGACTGATGACTTCTGTGTGACATCAGACAGCAGCTTCCTGTTGGTGAAATCCAATGAAAGTCTGCTTTCATCCAGGCCGTCAAAGATGAACAAAAGCTGAGAGACAGCCAGCTTCTCTGCTGTGACCTTCTGTAATGTTGGATGGAAAACATGGAGCAGCTCCAGAAGACTGTACTGCTCATCTCTGATCAGGTTCAACTCCCTGAATGAAAGCAGAACCACCACACTGACATGTTGGTTCTCCAAGCCCTCTGCCCAGTCCAGAGTGAACTTCTGCACTGAGAAGGTTTTTCCAACACCAGCCACGCCGTTGGTCAGAACCACTCTGACGGGTCTCTGTTGGTCAGGTAAGGCTTTAAAGATGTCCTGGCACCTGATTGGAGCGTCATGGAGGGCGTCCATCTTGGAAGCTGTCTCCAGCTGCCTCACCTCATGTTGGGTATGAACCTCTTCACTCTGTCCCTCTGTGATGTAGAGCTCAGTGTAGATCCTGTTGAGGAGGGTTCTACTTCCTGTTTCATCACTTCCTTCAGTCACACGTTCACATCTCCTCCTCAGACTGATCTTATGTTCATCTAAAACCTCCTGCAGACCAACATCTGCTGAAAGAAAGAAAAACAATGAGACTAAAGAGAAAGAAAACTCTTCAATGTCTGAACAACACAAGAAGTCCAGTTTTCAGAAATGAGTCCATCAGCAGACAGATGTTCAGTCTTACTTTGTACACAGCTGCTCTGACTGGCTGTCTGCAGTCCAGCTCTGCTTCTGGATCTTTCTCCACACTGTGCAGAAGCTCTGATGGTGACACAGAAAAGTCACAGTGGAGATACTTCTGTGCACCTTTGATTAGACTCATTATAAAAAGGAAAACAAAGTTTGAACACAGTCATGTTTCCAGTTCACTGACTTACATTTATTCCATGGACACTCACTCTAACCTGAAGCACAGCTACAACCCAACATTGTTGAGGCCTCATCTCCTCCTTTCCTGACTGTAGAGGTTAAATATGCAACAACCAACAAATAAAAGAATTTGGTTCATTTCAAAGAAATTCACACGGTGACCAAGTAAAGTAACCGTAGTAAAGGAGACAACATCCCGTTGATGGTGGGATTATTTGAAAGATTTGCTTTAGTCACGTCACCAAATGCAGTTGAACCACCCGTGGATCCATGTTTGACCATTCTACCACTCTGAGCTCTGCTTTTTAATCATTTTATTATTATCATCATTCATTTATTCATTCTTTGGAGGGGGGCTATTTCCTAATGCCGCCCTAATAAGCTGATGTTCAAGGGGAAATATAACAGAAACTCTTTCAGTGTTATTCATTAATAAATTAACAGATAAACTGTGAAGAAGAAAAAAACTGAGATTTAAAGGAGAGAGTGAGAAACTTGATCATCCATCCTCATAATACATGTTTATCAGTATCTGCTGTGACCATACTGCAGTAATAACTACAAGTCTACATTTCTGTGACTGTTGATCAATCACAGCAGGAATCTGAGCTCATCTCTGCACACAGAGCAGCTTCAGCTCTGGGATAAACTGCTCGCTTCACGTCCTTCTCAGCTCACAGACACTCATCCTCATATTTTCCTTTAACATTTGATGGTATAATTCATCTGAGTTTACACTTTATCTGCATAAATACAGAAAAACAGACCCAAACACCAGAAACCATCAGTTTCACCATGTAGAATATATTGTTGTTTCCTTTTAATTCAGAGAAAAACTCTGATTTGGATTTTCTCTGTTCTCTTTGCCACAGCCCATCCCAGCAGCAGCTGAAGCAGCTGACTGTCACAACACTGAATAACACTTTAGGAGGAATTTCAGAGGTCAGTAAAGCTCCAGGTTCAACATCAGTTAATTAATCATAGTTCATCATAAATGTTAACCTGGCTGGCACACATGTTAATGTTAGCCATTTAAATATTAGCAGTTAGCTGAGGCCACAAGAAGAAGAGGCCCTAGAAGAACAATGGATGATAAGATTAGATTTTCAAGACTAGGCAGAGACGTGTTTTCCTTTACTGTCTCTTACAGAGGAGGGAGCAGATACCAGACGAGGTCACGGAGGTACGGGGAGGACTCGCAGCAGACAGCAAGACTGCCACGTCCATGCGAGAGAGCGATGGCTACGATAATCTCTGTTTTTAAGATAAGATAAGAGATAAGATAAGATAGAACTTTATTAATCCCTCGGGTGGGTTCCTCTGGGAAATTCGACTTCCAAAAAGCACAGCAACGACCGAAGTTACAGTTACAGAATTGTTATATATATATATATATATATATATATATATATATATATATACACACACACACACACACACACACACACACACACACACACACACATATATAAATACAGAGACAAATATAAATAAAATATACAAAGGGGATAAATAGAATAAATAGGAATAAAAAATAAAATAAAAATACAATGTCTCCCTATATAATGTTGTACAGCCCATGTGAGGGTTATCCTCTCTGTGAACCAGATGCTTGATTTCACACAGAGGTCCACCAACTGAATTTGATCAGTTATGGAACGATTTACCTCGACAGGCTCCTTCACTCGCTGCTTTTAAACCTCCTTTAAAACACACTTTTACTCCCTGACCTTTGACCCAGTGTGACATGTTGACTCACTACCTCAGACAGCTTAAAATAGTCTTTTTGTTTTTTGGTGCTGCCTAAAAGAACCGTGAAATATCTGTCCTATATACAGTTATGTTCATATATTTTTGTGCTACATCAGGAAACTCAAAAACATAGTTTTTAATATTTTAATCCTTATTTTTAAAACTTTTTTTGTCATTTTTCTGAATAACACTTTAGGAGGAACGTCTTGATGCATTCTCAATCATCCAGGAAAGTAAATCTCCAAAAGTTGATTCTCTTCATCTGGACGTAGCGTAAATGTGTCCCAGCTGGACTTTTGTCAAAGCTGGAAAGGCTCCTAAAGAAAGTTACAGTCGATCCAGGAGAGAAGGACAACCGCTGCCTAAGAGAAAACCTGTAGCTATCCCATATGTGTCAGGAGTGTCGGAGCAGCTGAGTCGCATTTTTTCTAAACACCGGGTCTCTGTGGCTTTTAAACCCCAAAACACGCTGCGCCAAAAACTGGTCCACCCCAAGGATCGGGTCCCCCGACACAAACAGAGTAACATAGTGTACGCTGTTAAGTGCAGGACGATTGGCAGGATTTATACATCGGGGAAACCAAACAACCTCTGGCTACAACACAGAAGAGCCACCTCGTCAGGCCAGGACTCTGCAGTCTATTTACACCTACAGGCCAGTGGACACTCTTTCAATGATGAGGATGTAACATCCCGGACAGGGAGGAACGCTGATTTGAAGGCGGAGTCAAGGAGGCCATTTACGTGAAAAGGGAAAGACCATCTCTGAATCGAGGAGGGGCCTAAGGGTACATCTGTCACCATCTTACATGCTGTGATTGCAGCCATTCCCCAACTCTCTGTGAATGGGACTCATGACCATTGATCAGTGGTTGTTGATCAATGGTCATGAGAATTGCATAATTAAGATTAAGGAACAGACCTCACAGCCCATTGTTCCTTCAGTGGGCAGGTTTCAGTCATCATGCAAATGTCCTGTTTATAAGATTGAATCCTGCAGTCAGCTGAGACTGAAGGAGTCACCTGGATGAGAGACGAAATGTTTCTCCCACAAAACGCTACGTCCAGATGAACAGAATCAACTTTTGGAGAAAGAAGTTGAATCAGTATTTCAGCTTTAAGAGGGTATTTTAACACAAACATCAGTCCTTCTACTTCAGTATGTTTGACACTTTGTTTACGTCTAAATTAACTTTACTGTTAACCAGTTTTCATGTTTCTGTAATCCACCAGTGTGCTCATGCTTTTTTAAGTGAAAACATATTTTTAATGATCAAATATAATTATGTTTGTTATTTGTGGATTTTAAATGTCCTTGACAGAGACAGATGATGATCATTATCCTGCACTGTGGTCTCAGGTTTGGTCGAGCTAGCACAAAGAATGGCTATGTTGAACTTCCTCCTGGGATCTACACTAAGAAGTGAGTCCAACATTAGCAGGGTCTCTTTCCTTTATCTGGATTCACTTTAGCATTCACAGTCACGTGAAGCTTGTTATTAACTCGATAAGTCAACCCAGGGTTTCAGCTGAGCGCTCACATGAAACACATGGTGTTGGCAGCATCTGATCAATCATATTCATGGAGACGTGTATCAGCAACAGAGCAGCTGAGTTTGCAGAAGGAAGTCAAACTAAACCACAGGAACAATATGAGGAGATTACACACATAATAAAATACTAGCAGTAACACAGCTGCTGCAGACAAATCAGTCGTGTGATCGTGTGTGAGAGGAGAAGGACTGTAAAGGAGTTTGGTGTTAAAAGCTCTGTATGAATGTGGGAGACTTTGAAGGGCTTTAAAAAGGCCAATATAAAATAAAAGGCAGCAAAACTGCTGAGTGTGAAAGTCACCAGACTTATCAGAGCTCTGTGATTAAGACCTGTAAGAACACCTGTTTGTACTTGTTGGCATTATATCAAACACACACGTATATTAAGCCTTTGTTTGAACTCTGGTTGAATTTGTTACTTTCAGACTGTGAAACATCACAGAGGCTGCAGCTGCAGATCTTTTATTCACCTGGAAATTTACTTTAAATGTTAGATGGAAAATGTATTGCTCAGTTTAACCAAAGTAAGAACAAGAATCCATAAACCTTCATAAAGACAAACATCTCCCACAACATTGAGCTGCTGAAGTGTCACTGAAGGGAAAAACTATTTGTCCTCCTCCATCCAGCAACACCTGAAACACCTGAGTGGAAGCTCCTCCCTACACTGTGTTTGAAGCAAAGCACAAAGGAGACACCTGCTGGAGCAGCTGGAGTCCTACAGACACTCAGCCTCTTCACTACACAAACACCTCCTACAACATCCACTCTTTCCACTCTGACTGCTGTGTTTGTGGAAACACTCCAACACACACCGCTTCACATACCAACATAGAAATGTGTGAAAAAGAGCTGAGCTGATATTAAACATGAGGATTTATTCAGAAATACAGAGTCAGGAACAACATCTAGACACACATTACCTCTCAGCAGCAGAAGAACAGCCTTTAAAGTTTATACCAGCACCCATCGACACGTTGCTCTTTAAGGAAACACAGCTGGGTTCAGGTCCAGGAGATTCTGGCCTCTTATTGATCCTAAAAGAAAAACAATAAATGTCACAGCTTCATGAGACAGGAAGGAAAAACTGGAAATATTAAATTAAAGACATGATGAACAATCTCATAAAAATAATGTACTTACTCTTTGTCACATAACAGTCTTTTGTTAAAGTTTACACCAAAACCCTTCGACTCGTTGCTCTTTAAAGAAACACAGCTGGGTTCAGGTCCAGGCTCTGGATTAGTTTCAGGGTTATGTCCAGCTGAGCCTGGTACGCCCCACAGCTCTGGGCTTTAAAACAACACACACAGAGGTATGAGTGTGAATAATGATGGAGCAGTGATGTGAGTGCTGAGCTGTGACATGGAGAAGAGTCATGGACAGTTAGAGATGGTCATCTCACCTCTGAGCTTTGGTCTGGCTCTCATGTTCCCCACACAGAGTGCTTTTAGAGGGAGGGACTCCCTCCTCTCTGTCCTCACACTGATCCATGCTGCTCAGTTCACATCAGCTCACACACACTTTCTACCTTCACCTGCAGAGGAAACACAAATCATTCATGTGCACATCAACTGAGAGCTGCAGAGGTCGTGTCTGATGTGTTGGACTAACGTCCATCTGAGACGCAGCTTTCATCAGTTCACTACAAAAAGTGTCACAGAGCCCAGTTCAGCCTCCAAATCCTCCATTACTGTAGTCCTACAAAGCAGCAGGTCAAACATGGCTGCAGAGAGCAGCTTTATGTCAGTAACCATGTCCAGGACCGAGCTGACTGCTTACAGAGTTCATACTCTAACTGCTAGCTGCTCTGCTAGCTAAGCTAACTCAGTAACAGTGACTCTGACAGCAGTTACTGTGGAACAGCGGCCGAGCTCAGGACACATTCAGTGTGTTTAGTCTGAGTCCTGGACTCTGATTCAATGGATTCAATCCAGCTCAGAGTTTCATGTGTTCATCAGAATAAAATACATGTACTAATATAACAGAAGTAATGCTCTGAATGCAGGACTGTAATGGAGGATAAATAAGGTTTTTACAGCCTGAAAGAAACATTCAGTTCATATATTTGTAGACAGTGAAGCAGTTTTTAATACTGCAGCTGTTTCCTTCACCTGTGTGTGTGTGAGCCACACCTTCATGTGCTGCTTTAGAAATATGTGGTCTGACTGCTCAGACTGAGTCTAGGAGGAAAGTTCACACGCTGGAGAAAGTTTTGTTCCTAACTTTGTCAGAGTTCGGCTCCAAAGACAAAGAAGACGGAGCTCACAGTCTGTAGATGGTCCTCAGTGTGTGTGTGAAGCCAAGAGAGCACACAGGAGTGTGTTTATGTCAGCAAATCAGTGTGTGTGAAGAGTCTGAGGGAGTGTGTGAATGAGACTCAACACTGAAACCAACAGTCCAAGAAAAGCGTCTGGACTTCTTTAAGTTTAACTTAAAGAAGTCCAGACGCTTTTCTTTTTGTCTCCATAATGTCTCCATAATGCTGCAATGTTATCTGCCCCAGAAACACTGTGCAGAAGCTCTGATGGTGACACAGAAAAGTCACAGTGGAGATACTTCTGTCCACCTTTGATTAGACTCATTATAAAAAGGAAACAAAGTTTGAACACAGTCATGTTTCCAGTTCACTGACTTACATTTATTCCATGGACACTCACTCTAACCTGAAGCACAGCTACAACCCAACATTGTTGAGGCCTCATCTCCTCCTTTCCTCACTGTAGAGGTTAAATATGCAACAACCAACAAATAAAAGAATTTGGTTCATTTCAAAGAAATTCACACGGTGACCAAGTAAAGTAACCGTAGTAAAGGAGACAACATCCCGTTGATGGTGGGATTATTTGAAAGATTTGCTTTGGTCACGTCACCAAATGCAGTTGAACCACCCGTGGATCCATGTTTGACCATTCTACCACTCTGAACTCTGCTTTTTAATCATTTTATTATTATCATCATTCATTTATTCATTCTTTGGAGGGGGGCTATTTCCTAATGCCACCCTAATAAGCTGATGTTCAAGGGGAAATATAACAGAAACTCTTTCAGTGTTATTCATTAATAAATGAACAGATAAACTGTGAAGAAGAAAAAACTGAGATTTAAAGGAGAGAGTGAGAAACTTGATCATCCATCCTCATAATACATGTTTATCAGTATCTGCTGTGACCATACTGCAGTAATAACTACAAGTCTACATTTCTGTGACTGTTGATCAATCACAGCAGGAATCTGAGCTCATCTCTGCACACAGAGCAGCTTCAGCTCTGGGATAAACTGCTCGCTTCACGTCCTTCTCAGCTCACAGACACTCATCCTGATATTTTCCTTTAACATTTGATGGTATAATTCATCTGAGTTTACACTTTATCTGCATAAATACAGAAAAACAGACCCAAACACCAGAAACCATCAGTTTCACGATCAACGGGAAGTGGCTCAAACCTCACAGTTTCATAACGTCACCCTGAACTCCACTCACGGAGTTTCTGTCGCCATTGTAGTTTTTAAAGTCCCGTGATAAAGGCGGGTCTTTCTGTGAATCCGCACGCTCATTGGCTAATAGCTCGAGATTGACACATCGTTATCCAATGAGCGTGCGGGAACTTCCGACATAAAGTTGTTTCCTTTGAAAAACCAAAGTCTGATTATTTTTGCCTCCACTGACGGAGCCTGTTGTTCCCGCCACAGAGACACAGTAATGTCAGAGCGGTGTTAACACTCACCCTGCCTCAGCACAGCTCTCACTCTCCTCCTGCTCTCTCACACTAAACGGAGGCTCAGCTAAACTCACTTCCTCTCTACTTACAGGAAACCAGCGCTCAGAGGAGCCGACCGGCCTCACATTTCACCCACAGACACGAACAGCGTGGAATTATTTTATGTCATAAGAAGAAACATATTCATGTTAACACTCACCTGCCTCAGCTCCACCTTCCTCCTCCTGCTTTCACTTTCACTGCTGCTCCCTAAACACAGAGGATGCTGGGACTTGTAGTTGTTTCCTTCCGGTGCGGTCTTCCTCTTTGTTTGTTTGTGTTTGTGTTCAAGTTATTTCGATCATGTAAACATCAACAGAACACGTGAAGCCACACAGAGTTTGTATGTCGAGGTGGGTAGGAGGGTTTGAGGGTTTGGGGAGGGGTCAGAGGGAAGAGGTCTCTCAGTCTTGACAATCCACATTGATGGCATTGCATCTTTCAACGTGTTTGTGGGTCGATTTGGATGCTCCAGGTGTGAGAGCAGCCACTCAGCCTCTGCTGCAGATGTGTGTCACAAGTTCATCTAGTAGTGAGACGGTGGCGCAAGATGGCGAGATGAGCAGTCGCACGAATTAGGAGCTCGTTGAACTTGTCCCAGAATTTACTTTGTGTTCGTTATTGTTTCCACTCGAAAGTAGTAAAATGACTGCCCCAAGTATAGTTAAACCTGCTAAATTCAAACTCGACCTCAAAAAACAAGAAACAACATCGCCATGTGATGGAAAGGAAGACAGCAGAGAAGGAACGGATCATGACTACGTAGAAAAAACCTTGAAAAAAGAGTGGACGAGCAGCTAGCTGACCTGAGTGTGCAATGCAAGCAAGCTAGTACGATGCTAGCCAGCCTAGCCAAAGCGGTTCAGTTCAACTCGGAGGAGGTGAAAGAATGTAAACAAAAGGTTAAAGAGTTGGAGAGACGAAACGAGCAGTTGACCAAAGATAACTACGATCTCAAGGAGAGAGTGTGAGAGCAAGAAAGGTACAAAATGAGGTGGTGCCTCCGGATTAAAGGATTAGAAGAGAAAAGAGATGAAGGTGTCAGATCGCTGGTTATTGGAATTCTTGGCAAGATCGCACCTGATATGATATCAAAGCTTGAAGAATCTGTGGATGTGGTGCATAGAGTTGGGAAGAAGATTGAGAACAAGGTCCGACATATCATCATTCTGTTTGCTCTGAGACACGTGAAAGAGGAGATTTGGCGTCGCACCAAAGATTCGGCTGTCTGTAAGAACGGCGGTTTCCACTTCGCTGAGGTACTGCCGCGGGAGGACTGGGAAGAGAGGAGGCGGCTGTGGCCGCAAATTGAACAAGCCAGACGGGCTGGGAAACGGGCCTTTTTCCGGGGTCCTCATGGATACATCGAAGGACGGAGGATCATCGACGTTGAATGAAAGACTTGATGTAAGACTGTATACAGTGGAATATTATTAATGGGACAAAAGAGTTCTACTTAAAGTTAAAGGTTATTAGTCACTGAGTTGGTGACAAGTGTTACAATTTAAACTCATGTTTATATATTTTTCTTTTCTTTTTTTAAAAAAAAGTTATTTTCTTAGCATACTCTTATTATGGTTCACTCAAAAATTTCTTTTGGTTCATTAAACGTTCGGGGTTTGAAGGAAATTGTTAAGAGAAAGGCACTTTTTTTATTTTGCAAGGGGCAAAAATGTCACTGTCTGTTTTTACAAGAGACTCACTCTGTGGATGCCGATGTTACCTTTTGGGCTAATCAGTGGGGAGACAAGATTCTTTTCAGTCGTGGATCTAACAGATCTGGAGGTGTGGCGATTTGTTTTAATAAGTTCCCAGGGGAGATTATAACATATAAAGCTGATAGTGAGGGTCATTGGTCAACTGCAGCTTGAAGAGCGAAGGTATATTTCTAATTGTTACAAATCTTTATGGACATAATAACGAAGGTCAAAATAAACGTCTATTGGAAAATCTAACAAATGTTATTTCAGAGTTTAAAGTTATGTACCCCACAGATTACATCCTAATATGAGGAGACTGGAACATGACCTCAGATGAATGGATGGACAGATGGCCTCCTCGCTTAGGAAGGAGGCAACAGAATAACATTATTGAGAACTTTTCTAGTGATAATAATTTTACAGACATTTGGAGAAGTTTGAATTCTGGAGTTAAGAATTATTCATGGTTTAAACCTAATGGAGAAAGCAGGTCAAGAATTGATTATTGGTTAGTGAGCGATGACATTTTGAGGTGTACTTCACCATCTAAAATCTCCAAAGCACCCCTATCTGATCACTGTTTCATTGATCTTGTCTTAGAACCAACAAGGATGAAACGTAGTAGCAGGGGATATTGGAAATTTAATGCCAGCCTTTTAAATAAGGACAAGTATTGTGATAAAATTAGACATAAAATTACAGATATAAAAAATGATGACTCAGTAGTGGGTAATATACAGAAATGGGAACTTATTAAATTCAAAATCAGAGAATTCACTATAAAATTCTGCAAAGAACTGAACAGGGAAAAACGGGAATATGAAAGTAATTTACTTCGTGAAATAACTCAGTGCTGTAGTAAAGAAAAACTAAACGTGCAAGAAAAGAATAAATTGATGGAGTTACAAACTAAATTAGACGATCTTTACCTAGAGAAAGCCCAGGGTGCCTTTATAAGATCGAGAGCCAAGTGGATTGAGGCAGGTGAAAAGAACTCATCATATTTTAGTAAGCTGGAAAAGTGCAGACAGCAGAGAAATCTAATCTCAAGCTTGTTGATAAATGGGACTGAATGTAAAGATTTCAGAAAGATTGAAAAGGAAGTCTTCACTTTTTATTCCAAATTGTACTCCTCAGAATATTCAGCAGCTGATTCTGATAGTTTCTTTGATAAGATTCATAATCTCATCCCATGTATTGACAAGCCGTTCAAAGATCTGTGTGATTCAGAGCTTAAAATTGAGGAACTGGATTTGGTGGTCATGAAAATGGCATTAAACAAGTCCCCAGGGACAGATGGACTCACTACTAATTTTTATCAATTCTTCTGGAAGGACCTAAGAACTTTATTGTTTGATGCATTAAAGGAATCGATAGAGAAAAAAGAAGTGATGCCGAGCACGAAACAAGGGCTGATAACCCTGATCCCTAAATCGGGTAAGGATAAAAGAATTTTAGACAATTTAAGACCCATCACCTTACTAAACACTGACTATAAGATCCTGTCTGGAGCTGTAGCTGAGAGGCTAAAGAAAGGCATCTCAAACATTATCAGTGAAACACAATCAGGTTTTTTGAAAGGAAGACTAATTCATAACAATATTAGGCTGGTTTTGGATCTCCTTGAATACAGTGAATTAATCCAAGAGAGAGGGTACATCCTGTTCTTGGATTTTTACAAAGCATTTGACTCAGTTGAACATACGTTCATATTAAAAACTCTGCAGTCTTTTGGTTTTGGAGAGGAATTTATCAATGTTATAGAGATGCTATATAATGACATTAACAGCTCTGTTTTGCTAGAACATGGTACATGTTCAAGGTTTGAGGTTAATAGAGGGATAAGGCAGGGATGTAGCAGCTCACCACTTCTGTTCATCATGGTTGCTGAGCTGTTGTCTATTTTCATCATCATCATCATCAACTTTATTTATAAAGCACTTTAAAACAACCACAGCTGACACAAAGTGCTGTACATTGGAACTGTAAAATAAAATTACATGAGATATAAATAAAAAACAAATAAAAGAAGAGTGAAATCATTAATTAAATAACTACTGCATTAAAAAAGAAACTAAGTCTCACTGAGGTTAAAAGCCAAGGAATAAAAGTGGGTTTTAAGACGTGATTTAAAAGTGGACAGTGAAGGGGCCTCTCTAACATGCATGGGCAAATTATTCCATAATTTTGGAGCCACAATAGAGAAGGCCCTGTCCCCTCTGAGCTTCCTCCTGGATCTCGGTACCTCCAGGAGCAGCTGGTCAGCTGACCTGAGAGACCGACAGGGTATGTGGGGATGAAGAAGCTCAGAGAGGTAAGGCGGGGCAAGACTGTGTAGACATTTAAAAACAAACATAAGAATTTTAAAATTAACTCTAAAAGACACAGGCAGCCAGTGCAGAGAGGCCAGCACGGGGGTTATATGCTCTCTTTTTCGAGTTCCTGTTAGGAGTCGTGCAGCCGCATTTTGAACCAGCTGCAGACGTGAGAGCAATGACTGACTGACCCCCACATAAAGTGAGTTACAGTAGTCCAGGCGGGAAGAAATAAAAGCATGGATCACTGTTTCAAGGTGCTGCCTCGAAAGAAAAGATTTTAGTCTTGCCAGTCGCCTTAAATGATAAAAACTGGACTTCACCACTGCTCTGATTTGGTTGTCCAATTTAAAATCACTGTCCAACTTAAAACCAAGGTCAGTAACAACAGATTTAAAATAGACTTCCAGGGATCCTAAAACAACAGAGGAGGACTCACAGGGACCACTGGGTCCAAACACCAACACTTCTGTTTTCTTTTTATTAAAATTTAAAAAGTTTCGAGCCAACCAAGCTTTAATGTCATCTAGACATGTCAAGAGAGGTTTTATGGAGATGGCATCCTTGCGTTTTAGTGTCAAATAAATTTGGCAGTCATCGGCATAACAGTGAAATGAGATCCCATGCCTTCTAAGGATAGAACCCAGAGGCAGTAGATACAGAGAAAAGAGCAGTGGCCCTAAAATTGAGCCCTGTGGGACACCACATGACAGAGGAGCAGAAGACGATTCGTAACCGAGAAGGCTGACAGAGAAAGTTCTATCTGACAAATAAGACCTAAACCAATTGAGTGCAGTGCCACCAATACCCACTACATCATGTAATCGAGAAATTAAAATATTGTGGTCTACTGTGTCAAAGGCAGCAGTTAGGTCAAGCAAGACAAGAACAACATGGTTACCAGAATCACATGCCAGAAGGATGTCATTAAAAACCCTTAGTAATGCAGATTCTGTGCTGTGAAGGGTTTTAAAACCTGACTGAAAAACCTCAAAGATTCCATTTTCATCTAGAAAATCTTTCAGTTGACTAAAAACAATTTTCTCTAAAACCTTGGAGACTAAAGGCAGCTTGGAAATAGGCCTATAGTTCGCTAAAACTGTGTGATCAAGGCCAGGTTTCTTAAGCAGTGGCTGTACTACTGCATGTTTGAAATTTGCAGGAACCACACCAGAAGACAGACTGCTGTTAATAATGTCAAGGACATACTGTTGTATACTAGGAAAAATTTCTTTAAAGAATTGTGGAGGGACAGGATCCCGTGGGGAACCTGTGGGCTTAATATGGCGAACCACATCCTCTAAAGAGGAGAGCGTCACAAGCTTAAACTGAGTGAAAACAGCAGCGCAAGGGACAGAGACAGAGGGGTCAGAGTCAGGAGCTGTGATAAGAGCCCTGATGGTGACAACCTTTTCAATAAAAAAGTTCAGAAAATCATTGCAAATCTCAGGAGAAACTTCCAAACAGACATTCAAAGGAGTATTAAGAACAGTGTCAATGGTCCTAAATAACACACGTGGGTTATGACAGTTGGAAGAAATAATATTTGCAAAATATTCCCTTTTTGCCTCTTTAACAGTGTTCTGGTAGCGATGCCAGCAGTCTTTGAGAATTTGAAATGATACATGCAGTTTATCCTTTTTCCACCTCCGTTCTGCTCGACGACATTCCCTCTTAACAGCACGACTGCTCTCATTAAACCAAGGCTCAGGTTTAGCCTTAAGCTGCCTGGTTTTTAAAGGAGCCACAGAGTCCATGATTTTTTGACAGCAAGAATTAAACCAGGAATGTAGGTCTTCTGTGTCAGAGGAATTATTTTGATTAAAAACAGTCACATTAAGGGGTTAACTGTGATGGGTGAACAGATAATAATCAGTCAGCTGGCAGATGATACCACCCTGTTTCTAAAAAATGAGGACCAGATTCCTTTAGCCTTGCAGGCGATCAACCATTTCTCCAAAGCTTCTGGCCTACAGCTGAATATTAATAAATGCAAAATTCTAGCTCTGCATGAGTGTCCCCTGCAAGCAATAAATAATATGCAGATCAAAAAAGAGGTGAAGTATCTGGGCATTGTAATTTGCAAGGATAAGACATCAACAGAAAATAAGAATATCTGTACCAATATAGAAAAGTGTAAGTCAATTTTAAACATGTGGCTGCAAAGGGACATAACTCTGTTTGGGAGAATCTTGCTAACCAACATGGACAGTCTGTCCAGACTCATCTATCCAGCCTTTTCTCTGCCCATACCTCCAAAACTAATTAAATCTATAAATACTCTTAATTTTAGGTTCATATGGAGGAACAAATGTCATTATATAAAGAAAAATGATGTGATTAAGAATTATGAAGAGGGTGGGGCTAATGCCACTGACTTTGATGTTATGAATGGTGTACTAAAATTGAAATGGTTAAGATCTTTCATTAGGAACAAAAATTCCTTTTGGAACATTATTCCCAATGTGATTTTTGGCAAAATGGGTGGAATAGACTTTTTGTTACGTTGTGACTTTGATTGCAGTTCGTTACCTGTTAAACTCTCAGCTTTCCATCAGCAGGTCCGTCTCTACTGGAAATTAATCTATAAACATAGCTTTACTCCTCACAACACCCCTATATGGAACAACAGGTATATCCGTTTGTGTAGGAAATCTGTGTACGTGGATGAATGGAGATCTAAAGGGATTTGGGCTGTAGCTCATTTTATGGATGATAATGGGGTCTTACTAAAACATGAGACGTTTTGTGAGAAATTTGATGTAAGATGTACTGCTAAGAGATATAAATCCCCAGTGAAAGCCATCCCAGTCCCTTTGAGATCAATGATAAAAGAAGATATTGTGCACTCTAAAATTTCTCCTGGACTGAGGCAGCTCTGCATAGCTGGAGTTGAATTTGGTGACAGCAGGTTTACAAACAAAGTGATCAGGAATATTTTGATAAATGAAATTTGCCCAAATCCGGTTAAAAGAAATTATATCCTGAAAGAATTTGAGAGGTTAAGGCGATAAGACAAAAGTATATTTCACTTCCTCTTTCCCCTAAAGTAAAAGAGGTTCACTTTAAAATCATTAATGAGGTTTATCCAACCAATGAATTCTTAAGACGGAAATTTAACTTAGATGTGAACGCCTGCACATTTTGTGAAAATGATATTGAAAGTCTGGATCACTTGTTTTTCTACTGTGAATCAGTGCACTCCTTCTGGACTGACATGTGGAGCTGGCCATTTACCATTTACCATTTAAAGAGTTTAATCTATGTTAAATAAAAAAATAAAAACCTCCCTATTTTATAAGCATGACTGCCCTTTTTTGCTCATGTTATTTTTTGCCTTTGGTTCAAATCCTTCAATGACTGTTCTTTCTTTTTGTGCTAACTCTTTTAGCTTTGTGCTTATTGTTTTTTTTGTTTTTGTTTTTTGTTTGTTTGTTTGTTTGTTTTTTTCTTGCTATAATGCTCAACCGAGGATGTAACATAATCGGTTTAATGACGGTGCTGTGTATGTTATACTGTTGTTTGTAAATAAAGTTAAAATTTAAAAAAAAAAAAAAAAGTTCATCTAGTAGTAGGCTATGGCACTTGGCCACAGGTGGCAGCAGTGGACTGGCCTCCATGTGAGACTGCTCCAGCTGCTATGTGATAGTCCAGCTGCAAACTGAAGATCATATGCAAGTTTTGGAAATTAAACTGTACAATATAAAGCGCCTTGAGGCGACTGTTGTTGTGATTTGGTGCTATATAAATAAAATTGAATTGAAATTCAGAATATTCTTAACTTAGCTTTAAAACCAACCCAATCTAACTCTCCTCCACACTCAAAAACAAAGACAAACCAACTGACACATCTGAGTCCACACAAAGTAAACTGCACACTTTAGTTGTGAAGCGAAAACGCTGAAATCGCAGTAATAACACGCACGAGGGGAACGATAACGAAGACCAGATGCTCCTGATCGTTACTCTTGGTGTCCTGTGAACAGCATCGGCGTGGTGTTAATGGTTTGCTTTTGTTTTGGCGAGCGCCCCGTGAATGAGAATATGACCAGGTAAACCCGCGACATTTTTAAATAGTTTGTCGTTCAACAGCAACAAGACTGACGGAGTGTGTTTGAGGAAACCTCACAAATGTCACAGATGAAATATTTGGTGTTTATTTGCTGGTTTGTCGGTAGCAGCTCCTTCAAAGTAAGTCTACCACACATCTGTTTGACCAACGCCAGTTGATTTGGATCACCGGTCCAAACAATTTGAACGATTGTTGTGTTACCTTTTGTGTTGAGTTTGACTGATATTTGCTGGATAGCAAATGTTTTAAAGCTATGCAACCTTTATCTGCACATAGCAGTTAAACTGTTTAGATCAATCTTTATTGATAATATACATTATTTATTTATGAATTACTGTGTACACAAGAATAAGTTAATGTATTAAGTTAAACTGGCTGAAAGTTTTGTATTATTCTTGAGATTTTTTTTTTTATTGGCCCTGTTTAGTTACAGGCCAGGTGACCCTTTAGGGGTTTAAAATGCCGAGCCAATGAACGGCTGGGAGCAGGAATCTTTCTTCACTGAAGCTTCCACTTCCACGGGTCTGGTAGGAAGTTGTCCAAGCCAACAAAACAAACAGACAAAAAATCCATCTATCAATCACCTGGATCACCTGTTGAGAAAGAAAAAAGAGAAAACAAGCAAACAAAAGAGAGCAATATAATAAACAACATCACCGCGATGATCTATGTGAATATAACTGTAAATATTGAATATTATTGTGCAGCACGTAAGATCGACAGAGTGACCGAGCCCCAGGCTGAGAGGCCAAAGGCACCCCACCCCCGAAGGAGCCCGAGCGAGCCCCAGGCTCCAGGCCCCGACAAGCAGTACCTGGACGCCCATCCCCGGACACAAAGAACCACCAACGCACCGATGTCTGAGGGCGTCTGCCACTGGCAGGGGGAGTGGTGGGGGGAGATAGGCCTCCATACCTTGGAGGGCCTGAGGTGTCCCCAGAGAGGTGGCGTCTGATACCCGACCTGACATATGGACACAGACAAACAGGCACACACAGATACAAACATCCATTCCCACCCTCGTGCTCTCATATGCACTTACTCAGCAGCAGGTAAGCGCATAGCCCCTCCTGGTAGCCCTCAATGTCTACGTGGATTTAAAATTGAGAGGTGGGCAACGGCGCCAGGGGTGAGGTCGTACACCCTGATGGTCTTCTGGATGCCGTGTAGCGTGCCCACCCCCAAGGTCCTATATGTATGTGTTATGAGAGTGTGAGTAATGTGAATGTCTAAGTTGTGGGATAAAATTGAGGCACAGGCAGCCAAAAGGGGACAGAGGGGGGATGCCTCCCCTGCACCCTGGTGACACACCTTTACCCCAAGGCCCTGCATGTGTGGGTGATTGTGGTGGAGCGGGAAGAGGGAGGCAGCTGGAGATGGGGAGGGAAGGAAAGGAGGGGCAAGCAGCATCGCCCGGCCCCACAGAGCCCAGGACGGCCCACCCGATCCCACCACAGAGAAAACTTCACGCACCCTGTCATCCACTCATCCTCCAGACTACACAAGACATAGACACCCAGGCTGAGTTCTTCCTCCACCTCTCCTGTATCTCCCCCACCTGCAGAGTGAGTTCCTGGAGAGAGGAGACCTCCTGCAAGATGTAACAGCCTCCCCCACCAGTCTTCCATACAAACGTTAGACATGCAAACACTTAACACAGCAACACTGAAAGCATTTGAGTGTAAATTTCATTCAAATCAAACTTTATACACAATTACAATAATGGAAAAAAGACTAAATATTAAAACACTACAACCTCCGAAGAAACAAATAAAACCAATCACAATCAACATCAAAATATGATCATAGAAAAATAGAAGAAGAAGAAGAAGACAGCTCCAGCACCGCCCACGACCCTGAAAAGGAGATGTGGAAGCGAACGGATGGATGGAAAAATAGAAGAGACATATCATACAATTCATACACGTTCATGTGATATCTTTGGGTTCAAAAACACAATAACCTTGAATCCTTCTTTTAAATTACATTTAAATTTCAGCTGGCAGCAAAGAAATTAATCAGAAATGAACCACAATTAATCTGCAGCTTCATCAATGTGATGCTGAGTTTCTGACTGAGATTGAGTCTGAACATGTCTGACTCTGTGAAACAGTCAGAGTGTTTCTCTGACAGCAGGAGCCTCTTTACACTCAGCTTCACACAGACGAGCTGAGGAACGATCAAGCAAACTTCTTCTTCTGTCATTTTTAACAGCAGCTTGCATCCAAAGATGTTGCACTACTGCCATCTCCTGGCTTTTACTCTTACTTCTCCTCCAGATCCTCAGATCCTCTTGATGACATCAGTATTTCTCAAAAATGAAAAACCACTCCTTTCACCTCATCAGGACTTAACTGATTAACCACTTTTTCAAACGTAAGTTTCATTTCACCACCAGTTCCCACCCTCAACACTCTCCTTTGACTTCTATACTTCCTGCAACTAACAACCACATGTTCAACCGTCTCCATAGCATTACACCATCACATAACCCAGTCGGATGTTTCCCCATCATAAAAAGAGAACCATTCAGAAAGCAGTGACCTGTTTGTATTCTCCTGCTGCCTATTTAACCCACTACTCCTCTTAACTTCTATTGTGTTTTGTACCCCATGTCTCCCTTTTGTTCCATTATCCCATGCCATTCTCCAGAAGTTCTTACTTTGTGTCCAAACTATTCTTTTCCCTCAGATTTCAACAATGGTATCTGCACATCTATGTCTACTTTTTTAACAGCTGCTTTAGCCAACCTATCTGCTCTTTCATTACCCACAATACCTCGGTTGAGGGCGTCAGACCAGCACAGTCTCTTTCAGCACACATGGATATTTCATCAGTCTCATAGACGCTGAGAACAATTTGTGTATGAGACTAAAGAAACAGTCCACACATAATTGAACAAAAGGCCTCTAAAGTTCTGTGGTTGCCACATTTCCACATGACTGTTTAATTACAGCAAAAACCATCATTATAATTATCTTGATTGATATTGTAATCTCAGTTTTCAACACAACTGTTCATTAACTTAAACAATGTTACAAGATAAATATATATTCTTAGTGCTTATTTTCTGATTAGATTGTTTTATGTATTTTAATAAGAGAGGCCTTTATAAACCAATCGCAGTGTGTGTCTGGCAGGAAGTGAAGCAGGAAGTCTGAATATAGCTTGTGAGCTTGTGAGAGACGTTTCAAAATGAAAACAGAGGAATTAGAGAATGAAAGTGCAAAGTAATAGTAATGAAAATGATATTAAATAAATGTCTTAGTGTGTTAATACAGGTGCCATGGACTTGCTCAACCTCCTGGAAGAATACAGCAGAAAAATGATAGATTAACAGAATTGGGACGAAAACAGGCTTTGGTTTAAAATGTCACAGCTTCACCTCTCATCCTGTCCTTATCCTGAGAAGAAGCTTAAAGGACAGTTAATCTCCTGATGAAGAGAGAAGACAGACAGAACAACACCGTGGACTTGAAGAATTAACAGCAGGCAAAAAGACAGTGCACCTGACCTAAAACACTGAAGGGTCCAGCAGCATGTATGTTGATGGAAACATGCGCTCTGAATTACAAGCTGGAAAGTGTACCAGTGACATGACTGTGTGAAACCACTGGATGGGACAGTCTGAGTCTCATATTTGCCATGCTGGGAGTTAAGCGCCAAGAAAAGACTGAAAAGAGGAAGAGAGAATGAAGAGAGAAGAAGAAACAGCTGATTTGGGCCTGTGTTTGATTTGGGAGGCCACACAGGAAGTTGAGAGAAGAGGGGACGAGGACCGGTGAGAGGTGAAGGTTGGACGTGTTAAAGTGACAGCATAGGAAAGTTGGGTTGAACATTGAGGCTGAATTTGTGGGTTTAGAAACATCCAGAGCATCACAACAGAAAGGTAAAGAAAAAAAGAAAAGAGAGATAAAGAAATAAATAAACTAATAATACATAAATGAATAGAAAAATATAAAACACACATGTAGAAATTGTCACATGTGAAATTGTTTTTGGAGAGAATCAGAAGTGAGACAGTTTGAATCCACAGTTCAGCGCAAAGATGCAGGAATTAAATCTGATTATAAAAACACATCGAGGCAACGAAGACCAGCTTACACTCAATATTAATATGAACACACAACATACACGCAATGAAGACATGCTTACACTCATGAATGTGAATACATGACATAAATGCTGAATGGTGTAGATTTAACACACTTAAAGGCTGAAGCTGAGGAATAACTCAGGAAGTTGCAGGACAATAGAGCGACTTTTGTGACAAGGAAAAAGAGACTGGGAGGACCAACCAGGGATTAGAAGCTTAAAGCAGGTTTAAAATAGTGAGTTAGAAGTGGTTTCCAGCTGATTGAGCAAAAGAAGTGACGACTGTAGAAATAAAAATAAAATAATAATAATTGAATTATGCAGCAATGTTTTGAATATGCATTTCTGTTGTCAGGGCAACTTCTCGAGATGTGACTCAATATGCAAATTAGTTGAATGAGTGGGGACAGAAAAAAAAGAAAAACTCAAGTTTCCTGTCTGAGACATGAGTGAAGTTTGCATTGAGAGAAATATATCTGTGACTGTGTGAGAAGAACTGTTTGGTAAAATATATGATAGCAGCCGCAGGACAATTAAATAAAGTCTGTGACTAAGTGCAGTCGTGCAGATTTGGAGAAGAAGTTTATAATTTAGTGATGACACATTGTTATAAAGTGTTTAGAAAGGGCTTAATGGGAATATTACTGTTGGGCAAACTGTGCGGCTTTAACAAGATTTTCTGTGTATTTAGCAGGTGAAACTCTGTCAGCTGACTTCAGACTGTCAGGAAGCTGAAGAACCTGAGGCCAACCACTGAAACATGATGTGGGCAAAATGAACAGAGGGAGGGATTTTAAAGGTGAACATTTAGGACTTACTGCAAATGTTACTATGTCAAAGTTACTGTGACTCAAACAGAGGAAATTTTGATTTTCTTATTTCCACACCCAGCATGTTTTGGGTGTTATATGCTATTAAATACTTTTAAATAAATTAAAAAGTATTTAATAGCATATAACACCCAAAATATGCTTCGGTTCACATTTAACTCCAGAAAATCATCAATCAAAACATGGATATTACCTGACCACAGATTCGTGGTGACGTCACTGCTCTTTTAACTGTTCGGTGTCTTTGTTTGTTTGCTGGTTGTAGAAATGGTTTATATGAGCTTTGAGCTGAGAGTCAGAGGTTTCTGTGGACACTGCTCATGTCGGCACTTATATTTCTGACCTTTTCTTATAACCGATTAAACATGATCTCCTCCCTTTTGCCCCCATTTTTGGTGGTGTAGGTACAAATGATCAGGCATGACATTCTCATAATAAATAAGATACTGCAAATAATTATTTCTGCATTTGTGCGATTGAAGTGAATTGAAAATGTGTATGAAATGACACTGTTTTAAAGATTTGGCCTAAATAATTTTGGAGTGAATGAGTCTAAACATGATGACCTAACTAGTGATACCCTGACACACACACACACACACACACACACACACACACACACACACACACACACACACACACACACACACACACAGCATGTTATGCCAGTTTCAGCTGAAACTATGTTTCAAACCATGTTCCGGGTTTTTAGTTCACCATTTATGAGGCTTCAAGAAGAAAATAAAAGACAGATCTGAATGTTTGAAAATGTTTTGGAAAGATTCTGTAAAGATGAGATGAAAAATACTCAAAGGATAAATTTAATTGGCTTATTATTTAGATAAGTTGAAAAAAGTTAAACAAGCAAGTAAATGAAGAAACAAGGCAGAGGAGAGAAAAGCCCAACAATCCCCTCTGAGCAAGCAGTTGGCGACAGTGGGGAGGAAAAACTGCCTTTAAACGGGCAGGAACCTCCGGCAGAACCAGGCTCAGGAGGGGACAGTCAACGGCCGGGACTGGTTGGGGGGGTGAACAGAGGTGGAGCAAGACGAGGCTACATCAGGTGAGGAAGCAGTAGCGTCTCTCCTCCGGAACAAGTGGAACCATTTTTTCTTTTTTTTCATGCACTTTTCCACGAGCGCTTTTTTCTCCAGGATGAGATTTCTCAGCTCATCGATGGTTTCTGCGTTTTGTTCTTCAAGTTTCTCACATCTTTGTTCCACCTCTTCCAATGTTGCTTGTTGTTCTTCAAGCTTGTCTTTGAGTTGTTTGGATGTTGCCTCCTGTATCAGCTTGTCCTTGTGCATGTCTGCATTTCTCTGTTGGACCTCTTTGTGCTTGTCTTCTAACTGCTTGTTTCTTTTCTGGATTTCTTGGAGCGTGAGCTGCAGGTCTTCATGTATTTTGTCTTCTTGTTGTTTTTGCGCCTGCATTTGAGTGTATTCACGCTTCAAGTTATTGAATTCCACCAAAATCCCCTTAACGAGCTCGGAGTTGTTTCTCGCTATCTGATCGATCCTTCTCTGCATCTGTGAGCAGCGTTTCTCCAGTTTGTCCTTTTCTTCTTCCACTTTAGTTGCTTTGTCCTCCAGCTGATTACAAAACTCTTGCAGTTTTAGATTTTTAGACTCAAAGTCCTGGACGACACGTTTTCCTTCTTTCAGTCTTTCCTGCTGTTGATCTTTCTGTTGAAGAAGGTCTTTATTTTGGCGCAGTGTTTCATCCAGGCTTTCTTTCAGCATGCGGTATTTTTCCTGCATGCTCTTCAGTTCGTGCTGCATGTCTCGTTGCTTTTTGTCCTGCTCTTCCTTCTGTTGGAGGAATTCTTTCTTTTCTTCCACAGCTTCATGGAGCTGTCTTTGGAGGAGCCGATTTTTTCGGTCCATGTATTGGAGATCCCGTTGTATCTTATCAGTCATCGTTTTCTTGTCTTGGAGCTGGTTGGTCATTTCTTTGAGTTCTGCACGCTTTTGCCTGTTTTCTTTAATGAGGTGCACAATCTGCTCTCGGCTCTGAGCAAACTTGATTCCCCAGCCCTCATTAATAATTTTTTATGTCCGGCTGGCGCTGTTGTCTGTCTTCCAGCTCTTTATTTTGGGCTTCCATTCGTCTACATTTGTCCTCCAGTTGAAGTTTCTCTTCTTCAATTTGTTGCATTTTTTTCTGGAGAAGGTAGTTTTCCTTCCTACTCTCCTCTAACGCCCTTTGGAAGGATGAGGAGCCATTTGGGGAAATTGGCCGGCCACGCCAGGAAGGAGAGGCGGCGTAATCTTTTTGAATTGGTTGTTTTTTTCTTGGAAACATGTTGGAGTTTCTATACGATGACTTTGAAGAGCTTGTGGTGAACGTTTTGTAGGCTGCAAACACAGATGCTGCTGAAACGAACTAAAACTTGCTGTTTCTCACCCCTACTTAAGGAAAAACATCAAAGGACTTAAGATTCTTAAGATCTATGACATCATCACTCCCTAAGCCAATGAGATTGTCACAAGACATTTTGGAATGGGGTATTTTTTTTTAAACTGTTTTCAAACTTAACTTAAAATTTCAGTGTTTCCTGGTTGTGGACTATTGGTTAGTCCAGCCGATTAAGAAATTAATTGTCACAAACATCACTAATATTATATAACAGACGACAGAAAACACGAGTTTTTTTTCTACTCAATAGAGGTATAATAAAAGTTTTTTTAATTATCCTACTTTTTATAAAAGAGAACATTTATTAAAGATTATGTATTTAATTAAAAAACTCTGTTCATCTAAAGCAGGGGTCAGCAACCTTTAAGACCCAAAGAGCCAAAGAGCCATAATTGGCCTATCTGGGGTTGAAAGGCTCGATAAATGCACGGCGTTTCGCCGGGTACACCGGCTTCCGCGAGTGTGACGCTTATTTTGAGCGATGAAAAAATAACAAAATATAATTTTATTTGTATATTGCAAAATCACAATAATCTTCCAATTTAGAACTACAAGTTAAAAAAAGAACTAACATAAATAAAATACACTTCAGCTAATTTATTTTCACAAACCACGCGGAGCCGCACTATAAGGACTAAAGAGCCGCAGGTTGCCGACCCCTGATCTAAAGGGTTTAACAAAAAGGGGGAGCTTCCTGCTGGAAATTGAAATGTCCCCATGTCCCCACTGGGCGATCGTGGCTCAAGAGTTAGGAGTTCGCCTTGTAATCGAGCCCCGGCTTGGACAGTCTCGGTCGTTGTGTCCTTGGGCAAGACACTTCACCCGGCAAGACACTTCACCCGTTGCCTACTGGTGGTGGTCAGAGGGCCTGGTGGCGCCCCAGGGTGGCTGTAGCTACATCACCAGTGTGTGAATGTGTGCGTGAATGGGTGGATGACTGAACGTGGGTGCTTAACTAGTTAAAAAAACAAACAAACATCTGTCTCTTATTTTTTATGTCACACAGGAAAGAAGCTTCAATGTCTGATGAGAAGACATTAATTTGTTGGTGTTTGTGGTGTTTGGTGCAGTTTTCTTGTTCTCTGGCTTGTTGTTTATTTACAGTGGAGATGAAGATCTCTAACAAGTTGATTTGTTCACATTTGCACATCTTAATTTTTAAGAGGAATGTGTTTTTTGAGTTTGTACACTATATGCATGTAAGGCAACCGTTTCCTTTTTCTGTATTTTTGTGTGCTGCTCTTTTAACAAAAGGGGAACAAAAGACATTTAAATCGACCTCAGATGATTTGTTTAAATTTTTACAAGGTCTTACTGAGGTGATGCAAAGTGAAACATGCTTCTTTTTTGGTAATGTGCTGGAAAAGCTTGAAAATTGACCTTGAATGTGCTTAAAAAGTGCTTGAATTTGACCCTAAAAAATGTGTATGAACCCTGCATATATTGCAGTATTTACAGTTTATAGTAGGAATTTCATGGCAACAGCTAATCTTTATTTTGTTTACTGGGAAATGAAATGCTGCCAATTCACAAAGCTGTGCTTCAGCTGCACTTCCTGTTGTAGACTTGTGATGCACACAGGCTCTGTTCCAGCACTCAGCATGTTCTTCCTTATTTGCTCCACCAGGGGGAGCTCCTAAACTATGACATCCTGATAGGAGTGAACCAGGGAGAGGGGCTGAAGTTTGTGGACGACAGTGAGGACAACGACGGCATCTCAGCTGCGGCGTTCGACTACACCATCTCCAGCTTTGTTGACAACCTCTACGGCTACCCAGAGGGTGAGGACGCCACCTCTGTACACTGCTACTTTTTCAGTTATTCCATTTTACAGCCTCCTCTCACTTAACTGCATTTTGCAGCATCATCAGGTTTTGTCTCATTAGGAGCCGCGTTTGTTGATTTGTTCGTTTTTTTCTGTTTGCTGTATTCATTAAAATAAACGGATAATCGTCAAAATGACAAATGTGGACAATTATCAAAGCTTACATTACAATTCTGACAGCTTGAGTTCACATGAATTTTCAAAAGAATATCAAAACCTGTGAAAGTGCTTTAAGCGTTTAAAACATGCGAGTAAAGAATGGAATCAGTAACATGTGAGCCCAGTGAAGTGCATCAAACAAGACGAGCGTGCTAAAGAGAGCCACTCATCCACATCACGGCGTGTCTGCGCCTTAACCTTTGAGGCTCTGTGGGCAGTAATGCTATCATCCCCCAGGTAGTCGGCTCCCAATCTCAGTGTCGGTGTTTCTGACAGATCGGCCTGCGAACCCCTCACAGCCGGACCACAGTCACAGTACAGACATGTTTGGATAATGCAGTCATGCTTCCTCTCTGCTGCCTGTCACTCCTTCTGTTATCTGAAAGACTTTTTTTTCCTCTCTAGATTTCTCACTCACTTCCTGTTTACGGACCACCAGTGGGTGGCACCAGCTGTGGCCACTGCCAAACTCCATGCTGAGTTTCAGTCCCCAGTTTACTTTTACACGTTCTACCACCACTGCCAAACCGAGACGCGGCCCGAGTGGGCCGACGCCGCGCACGGAGACGAGATACCTTACGTGTTCGGCGTACCGATGATCGGTGCCACGGACCTGTTCCCGTGCAACTTCTCCAAGAACGATGTGATGCTGAGCGCTGTGGTCATGACTTACTGGACTAACTTCGCAAAGACTGGGTAGGCCTCATGTCACAGTAGTGTAAACTGTACACGTTACTGTATGTTCTCTGACAGCCTTCTAGTCATCTTGAATACTTGAATCTGGGTTGCTAGTTTAATTCCCGTGTGGCTTTGAAGAATTGAACATACTGGTTCACCAAAAGCATCCAGATCCCAGAGCAGCCGGTTGGTCTTAGATAGTTTAAAGGTTGCACAGAGAATGGGCCTCCTGTCTGTATTCAGTGTATTGATGCCACATGTTACTTATAATGGAGACTGAATATAACTTTGAACTGAAACGTTTAACCTTTATGCTCCACCAGGGACCCCAACCTGCCCGTCCCTCAGGACACCAAGTTCATTCATACCAAGCCCAACCGCTTCGAGGAGGTCATCTGGACCAAGTTCAACTGGAAGGACAAGCAGTACCTTCACATCGGTTTGAAATCTCGTGTCAGAGACAACTACAGAGCTAACAAAGTGGCCTTTTGGCTGGAATTAGTCCCTCATCTTCACAGCCTGCACGACGTGCTCTTTCCCACCACTACGCGCTCCCCCGCAGGCCGTGACCCCGGCACCATGAGGCCCAGAAACAACGTTCCTCGAACCACTCGTCATCCTTACCCTACCTTCCCATCAGATCCTGAGCCCGAGGGCTCAGAGCGCCCGCCCCAGGACCTCTTTCCCAGACACACCCGCGACTACTCCACCGAACTGAGCGTGACAGTTGCAGTTGGAGCGTCGCTCTTCTTCCTCAACATCCTGGCCTTCGCCGCCCTTTACTACAAGCGTGACAAGTGGCACGAGATGCGCCGGCACCGGCTGTCCCCTCAGCGGGGCGGCCCCGCCAACGACCTGGCTCACAGCCAGGAGGAGGAGATCATGTCCCTGCAGATGAAGGACTGGGAGCACGACGCTCACCACGACATTGAGCCCCTGTGACCCCACGACATCCTACGGCCCGCCTGCCCTCCCGACTACACCCTGGCGCTGCGCCGCGCCCCCGACAACGTGCCGCTGATGAAGCCAAACACCATCACCGTGATCCCCAGCACCATCACCAGCATGCAGCCTCTTCACGCCTTCAACACATTCCCCTCCACCGGCCACAACAACACCCTGCCCCACCCCCACTCCACCACCAGGGTATAGTAGGGACAGGCCCGACACAGCGCCACCTAGGGACCAGGAACACTGGCTCTGCTACCGCTCTGGAAGGGAGGCCTCTAGACGTGGGCCTTCGTTCTGTCCTCTTATTCTCTTCTTTCTCCAAAAGCAACTACACCTGCTGCGTCATGTGCTGTGAAACTTGGCAGCTCCCTCCACTGGTGGCATGTGGAGGTGCAACTGAAGTGTCCAGCAGCAGATGAGCAGTTTGGGGTGGGTGACTCAGATCTTTCAAAGATACTGTTTTCAAAGACGGTCTGCTGTTTCCAGGCTCAAGACCTCCAACATTTGTCAAAGGGACGAATGCTCTCTCGCTCCTCGCTGTTTTCTCTTTTTTACGTTGGCGTCATCTCTTTTTCCATCTCCTGTGTGTTATGTGCACATTATGCTTCTCTTTTCTACATCCGTGTTTTATTACTGCTCTCTTCCTCTCATTTGACACGCCTCCCTCCTGCTCTTCTCTAAAAATTCCCGATCTGCTGAGCAGTCTGGAGGGGGGAGGCGTACACTAAACATATAACTATGAAAACACTGATATCTTTCATTCGACCAGCATTTTTAGGTGCCAAGTAAGTACTGCTGTGTTTCATTTCTCATCGAGGGAGAAGAAAAACGAAAGAAAAATAGAGTTTCGCTATTTACCGTCAACTAACAGAGTTCTGTCATGTTCTCATGACAAAGTGCCAAACTGGCCTCAGTCGTGATTTTCTTTCTTCCATCTTCTCTCTTTTTGTTGTTTTGTTTGAAGCATTTGTTAAATTGTTGTTTTTTATTGTGTGGAAAGAATTTTTCTGAAAATATAGATATAGAGAAATGATATTATATATAGTTCTATATAAAATGTGTACAAAGGAGAAAGTATATAAAAGGGTTTTCTCAGTGGGGGATCTATGCATGAATTATTTTTAAAGACGCGGGGAAAAGGACACTGTACCTGTCGATGCACGTTTCCCAAAATCTAAACGAGTCATATCGCTCCATGTTTGCTACTTTTGGTTTTTGGTTTTCTCCCGCAGAGTAAGAGCATCGCAGGAGCATCGCAGGAGCTCCTGAAGTCAAACGACGCCTCCCAGCACTCATTTATTAAAACGGAGTCGATGCCAAAAGTCTTAAACGTTAGAATCAAAGCAACAGCTGTGAACTCAGTCATGGTGTCATGTGCAGCCTCCGTCTTACTGTCACTACTTTTTCATTTTAGGGTACGTGAGGTAAAGCGTCCGTCGATGTAGCTTGATTGTACAAAATTATTTTTCTACGTTATTAACAAAACAGAGCAGAGACTGATGCTGCTCCTGTCTGACCCCCTTATGTCTGCCACATGTGTATTCTGACTTCATATCATCACTGCTCCCTCCCTCCTCCTCTCTCCATCCTACACCGCCTTTGTTATTTAACACCGACCCCCCCAAACTGATAATCAGACAAATTCCCAAACAGCTGACTTCACTGTGTCGACACCGTTCCTGACTATTTCTGACCTCAGCTCAGCTCTGCTATTATCCTCACATTAAGGGTTCGTTCACCTGCCTGCAGATGATCTGTGAGCTCGTCGGTTGTAAATTAAACTCTAAGCACACTGAGGGTAACCGGGAGGCGTTCAGGGCCTGCAGTGCAGAGCTGCAACATGAAAAAAAGGGATGGGGGCTCAGATCTCCTGAACAGGGTAGAAACAACACGGTGGGTTTGTGCTGTTTGTGATTCCTGCTCCGTCACTCTGGTGGAGACCACTGCAGCTCAGCAGCGCTCCCTGCTGATCCTCTGATGAAGATGTCAACAGTATGTAAACTGAGCTGATGTGCTGCTGTTTGAGCCCACGTGGTAGCGTACGTCCAGTATGGGAGAACTTAGTCACCGGTGCTGTCTTTGCTTGTGCTCTAGCTTTAGCCTGTTTGATTGTTTGTTTTCTATTTTATTACTGCCTAAAAGGGGAGGTGGGGGAAACACATGCCTGACTTCTCCTGTCAGAGGTTTTGTAAGCTCAGTGGAAGGGAAACGTGCACAATGTAAATCATAAAACAACTGAGTGGGGCTGTGCTGCAGGTGGATCAGTGCTGTGGACAGTAGCTGTGGAAAAGAGACTGGACAAAGACTCTCAGCCTTAAATACAGGACAGAGGATGATCCGATCATCTTTCAGCTAACAGTGTGGAGCAGAAGGACGGCCGGCTGATGCGTCCGTACGAACCCTTTTGTACTCACTCCTGTGTATAAGGAGGTGGCGAGGGGTTGTGTAGTTAACCTCAGTGATAGGTTTGTAGCATAAACCTATTCGTTGGAACGTTAAGGACAATTTAATTACATAGCAAAGCAAGACACGAGTAGGCAAAGTTCTTTATGTTTCCCGTGCACGGGAGAGAACCGGACAAACGCCGTTCCTTCGCTTCACCCCAGTTGCTCTCGTCCGCTCCCCCGTAACACTGCTCTTTTATTGAGGTTACATGAATATACATATGACGTTCATTAACATATGACGTCTACATACAAACAAAGAGTACGTTGCCTGTGCGTGCGTGCGTGTGTGTGTGTGTGTGTGTGTGTGTGTGTGTGTGTGTGTGTGTGTGTGTGTGTGGTGGGGGGGGGGGGGGGGGGGTCAGAGTGTGACCCCATAAAGACTTCCCTAAACCTGCTGGTCTGGAAGTCCAGCAGTTCATCTAAACAAAAGGCACTTAGCCTAAATCAGATATAGATACATTTATCCTAAATGAACAGAGGGAGTGACTTTAAGTCTGATTTCAGACTATGTCAGTATTAGTTAAGCCAAGAGTCGGCAAAAGCTTTATGGCCCGGAAAGTTCTAATTCCCACAACATATTGTTGGATTAGTAAGCAAAACTTTTCTGTGATGAAGATTTTTGGGGTTGTTGTTTTAGTGATGGGTTCATTCTGTCAGTTAGCTTTGGCTTGTTTTCTTATTTCAATAGAGGGAGTTTTACTAAACATGGACATGTCGAGGAGCGGCTCATTATTTCTGTAACAGTGCACTTAGAGAAAACTGTCAGGTGTCGCCCCCTTTGGTGATGATGTTTTGTGCTCTGATGAGCTAATAATCAGCTCTCTTTTCCTCCTTCTTTGTTCTAAGCAGGCCTGCAAGATTGAATTAACAGCGCTGTAAAACATTGTTGTGAGAGCAAATATAAGGTGAGCTTTTCCAGATTACAATGGGCTGAGGAAAAGGTCACCTGTGGGAACCTGCGAGTTCCTGTCTAAAAGGATTGCAGCGAGTCAATCCAGTCCAAGATCATAAAGAACTCTTTTTCTAAAAACAAAAGAAAGAACAAATAAATGAGCTCATATTGATGAGGGTGGAGACTCTGATGCTTTGTGCGTGAGGCTCCACTATCAGCAAGATCTAGTGTGAATGTGTGTGCATGATGTGTGTGACTGGACTGTGACTGGACTGATCATGTGGACTAAAGTGTTGACTGACTTGACACTGAGACAAAGACTGGACCAACGTTAGGATGAGTAGATGCTGACAAACAATTCACGACGCCGGTAAGAAAAGGGTGGATGCTTTGCTTTGCTTTTGGCAGGAGCAGGAGCACAAGAGAGAGAGGGAGACCGAAAGGTATCGATTTGTCACATGGCATCGATTTGTCACATGGCATCGGTCTGTTAGGTTTTGGGATGAGAACGTGTTGGATGGTTATCTGTCTTGGTCTGGTGGAGGTCTCTTCCCATAAGAAGACTGATGACTTTTTCATTAACACTGAAGTGTTTCTTTCTTCTCTCTCCCCTCAGATGACTTCACACTATAACCAAGGACACCTCATAGGGGATCATCTGATTGTGGCTTCTCTAATAATCTTTCTAATAGTAATATTGTTCACTGTTATGTTACAGAGTGAAGTGAGATTAGTGCTGTAAAACTTCCACAACACTGAACAGATGCCACCACAGATATGTTGAAATCTCAGTCAAAACTAGCAAAAACAAATGAAATCCATGAATCAGAAATGCTGATTGTTGAACAGATAATTCAGTCTGTGCATGAGGAGGATCCACTTTAGACTAAACTACATACAGAAACACAGGAACCAGGGCACAGTGTAAATCCAGGAGCTCTGTGTGCAACAGCTGACCTGTATGAACACAAAACACTGATTGAAGTCCACGTTGATGCTTTCTGTCTGTTTAACTTTTACATTTGAAGCAACACATTTTACTTCAAACACACAGATCAGGTAGAAAACTGTGGATTAGAAAACAAATTCATCAAGAAGGTCCTGAAGCAAGAAGTTCATCATTGCATAGAGTAAGAAAAAGGACATGAATCATCCCACGGGTCTGTGCAGTCGTTATGTTATCATCAGCTAAATCATGTCTGCATACTGTGTGTGTGTGTGTGTGTGTGTGTGTGTGTGTGTGTGTGTGTGTGTGTGTTGCTTTTTTAAATCTTCTACTTAGAGTTCAAACTTGGATAGTGATAAAAACATTGCACTGCTTCATTTAATATCTAATTGAACACATCTGTGGTTGAATTTGAATCTTAAATGTTTTGATTTCAAAGATGTGGTTCTGATATGAAGGAACAGGAAGTAAATTGTTGCCATGGATACAGTGAGACAGACGCCTCAGACCCTTATTTTTTATTTCTTTGACTTTTTATTTTATTGATTCATTTCTTTATTTTTACATTTTAAAAAGTGTATTTGTCTGAATGAACTAATCCCCATTTTCCATGCTTTGTGTCACTGGTCATACTGGGAACAGCCATAGAAAATGTTTGTAAAGAAGAAATCTTAAACATGAGCAGATTCTCAGGCGATTTCTGTTTCCTAACCATTGTTTCAGTGCACACGTCCCATCACTACATGTGTGTTAAAGATTTCTTTGGGATCAAAATCATCCACTGACAGTTATCAGTACAAACAGGATGCAAAAATCCAAAGTTCAGACTTCAGAGTTACTAAAACAGAGATCTGAGGAAAACTGGTTCTTCACACGACGTTTCATGTGTGAACAGTAGAGGTGGTTTCATTTTCACATGTAGGTGTTGCAGTGAGGATTGCAGGGAGACATTTGCTGAATAGCTGCAGCTCTGCTCCTGTAGACTGCCTCTGAATGTGTGTGTGGTGATAAAGTCACTTTAATTAAATGTCACCTGTCAGGGAAAACTTTGTGTTGACTGAAGAAAGTTCACTTCTCTTTCATTGCAGCTCCACTCTTATTTTTGATGCACTCATTTGTTTCATAAATGATTTCAATGATTTTGCCACAGCTCTGCATTGTCAGGTCGGAGCATGTGTGCTTTTGATGAAATGCTGATATGATGACGCTTGATTGGGGAAAGATTTCCACAGGTGGTGTTGTTGGTCTCCTTCTTCCAGTTTTCTTGTTGCTGCCTCTCTCCTCGCCTCAGTTGCTGCAGCTGTATCATGTATGTTGTTATGTTACATACAAAGAGGAATTTGTGACATTAAAGAGTAAAGATTCTTCTAATTGTTTTCATCTCATCTCCTACTGCTTTAGTCTGCGTGGACAATATATGAGTAAATCATTACCAAGCCAGATTATATTTGGAATATTTCAAACAGAGGACATTACAGTGAAATCTGCTTTCAATGTGACATTTACTTTGATCCTTTAAGACACAGTTTATACATCAGACAAGCTGTTTGCAGAGCGATTAAATGTTTGATATTGTTGTTAAAGTTGTACAGATGAGCGTTAATCACCAACAGCTTCATTCATGTGGATGAACTGGACGGTTCCAGGGAAACTATCAGGATCACACGCCTCCAGTGGTCACTGTGAGTAACTACAACTCTGCACATACAATAATTAAGATGAAGAAATGTTTTTATTGTAGAAAGATGAACCAAATGTAGTTTGACTCTCTGACAAACGATGGCAAGATAAAAGTAGTTTGTTAAAAAAGACACAAAAATGGTAACAATGCAAACAAATACAAACAACAGCATATCCTGATATGAGGCTCACAGATCAGGATCAGTACAATACGTAGCAACCGACATTGATGTTGCCATGGTGACCGCTGCTATATATAGTGTTTCTGTTACCTCACTTGTCTTAAACATCAACGCTGGCTGTTTTTCATTTTACTAATGAGTCCACTCTCTTCCCTCACTTTCGTCTCTTCCTCGTGTTTGAGCTCCTCTCAGAGAGGATTTAAGAAAGAGCTTTGATGATGGCTGTAGCTCAGGAGACAGAGCAAGGCATCTAATGATCAGAAGGTTGGTGGTTCAATCCCTGACTGCTCCAGCTGGCACGCAAAGTGTCCTTGAGCAAGACACTAACCCTCTCCGATGCATCCATCAGAGTATGAACGTGTTAAACAAGAATCAGTCCATTCACCATGGAAATATCAAAGTAGAAAGTGATGGCAGTTATGATTGGCTGCACAGCTGGATCACATGACCAGGTGAGTGGTACAAATAACAGGAAGCTTCTCTTGTGGCTTTAATAATCATTTGAATTGATAACTTGTGATTTACAGACTGTTCTTTATCTTTTCATTGTCGTCTGAAACACAGAAAAATATCAATGTTGGAAAATATGACATTTATATCTAGTTTCTAAAGGATGGTTTAATTCTCCAAAGGCCACCACAGACATGACAAAGTTATTTCATCATTATAATGCACAAAAACAAAAAGCAGGATGAGCCCTGCTGCTCACCAAACTTGTGCTGAATAATAATTTGTGAATCATTTAGTTTAAAACATCAACTGACTGAATCCATGAATCTCATCATGTGTTTCTGAGTGAAAGACACAGACATGTACAGACTGAACTGTTTCTCTAACAGGTAAGACTAACTACAAAGAGTCAATTCATACCTAAGTGTGCCAAAAAAGTCTGAAATACCCTTCATGAAACCAGTCGATGGATCCCAGAACCCAAATCCAGGATAAAGAGGTTCAGTGAATGTGGTGTGGAAGGTGTGGAGGTGGATCAGAGAGTCAGAGGAGACTCTGTAGAAGGACAGAGTGCCAGCAGGACAGTCCACACACACTGCTACTCTGTTAGAGACAGAGGAGGAGGAGGAGGAGGAGGAGGAGGAGATGGGTGTTTCTCTGTTATTGTGCCACACAGAGGAATAATGATCAGAGCAGCAAAGACTCCAGGACTGATCATTTCCACCAAACACACACTCATCACTCCTTCCTTTCCTTTTGATTCCTCTGTAACTCACAGATATCCAAGCCCTCCTCGTCCACTCGACCTCCCAGTAACAGCGACCAGTCAGACCATCTCTACACAGCAGCTGTTCACAAACATCAAATCTGTCTGGATGATCAGGATGTGACTGAAGCTCCTCCACATGTGTCACCTTCCTGTTGTTGTCAGACAGCTGGAGCTTTGTGTTCACTGTGTTTGTGTCGATTGTGAGTTGACAGGAATCTAAGTTCAAAATACTTATTAAATACATACATCATTGATTTAATGCCAAATAATTTCATTTCCAACATTTACAATAAATTAATTAAAAATTTAATGATTTTTAAATAAATGTAATTAATCAATTAATAACACATTTAATTAATTATTTAAGAATCTATTTATTTAATTCATTTGGGCCCTTCTAGCCCTGCAGCTGTGCATGTGCTCACATATCCACTGGTATGTGTCCTACAGGTATTCTCACAGCAGTGCTCTGAACATTAAATGACCAGCAGATGTCAGTTCTTCATAATAAGCAGTTAAACTTTGTGTGATCTGCCTTTGGGCGAAGCAACAAAGCCGGAAAAATTGGACACATTCACAGAGCTTTACCACACCATCACTAGACAACAATGGAATTATTTTAACTAAAAACAAATAATCAGAAAGGCTTCTGCCTGGTCTCGTACCTCTGTGTTTCTGTAACATGAATAATGAGCTGAAATTCTCCTCACGACACCACCGATCAGCTCGAAGGGCCCTCGAGTTTACCTGCATGCATCCTGTTCACCTGTCAGCTGTTTAACACCTGCTGCTTATTCAGCAAACACGCCCACATTACCTGGTGACAGTCACAGTTTAATGCGGGCCGCTGTTTGTCAATATAAAATAGTTTAGTTCCAATATTGTGCACATAATTTGCAAATGCACCATATTTTACAGACCATGAGGCTCACTGGATTATAAGGCGCATTAAGCGAAACAAAAATGTCGCATGAGTCAAACTTTACTCAGCTCATTCTTCTTGCTTCCTCCACTTCCGTACCATTGATTCATTCATGTTTAATTCTCTCACAGCTGCTTTATTCCCATGTTGGGAAGGGCGATGGACACTAAGATAACTACAGAATACTTTATAAGTGAACCTGATGCTTTAATCAGGATTTGGGCTATTTGCATTTAAATTAAATCAGTAATATAGTTCTGCCACTTATCTGCTCTAATGACTGGAAATCTGATATCCAGTCACCAGCACAGCTCACTCACTTACAGTCACTGACTTCACTGTTTTTGCTCCTGAGCAAATCAGTTTGTTTTAGATTAAAGTTGTTTCATAACTGCATCATTTTACTGAAGTTTAATGTGTCAGCGGAGCACATGTGGAACTGAACCATTTGCTTGTCTTAATTATCTGATGTTTATATGTGTTACACTTTTTTAATCTTTAATTTTAAATTGAAACTAACATTTAAAAACATTTGGTACAATGTGGAAAGAGGAAGAGTATTTCCAGCAGGAGCAGAAACGTCTGACTCAGCATGACGATGCTGTTGGTGGATACTGAAGAGCTCAGCCTGTCAAGACAGGATTAGGTTATCGTTTTCAAAAATGTTTATTCAATTATATTCTGAGGCCAGTTATCTGGTATAATCTTTGGAAGTCTATTAAAATAAAAATGAAATCAGATGTGTGGTCTTTTGGTTGTTTTTGTTTTGTTCAATAAGCAGATGTTGGTGTTTCAGCAATGCAGTAACTTAAGTTTAAAAGGCTTGTTAGAAACTATGAAACACATCATACAGACTTGTGGACATTAGAAGACGACTAATAATCATCATGAATAAGACTAAAGGCAGGAAGGTGTCCTTTATAACTAATAATATTAATAACTAATAATATTAATATCATAGTCTGTCTGCAGCTGAGACAATACAAACTCAAACTGTGGGGAGAAGATTATATCACTTCAGTTTAAATTGACCTTAAGCGCCACATTTTCACAGACTTCTTTATTTACAGCATTTTTTACGTGCTGTATAGATTATACAGTTAGGTCCATAAATATCTGGACAGAGAGAACTTAGTTTCTGATTTTGGTTCTGTACATACACTAAAATCTATTTTAAATGCAACAACTCAGATGTGTTTGAAGTGCAGACTTTCAGCTTTAATTCAGGGGGTTGAACAAAGAGATGCAGAAAAATGTGAGGAACTAAAGCATGTTTAACACAATCCCTTCATTTCAGGGGAAATGTAGAGGAAAAATTAGAAAAATTAAATAACTTAATTAAATTAATTAAATCATAAGATTGTCAGCTGATAACCAGCTTCATGCGACCGCTTATCCTGGTCCCAGTGTTAGGGTCAGTGAATCCAGTTAACAGAAAGACATCCTGGATATACTCGACTGACTTTTTAGACTCAAGATTAATAATCATTATAAAAATTATAGTCTAACATCCAGAAATCTGCACGATGTGTTTCATTATGTCTAACAAGCCTTGTACAGTTAAAGCTAACAGTTACTACATGCATCAGTACATTTCTATATTTTTATATCTATAAAAAGAAATCTGACACTTGCCAGACTTTATCAAAGCTGTGAGCATCACAGCAGAGGCCTTTGTGTCAAAGTAGCTGAGGATCAAACAGAAAAACATGAAGGTTTTCCTGGTCTGGGATTTTATACAAATATTCTGCAGTACATCAAAAACAAAAGAAAACCATTAATGAACATGTGAACATTACCTGATGCTGCTGACGTGAAGCAGAGCAAAGTTACAGAGGTTTGATTACAGACACAGCTGAGCATTTTACAATTTTGCATCATTTTAAAAAGTTTAAATTTGTTCAGTGTTGAACGGCAGAAACGAGGCTTTGTTTTCAGAAGTAAGTAAAAGAAAAAAAAAACAGCGGCCGACAGGCTGTAAGAACGGTAGACTTGTGCGTAACAAGCAAGCGAATAATGCAGAAAACAGGAAACTGTTCTTGAAGTACAGAGAGAGAGAGAGAGAGAGAGAGAGAGAGAGAGAGCTGTGCATGAAGTGTGATTTTATCCTGGTGGCAGCAAAACAATCAGAGGGAATTCATGACGATGTTTATGTGAAGCGTAGTTTGGAGCTTCTTTTGCTGCTGGTTTACTCAATATTGTTTGGAGAGACATCAAACCTGCAGCTTCAGAATCAGCGCAAAAAGGGCGTAAACACAAAGCGCGGAGCCGCCGAAACATCAGAATCAGCGAGCTGTCGGCTTTCAGCTCGTGTCCGTGCAGTCAGGTGAGAAAGTCACATCTCACTGATTCTGATGCGTCGGCGGCTCCGCGCTTTGTGTTTACGTCTTTGTGCAGAATCCGTGTTCCTGCTCTCATTTACTGTTTTAGCTGTTTGGTGGTTGTTGAAACTTTGGGAGGTTTAACCTGAGATTCTGGCGTTTTGGCCAAAATAAATTTATATTAAAAATCGATTCAGGATTTTAATGAATCGATATCACGTTATCCAAGCCAGAATCGATTTTAATCGATAAATCGATAATCAAAACCACCCCCGATGCATATACACGGGTCACACTGCTTATTGAAACCCCCCAAAGATCAGATCTTAATCAGACAGGTTTCTGGTTTTTGTTTTCAAAGTTTAGACTTTGCTTCTATTGGACTTTTTATCAGTAACACGTGCTCACTTTCTGCAGGAACAGTTGAAACTAACATAAATAAATAACTCCAGAGCTGATAGTCAGCAGGGGGTTTACAAGTTGTGGCCGCGTTGTCGGCGGTATAAGCTCGACCACTTGCAAGGTGAGCTGGCAGACATCACTGAACTCATCAGAGATGATCAGGTTCATTTTGACAAAGTGAGCAGATATTTAACCTCCTAGGACCTGGCGTCCACATATGTGGACATCACATTTTGGGTTGTTTAGACCAAAATACTACATTTTGCTCTACAAGGGCCTGATATCCACTCACAAGGACGTTATACTGCCACTGTGCTATCGAAATTTTAGACAAATAGCCTCATATGTGGCTCTCATTTTTCTCAGAAACTAAAATTTGGTAAAAAAAAAAAAAAAAAAAAATCTGGTAATTCTTTGTTTTTACATTCATCAGGTCCCAATCAGCCCAAATATCAAAGAGAAACTAAAAATGAATGCCACGGAGGAGTTTGGGTCTTAGGAGGTTAAAGATTGTGCCACTACATTCTTGTCTAGAAGATATTAAAGTGTATTTGGTGACACACAAAAAAGGGTAAAGTTTAAGTATAGTTTGGGTCCACACATGTCCAAACCCTGGTGTGTAGGCCTACTTAGTTTTGAGGAATTGTCATGGGACCGGGGTCTGGGTGACCCAGGGCCTGTAAGAAGTTATGGACATGTGTGTTTTTGGTGCTGCTGTCTCCTGTTTCCATGTTTGTGTATCTAGGTGTGTGTGTGGGTGTGTCAGCCAGGAGCCTGGCCACACCTGCGGAGGAGAATTACTCACACCTGCAGCTGATCAAGCCTCGTCAGAGGAGCTACTTAGGAGTGTGGTGGAGCTGTCTCCGATGCTGGATCATTGCGTAACTTCACGTTAGTCTCTTGGCGAGTTAGTTAAGGTTAGTCTGCTGCATTGTGGTGTTGCTGACGGCTGCCTCTTTGTTATTCCCCAGGAGGAGTGTGGAGACGAGAGGGCAGCGAGCACGGGGTGCTCAGACACTGAGGAGCGGAGACAAAGAACACTAACACTGGCAAGAGGACATGTCAGAGTCGGGAACGCACTGGGGATTTATTGTTGTTTGGATTATTTAGCATCACTGTAAATAAACGCACTGACCTCATCAAAGAGTCCAGCATTTGGGTCGTCCTTCCCCTCATCATAGTCTGCCACGCAGGCCGTGACAGAAAAGCCCACTAAAAGAACGCCCACCAGACCAAAGCAATGGTTTTGACTTGATCAGCATTAACCCCGCCCCCTGACTTTGATGGGTGAAGCTGACAAATAAAATGTATTTATGAACAGCGATGCAGGGCCAGGAGTAGCAACGTGAATTAAATAAATACATCATTAAATAATTCATTAAATGTGTCAGTAAAATAATCAAAATCGAAAACAAACCAATAATTGATTAAATATGTAATTAACTAATTTGAATTGTACATAAATAAATAATGAAACATTTTAAATGAAATTAATGGATAATCTATTATTAATATATTTATTTAATTGATTATGTACATTTTTAAATTAATTACTGAAATAATTAATTCATTAGTGATGTCTTTATTTAATACAACCATATAAATACCATAAAATTGCTAATTTACTCAAAATAAATGTAAGACATCAATATTAAAGGTTAACTTATGATAATGAATACATGCAACTATAACTGATGACATAAAAATGAGGATTTCTTAAGCTGAAGCCAAAGTGCTGACTCATTTTTCATGTTACTCTCAAATGTTTTCCTTAATAACAAGAACATAATTACACTTTAGCCACAAGAGGGCAGCAGCATTAATACAAGTCACATGTATATAAAGGTACAGTGATTATATTACAGTGATTTTGACAAAAACAAAACAGTTGATGGCAGTGTGTTTTTCCATGACAGAATAATTACGCACACCCCACTTTGCAGTTATTTATTTGTAAAAAATGTTTGGAATCATGTATGATTTTCGTTCCACTTTGTGTTGGTCTTTCACGTGGAATTCCAATAAAACTGATTCATGTTTGTGCTGTAATGTGACAAAATGTGGGAAAGTTCAAGGGGGCCGAATACTTTTGCAAGCCACTGTAAAGTTCACTATCAGTAACATCATAGCACCACCCAGCTGTATAGAAACTCCGTCATGCTAGCTAGTAGCAGTACGAGTTATTGTAACTGACTGTAAAAAGTCAGCAACATGAAAATAAACTCCACCTAAACTTGGTTTATATCTGACCCAGACAGACTGCAGGTCATAACTTCTTACCTGAAGTTCAGTTCACCTGACACTCGGACCGGCGGCCGCCTCGGGTCTCTGCTCCTCCCGCCTCCCCTTTCCCTCATCCACCTGCTGCCTCTGTGGAAGCTCCGCCATAGCCACCACCAAACAACTGACTTATTTTTACACATCGACCAGCATCCGGCCAATCCACCACCTTCCATTGTTTATACCGTTACAAGAAAATAAAAAAACATCATCAGCCCATAAAAATGAAAAATCACCATCGGTATGCCCGATGGCCAGTCCAGCTGTGGTCGTGCCATCAGTTAACCCTTCACGTGGCAGCTGTGACACGCGTGCCCAGGGTTGCCGACCCCTGCTCTAAAGCATCTGATTTGGATTCCTGAGATCAAATATATTTTCCTTTGTGTTTGTTTTCTTCCCATTTGTGGCTTTAATGTAGTGTTACATCCTGTTTGTTTGCTTCCATCTGTATACATGTCCAGATTCACTGTTATGTTTCTATTCTTACATTGCTGTGTGATCACTGTTCCCTCTGCTGACTGATGTGACCTTTTGTATCTCACACTGATACTTGTCATATTTGTATCTGCGCCTAAAAGATAAAAAGTTTTCCATGCTAAAACACAGCTCCACCTCCTGCAGTTCTCCCTCTGAACCACTAGATGTCTCTGTTATCTAAATGAAGACGTGCAGCACAGCAACCACAGCAGCGCTCAGATCACACGTGTCCCGTTATTATGTATAAAAGCATGAAACAGGTGAGACAGGTGGGATCAATATTAATGTTGTGGAAATATATGAAAAAGCAACAGAAGAGTGAAAACATTTGGTGTTTCTAGAAAGATCTTTCAGCTCACAGCTGCTCACAGACTGTATTTACAAGTGACAAACTGCAACTCTACAGTACATCTACAGTATATATCAAATATATTCTGTATTCAAATCTATTGAGTGATGTTTGAAAGTCTTTCCAGGTGAGTTTGATCCAGGAGGGTCTGAAGCCAGAGTCAGACAGAGACTGTGCAGAGACTGTAGAAGGACAGAGCAGCAGCAGAGCAGTCCAGATACACTGATGATCCTCTGTCAGATCCAGAGGGACACACAGGGATGATGCTGGACTCTACATTGTGTCTGACAGTGGAGCTGTTCTCAGAGCAGTTCACTCTGCAGCACTGACAGTCATCTGCACTTCTTCTCATTCCTCTGTCAGTCACTGCTGGATGAAGCTCTCCTCTCCACCTCCCAGTAACATGGCCCAGTCAGAGCGTCTCTACACACAAGCTGCTGCTGCTTCAACCTCTCTGGATCATCAGGACACAGCTCCTCCTCTCTCAGCACACACACCGTCCTGTTTACCATCATGGCCTCCACCTGCAGAGAGAAGAAGGAAGAGCAGAGGAGATAAACGAGTGTTTCCAGAGACTCTTCATCAGCTGTCAGTCAGTGATGCAGCACATCCAGTATAAAGAGCAGCAGGGACTTCAGTGCTGGGACTGTACTAGGACTCATTGTTGCTTCACTTTTTCTAATCTTTGGATTTTTATTGAAGTTGATGAAAATGTTTTTCCCTCCTAGTTTGAGTTTGGACTTTCATTCATTAGAAGAACCTTGGTGTGTCCACTCTGAGCTCTGTAGGAACCCCAACAACAAGCCCAACAATCCAGATGGACGGTTCCAGCTGTTAACTGGAGGAATTCCATCCAAACATCTGCTCTCACTAAATTCTTCCTCACCTACAGACTGTGTTCTTCACTGCTTTAAACTTGGAAATGAATGCAGTCATTGGTCTGCGTGCTGCTTTGTTCAGAGAGCTGATTGGCTGTTGACAGTGTTTGATCAGAGCGTGTCAGCCGTTACTATGGTGACCATAAAGGTCAGAAACAGGAAGTGTTTGTGTCCAATCCTGAAGCCTGTCACCATTCTCCTCTCACAGCTTCACTGAGAAGCTGCAGCTTTACAGGAAACACTGGATCTTTGTTTCATACTGACTGTGTTTAGTACAATACTGCTGACAGCACCACCCACTCACTCCATCACTCTACTTACACCAGAGTCTCCAGT